>NW_024542101.1:0-318611 GCF_016758785.1 Suillus bovinus | reverse complement strand
CGTAAGTTCGGATGTGATTGTTGCATTCAATAATGGCCTTCATAAAGCGGGCCTTCTGGTCCCCATCTTGGGGTACCAATAAGACTACATGGCACTCTATGGCATCTTCAATCAGGGCAAGTTGTATGAATCCATGCCAGACATGATTCCCAGCAAGCTCAAAGTTCCATGGAAAGCCAGGAGGTGTTGTGGCCTTATGCATCAGCACCGAGTTATACAGTTGTGCACAATTTGACATGGACGTCCTAGATGAGGCAGCAATCAGAAGTATGTCAAGTTGTCAGCCTGACATAGCACTTACCATGAAATGAGCATCATTGTGCACCACAGATGAACAACCTTCGTCTCTAAAAATTGGTGCCCACCAACTTGCAAGATGTCTGGGATCCCAGGGTAGAAAATTTGAATACCTGCCTTGTCACTAAAGTCATGGTGGTAGTTTGTATTGCACTCTGCAAAATGTGTCATGATGATAAGAAAAAGAAAACTTGTTAGATACATACCAATGCAATAGAGATGAACAGAATACATCGCAATAGGCCCATCATCTAGTGTGTAGAGAACAACTTGTTGTTGTTGTGCTTTCTTGAGGACAGAGCCTTGCACATGAGCGGGACAGTCAAGTGTCTGACATGTGTGATGAGGTGGATAAAGAACACGTGGTGCTGTCACCCATAGGTTGTCCATGTCAGTAGTCTTCATAAAAAGTAATACCACTCACCTATACCATGCCGCCATCCATGATGCGTAAAGAGCGACATGTCTATGCTTGATGCACCCCCATCACCATGCCATACAACATTCCTAAGAATGTTCCAATATGTATCCACATTACTCTCTAAAATATCACAGCTACCGGCCAGGAAGAGTTGGATCGCAGGAGAGAGAGCTAGAGGAGCACTATCAGGGTGGTGAGAGGCAGGTTGCACGAGTAAGATGTCGTCCTTGAGTCCCGATGCAAGTGTAATGAAGCGGAATATTGTGCTGAATGTTGGAGGTGAGCCAGTAGGGAGCTGATCATGCAGCAATTGCAGCATCTCAAGGGCTGATGGTATTAGAATGGTAGTCATTGAGTGCGGTGCAGGGAGGTAAGTATGTAGCGGCGCTGATAAGTAGCGGCTTGGCCTAATGTAGTAATATCCCTGACGTTGTGCCGCAAGGTGGCTGACAGCGAGGACGTGTGGGAAACAGCAAGCTTAGTATATAGGATTATATTTTATTGAATGTAGTATATTATGTATGTGTGGGAATGATAATTATTATGCTGGCGCGGATGCGGGTGGACGGTCGGATGAGGTCAGGACGGTCGGATATCCCAGGATCGAGATGTCCTCGAGTGTCAAGTACTGAAACCCGAAACTCAACACCCGGTACACAAATCACCAAGTGCCGAGTGCCGAGTGCCGAGGCCCAATGTCCGAAGCCCAAAACCCGAAGCATGACACCCGAAAATATGTATATAACATATCCATATTTCCCTCACTGCACAAATCACCGAGTGTTGAGTGCCAAAACCCAAAACTCAAAGCACGGTACAAAAATCACCAAGTGCCAAGTGCCAAGTGCCAAGGCCCGAACCCCGATGTCCGAAGCCTGAAACCCAAAGCCTGAAACCCGAAAATATGTATACAACATATCAATATTTCACTCATTGCACAAATCACCGAGTGTCAAGTACCGAAACCCAAAACTCGACACCCGGTACACAAATCACCAAGTGCCAAGTGCCAAGTGCCGAGGCCCGAAGCCCGATGTCCAAAGCCTGAAACCCGAAGCCTGAAACCCGAAAATATGTATACAACATATCCATATTTCCCTCACTGCACCAATCACCAAGTGTCAAGTACTGAAACCTGAAACTCAACACCCGGTACACCCATCACCAAGTGCCAAGTGCCGAGTGCCAAGGCCCGAGCCCCGACATCCGAAGCCCAACACCCGAAGCATGACACCTGAAAATATGTATATAACATATCCATATTTCCCTCACTGCACAAATCACCGAGTGTCGAGTGCCGAAACCCGAAACTTGAGACCTGGTACACAAATCACCAAGTGCTGAGTGCTGAGTGCCGAGGCCCAACATCCAAAGCCTGAAACCAAAAGCCTGAAACCCAAAGATATGTATACAACATATCCATATTTCCCTCACTCCACAAATCACCGAGTGTCGAGTACCGAAACCTGAAACTCAACACCCGGTACACGTGACTACAACTGGACATGAATTCTGTACTTGTATGTATTATCCATTGATGTAGGGTTCAAATAACTTGGGAATTGTATTGACTACCAAGGGTCGGGACTCAGGACTCGCTAGTCAATATAGGAAAATGATAATGAAAAAATGAAAATTATTATTATGCTTAACTTTCTTAATGAAGGTTGTAGTCCGAGTCTATGTGAGTGTATTGGTGGTCCTACCAAGTATTGGTACTCAGTGTAGTGATGGTTGCGGTGCTGGGCTCAGAACCACTGATTTTCATACTCATGTCATTCTTGTCAATTGGAGATTATTTGAAGACTACGTTAAATGTTAGTCAGTGTCGAGTATGATAATGAATGTATAGTCATACCTCAGTCTGAGAACAAATAGACTGAGGTAGGATGATGCAGGTATGAGGATTATATATTTGTCTGGCATGTTAGCAATGATGTAAAGACGAGGCGTGCATTTGTACATGTGTGCAGTAAGTGAGCATACAGATAAAAGAATGAATATTAATAGCAAGACTTGCACATTATGTTGAGATATCCAACATGACAAGCCTGTGATGGGATCAGAGACCTGGAATAACACCCATATATGTCCATTATAATAGCCCTAATAGTTTAGAAAGATCCATGAAGGATTGATGTAATGACAGGCATATGTGTGAAATGTGACAATAGACATATTTTTACAAAGTCGCATTTATAGATGATTCAGGCCAAAGATTTCATTAAAAATATGTAGGATAGATTGTAAACTACCTAAGGAACCCATACTGCCTACTGCCTTGAGGGTAGGGGGTGGGTGGAAGGGATATAGTGAAAACATGAGTTGACTCAGCATTAAAGTCCTATTATTGCTTCACTGACCATTTTCGATGCTTTGGGTCTTTGAAGTTTCCCACACTCCATTTCTTATCTATTTCACTTCCTCAGTACTCAATTCTTGGTGGATTTGTCTGTAAATTTATGTCTATGATACTTAATATATTTTCAATGTACTCCAGGTTTCTGATCATGAAGATTCAATGTTTTGAAGGTATGGGCCCCTTATCAGGAGAAATGGCAAGTATGCACACTAGCTCACAAACTCCAGCCTATTGTGAGCTGATCTTGGTCATAAGAGGCAATAATATAAGCTATGCTCATTATATATTAAAAGGTTGGATCATGGATGCAAGGGCAAGATAATGAAAATCGTGAAAATGTCAAAAGTGCAATGGTCTATGCTTACATTAATAACGCTGTCCTGTAATATGCACTAATTCGGAAAACGAGTAAATATGCACTAGTTGGGAGAGATGCGACTAGACATGACTAGGAAGGATTGAGTTCCGCTGCAAAATGTGGGTCCGAAACTTTCAGGCCGGGTCGGGCGTCGGTATCAGATTGGGAATGTCAGGGATGTTTTCAGACAAATACTGTTTTAATGTTGAGTATCAAAACACTGGTTTTGAGCCCAGTGCCGAAACTATTCAATACACCAGGTACCGGGGAGTTATCATAACCAAGTACCAAGTCAATGAAATAACATTTGACAAGAAAAACTACCAATACACTCAACCTTGACTTGGACTACAACTTTCATTTTTCATTCTCGCCAATTTTCAGATTTCTTAAGAAAGCTTATATCTTGGATCAAATGATAACCATGGAAAAAGACACAAATACACTCACCTAGAACTCGGACAAGAAAAGACTACCAATACACTCACCTAGACTCGGACAACAACTTCCATGTTTTCATTATCTTTGCATATTGCACACTGGGTTTTGAGTTTCGGGTTTTGGCACTCAACACTCGGTGATTTGTGCAATGAGTAAAAAATGGAAATATTGCATACATGTTTTTGGGTTTTGGGCTTCGGAATTTGGGCTTCAGATATCGGGTTTGGGCCTTGGCACTTGGCACTCTGCACTTGGTGATTTGTGTACCGGGTCTCAAGTTTCAGGTTTTGGTACTTGACACTCAGTGAGTTGTGCAATGAGGGAAAAATGGATATGTTGCATACATATTATCAGGTTTCAGGCTTTGGGCTTTGGGCTTCAGACATCAGGTTTTGGGCCTTGGACATCGGAGCTCAGGCCTCAGCACTCAGCACTTGGTGATTTGTGTACCGGGTGTCGAGTTTTGGGTTTCGGTACTTGACACTCCATGATTTGTGCAATGAGGGAAATATGGATATGTTGTATACATATTTTCGGGTTTCAGGCTTCAGGGTTTCGGGCTTCGGACATCGGGGTTCGGGCCTCAGCACTCGGCACTTGGCACTTGGTGATTTGTGTACTGGGTGTCGAGTTTCAGGTTTTGATACTCGACACTCGGTGATTTATGCAATGAGTGAAATATGGATATGTTGTACACATATTTTCGGGTTTCAGGCTTCGGGTTTCGGGCTTCGGACATCGGGCTTCAGGGCCTCCACACTCGGCACTTGGCACTTGGTGATTTTTGTACCGTGCTTTGAGTTTAGGGTTTTGGCACTCGACACTCGGTGATTTGTGCAATGAGTGAAATATTGATATGTTGTATACTTATTTTCAGGTTTTCGGGTTTTGGGGTTCAGGGTTCAGACATCGGGGTGCGGGCCTTGGCACTCGGCACTTGGTGATTTGTGTACCAGGTGTCAAGTTTCGGGTTTCGGTACTCGACACCTGGTGATTTGTGCAGTGAGGGAAATATGGATATGTTGTATACATATTTTCGGATTTTGGGCTTCAGGTTTCAGGGCTTCGGACATCGGGGCGCGGGCCTCGGCACTTGGCACTTGGTGGGGTGTTCGGGTGTCTGGAATGGATGTTGCACAATGGGATTCGGTTTTTGGGCATCTGGGACTCGGTAATCCATGAATGTCAGACAGATGTTACGACTTGGATGGTATCTGTTGGCGACGCTCAAACAGAGCGTGTGTTGTCAATGGTCGTGGATGTCCTTGGGCTGGCCCAAGGTTAGGGGTCTTACTTGGCGAGGCTTCGGCAAGTAAGATTTGACGCCTATGTCCAAATCGGGTAGCTTATGTCAAGCAGGTGCGAGACGATAAGCTATATCAGCCAAAGCTTACGACACCCGAAGGTTAATCGTAAGATCGTCGTTAATTAGAAGGACAGAAGTCCGACTAGTTAACAGGGGCTTTGCTCGTCGACGAAGTCGATGAGTAAAGATCAAGACTATAGGCTTATCCGCGAAGAGCAGATAAGAAGATAGAATATAGACTGCTGGCGAGGCAGAAAGGATCACTCTGGTGAGAGTAGGAGGTCAAGAACCAAGTAGATTCAAGTTAGGGAATATAGTACATGGTAGCGAGTTTATATAGAGGACAGGAAGTGTATTAGTGGGTGATAACTCGTACTACCAAGAGAGGTAACTGGTAAAGGGGATAACCATAAAAGGAAGGCACATTCGAGATGAGGCACGAGTGAATCCTGAACGTGCAGATAAGAAGGTGAGTCAAAAGTCATAATAAGAAGTGAAACGCGCAGGGGCACGATCATGCAGCTGCGGAGCTAAGTATAAGTCGCATGTGCGACTGCGCATCGAGTCAGAGATCAAGAAAGGAAACAGGGCGAAGGGGATGCGTCGTGCATCATATCATAGGTTACCGTCCGGACGGTAAGGGCAAAGGGGACTGTCCACAGGATCAGTCAGGTGGTGGAATGGAGCATGGGTATGCTTCGTCAGCGAAAGGATCCGGCCAGATGTACTGGCTCTGCTGAAGCGACAGGTAGAGAGCAAAAGGAAATGCGAGAATGACAAGGATGACCAGGGTAAGGTCAGGGTAAGGGTATGATGCAAGGGCTGATATGAGGAGGATCAGAAGAAAAATGGTAGGGGCCCAAGCAGTCTAGATGTTCTTGTAACAACAGATATCTCACTACCTCAGCCCACCCGTCTATATAACATCCCCCTCCATCGGCCCACCCATCTATATAATGAATATTCCACCACTCTGTCGGCCCACCCTGTCTATACAATAATCCCTTACATGTCGGCCCACCCTGTCTATATAATACATATTCCACCACTCCCTCGGCCCACCTGTCTATATAAATACTTCCCTGTACCTCGGCCCACCCATCTATACAATAAACCATTACATCGGCCCACCCGACATCTTCGAGGATATATATAATATCAACATAGATGGCCTCACCCATCTCCATCAGAAATAATATCCCTCCCGGCCCATCCGTCAACATCGGGGATATACATAACATCGGCTCATGGTCTGCTGGCCTGTCTTATACAGGATATTATGTAGGTCGGGTGACCCGTATAATACAGAATTTGTCACTGAAGGGGCTCATCATACCTGCTGTGCGGGAATTCACGAGAGATAGTATCAATGTGGACAATTCCTCAGACTCAGAGGACACCAAGAATGATGAAACAGAGGCTATTTGACACTATGACAGTGAGGGCGAGGGCGATGAAGATGAGGACAAGGACGAGGAGCAGTGGGATGGTGAAGAGTTTAACGACCATAATCCTGAGTGTGGGGAGATGAAGATGGAGATGGACGATGACGAGGAGGATGATGAGGAGGACGAGCATTTGTCCTTTTGAGTTCTGCCCGTTTATGAATGTTGGGTTTTCTATTACTTTCTCCGAGTCTTAGCCTGTATGTACGTTTTCTGCGACTTACTCTTACTCACATTATCGGTCATTGAGTTTCACAATGTCTCGTCTTTGAACAGATTCTGAGTCCACCACATTTTATTCAAAACATATAACATTGCTGCTGGCAGTTGTGCCTTGAACTTTATAGTATTAGCGCTCGTGTCCCTTGGTGTGTGTTCAAGTTTGCTCACTCGTCACGGCTAATAAACGGACTGTCTTGTAGAATCCTTTAGACAACTATATAACATAAAGTGTAAGTGAACATGCACGACAACGTTGACACGAGTGCACACTCATTACTTCTTGGCTGTGATGGCTGCATGTCACGAGTTTGTTGTGAACTGACGGACAATTCTATATTTGTTCTCCTGTGCTAAAGCGACTATTCATTGGAATGCCTTAGATAGCATTGTAATTCACAAAATGAATGATAGTGACTGAGAAATATCAACAACATCAATACAACTATGTTTCTGTCCGTTCCTGGCCATGATGGCTGCATGTCACGATTTTTGCACCAACCACCCGGCAAATCTACCCTTGGTGACTTATGCTAAAATGACTGTCCTCAAGAAAGTCTTGAAAGCCACTGTGATACGAAGCATAAATGACACTAAGTGAGATTTCCCAATGACATTACTACAAGGGCACTTTTGTCCCTGGCTAGTCGCAATGGAGACATGTTATGAGTTCGTCACAAACTCCCCTCGCTGGTCTCTAGTGGTAAGTATACATGGCTAGCTACGAACAAATCAAATTTTGCGTAGTATACTAGATGGTCACGCGGGTTCGTGTGTCTCACCAGTTTGTGTTTTCACTCTAGCACACGCAATTCTACACAGAATCCTTATGTATGTTACACATAGGCTCTCCCCAGCATAATACACATTGTCATATTTTTTTGTGAAAAAAATCCGAGTGATTCTCATGCCAGGGTTCATTTTATAGTGCTGGAGGCTAGTTTTACACATAGAATACACACTCCAGCAGGCACATCATCACCAGAAATTCTAAAAAGCTACACTGTAATTGTACATGATTAGGCCATGTTAAAATAAATATTGCCAAGGCTATTTTCTTCATAGAATGAGGTGCAGTACAAGAAACACGACCAGATGTGACAATCCATCCTAGTGATGTTCCGGCCCGGCTTGGGCTCAAAGCCCTGGCTTAGGCTCAGCCTGGGGGGGCTTAGGCTCACCAGATTTCAAGCCTGAGCCATGAGCCCAAGCCGGCCCAAAGCCAGGGCTTGGGCCCATGCAAGCCGTGGCCCACATGCTGAATTGCTTGAAATTGATGTCCGAGCTCCACCATGTGCAAACGCCCAGCACACGTCAGCAACTGCTGACGTGGCTCAGACGAATACAGATGATGGACGAGAGCAGGAGAAGGCAGTGAGAAAGAGAAGGTGGACGATCGGCACTCAAGATGACTAGTGCTGAATACTGATGGATTATGTCGCGACCCAGATTAGTACATCTTGAAGGGGCTTAGTATTATTAGTTGGTAATGTATCACTTACCTGGTTTGTATCTTCAAGCACGGCATCCCAGTTATGTTCATGTGCAAGAGCAATAGCACGGTGCCCATAGCAGATGAATTTTCCTTTCTTTCTTGTGTGAATATAATCTGTGGTATAGTCAAATCGCGCGTGTCATAGTAAGAGTCAGTAATGAGGACATGCCAATTGCTGAACACACAATGGCGACCACTTGTAGGGCGTGACCCCTGACGTGACAAGGTGTCATACCAAAGCCACGGCTTGGGCCGCTGGCTTAGGCTTTTCTGAATCCAAGCCCAGGCCTAAGCCCTGCTCAGGCCGTGACTTAGGCCTGGGCTGGGCCCAGGCTTGGGCCGGCCCAGGGCTTCAAGCCGGGCCTTGCACATCACTAATCCACCCAAAGTGTGATGTATGAATTGAGATTCCGCTGTGCCAAAATGCGGCACTTCACACATACGTCATCTATTACTTGCTGCTAGTCGTGTGGAGCGTGAAATGGTTCGATGGCAGGGTGTGACATAGTGTGACAAAAACGCGAACCCTTGAGACAATCCTACACTACTACACGGTAACTCTCCGCTAGACTCAAATCTTCAAATATCGAGAATAAAACTAGCAGGCATTGTACTTTCGACATCAGGCTATCCAACGGTAAAAGAATTTTCCATTTTGGCCCAGACGTTGAGGAGCTATTGTTGTTGCAAAAAACAAAACGCGAACTCTGGTGACCATCTAGTACATGATCATCTTTGGCAGTAAAATAATTAAACCTTCATGTAGTTCCCACGGCTACAATATCAAGGACTTAGGCGTTCGCTGATGTAGTTTCCACACTTGTCTATGTCCGACTCTATCTTTCAATCCCCAATATCGAAATGCCACCCCAAGCATGTATCCTTGACTGATCTCCGCTCGTCCACTACTTGTCTTTCATCATCTCCACATAAATTCCGTGCAACCATCTTATATCCGATTCCACAGCATGGGAAGGCGTTCCTGAATACGAGTGTTTGCGCCGAGATAGATATAAGTATGCCGAGCGAACGAGTTGTGATGATTAACTAAGTCATTAATACCCCACGCTGTAGGAGGCATGTTGTCCACCACGTCGTGCTGTGTCGTTTCATCTCTCTCCTGTTTCGCGGCTCTAACCGTTTTGTGCGTCATGCTAACAATGCAGGAACATTTAATTACAATAGACCAAAACGATTCATGATGATTAGAGCTCAAAAACACGAACACTAGGCGAGCACGAACTCGTTCACAGTATATCCATCATTTTGTTCTCGAGGAACAAACAACGCAACGCCTTGAAGAACCATGCTCCAAAGCCAACGAAGAAATTGGGATGGTCTAGTCAATCACGAGGGGTTCATTCCTTGTAAATAAATAAAAGCAAATCAAAAACTATCAAGCTGGTTAATAACGAATGTCCACAAACCAGCCCTCGCGTACCATTCAACGAATTACTTTCCTCGCCCGCCAAGTCACGAACGCAAAACGACCTCGATCCCCGCAACACCACTATAAACAACAATCCGAAACTGTGCATGCACCCCAGCATGGTATGTCGAAGGCACAAGATAATATTTTCCAGGGCTTATGCTCCTCTTTGGAATATCAACGCCCGAAAGCGCATCAGAGTAAGGCCCGGAAGAAGCAATCCATCGTTGGAGGTTTGAGGAGGTGAAAAGGGAGAGGTTGGTAGATACGCCCGGGACGCGGGCGAGGAGTTGGAGACGGGCGCTGTGGGAATGTGAATTGAGGCATTTGGTACTTTTAAGGCGTAGGGGACGTACCCGAATTCAGAAGTGCATGGGATGGTTACTTCGTACACTGGATTGCGGTGATAATGTTGACTCGGTCCTCCAACAGCAGTCGCCGAGTCCCTAAGAAATGTCAATATTTGTTTTTGGGAGAAATCGAAATTGATATGATGTACCATTTCCCACGAATGGTCTTGACATACATCCCCGCGCCCTCCTGCGGTATCGCCTTTATCTCAAACCGAGCGGGACTCTCCACCTTAAGTGTGAATTTTCCCATTTGGTCAGGTTCGTAAGCTGATAATACGACTGTATAGTCGCCAGCTTCGCGAGATGAGAAGATGAAATAAGTCGCGTTTCCCTCGAGGTGAAAAGTCGACGTACGAGCAAGATGAGCAGCAACACGCGCGTGCCCATATGTATAAGGCCCAGAATGAGCCACCACCTCTTTCTGGCTCAGTTCTGATATACGCTCGCCTTGCGACCACACTGCTGTGACGTTCAGCGAGATATCCCTGGTGCTCTGTGCGGTGAGTATAACTTGTGTTTTGTTGCACTTATCGGAGCTGGTGCTAGTGCTCGGCCGTTTGTCGATACTAGAAGTGGTATTATGCACCTGCAGGTGATATTGCGGATTCATCATATATGTCGGATATGTGCAATTCCCCCCAGCCGTTTTATTAGTCCACACGCCATCAATCTGGTATCCATCAGCGTTGTTGATCGAGTGGAACAAATGATAGGGGTACCTTCTGTATATACTTCGCGGGGGAAACCCTCGTATCCCAAGACACCACTACATTCGACGAATAAGCATACGCAGTGACCGTGAACCCGACCTCTTCGAATTGACCATCGTAGCAGGCTAATATGGAGAGCGAGCCTGAAGTTTGGGTTTGAAATTGGGAGGGTTTGATGCGCGACAGGAGGTGTGTGCTGTTTGTGTAGTTGCTCTGTGCATTGTGGTGTTCGTAATTTATTAATCTAATATACCGCGGAGAAGAAACACACTTTGAGCGCAACATGTTCTGGATCGCTAAAAACCATATCATCCTCTTGAACATTAAGCGCGATGTACTCGTTTGTGCGGCGGGTGTCGCGGAGGTGACGCGTTAAGAGGATCCATATTTCTGTTTCTGTCGAGTCCTTTCCATTTTCGTTGGTTTCGTTTGTGTGTGTATGATGCGCGGAGTCGTTGGTTTTTTGATAGTTCAGTCGGAGGTGGTGAGTAGAAACTGTATCCAACGCGCGTTAACGATGTACTACGTGAGTTGAGAGGAGACGTACCTCGTGATAAATCTTCTGCATTTTCAAGCTGCCATGATCTGTGGATTCATTAAGAGTATGGCACACGTGTGGGATGTGAAGACGCACCCATGAAACGCAACACAACTCCCAAACAGATTTGGGTTCCAGCTGATATACAACCCCTCGAACGTTGCGCATATATCATCCCAGTGTATATCGAGGACCCCTGTCCGATCTGTTACATCTACGGCCAGAAAGGGAAAGGGGACTTACTGGGACAGCTCCCACTACCGCCGCAATCGCCACACTGTTGAGTACATAACCTCGTATCAAGAAGCGTGACCCAGCGCTCATCGTTTGTTTCTTTAATATCTGCACAAGTGAATATCAGGCCTTATTTATTGGAAGAGGTACCTACCTGTAATAGCATAATCATGGGAAGGAAGAAGCTTGGCAGTTTTGTAATTAAGCGGGGATTTATCGTTTGTTCCGACTGTCATCATACAGTCCCCTACGACAAGTATGAGTATTGTCGTGAAGTGGACGAGAAGTGTGTACCTCGTGGGAACGCAGTCATGATGCGAGACCATGTGCGTTCGCGTTCAAAGGATGCGCTTTTGGTTATCAGTGAGTATTTTGTTTTAAGTGGATAGGGGTACCTTTGTAGATCGAGGTGTTCTGGGATCCAGCCTGTGAGGGCGCTGTGGGGTGTGAGGAAGTGGGTGAGGTAGGGTGAGGGGACTTACTGGAGGTCTATGGCAGAGTTTCTTTGGGGTATCCAAGTCAGTACTATATGGACGGTGAGGGGTGACTTACGAGCCGAGAAAATCGTATCCGCCCATGAGCTTCATGTACTGTTGGGGGTGAGCATGTTATGGAGACGGGGAGAAAAGTACGGACTGCTTTTTCGAGGAATGAAGGCCATAGTTGATTTTTGGGGCCCGTTGATATTCCAATGAGTTTGTTATTTGAGTCAAAGGGGAGACGGTCGTCGATGACTATCTGAACTTAGCGTGTGCTTGTCTCTGGCTGGTTGTTGATACGAACCTATCTATAGCCAATTTTATAATTATGTATCAGTGAGAGGATAGGAACTCACGCGTCGAAAATCACCATTTATAAGGACTTTTAATTCGTATCTTCCATCATTAGAAGAAGACAAGGAGGAAAGGAGTAACTGCGGAAAGTTAGCGAGTGGAAGGGGGGACTGTAAGACATACATTTGATTTGAATCGTATGTTGTGTTGTATGCATACTGCGATGGAAGCGCACACTGAGCAGTCGTTTACTATGTTCTGAATGACGTCGGATGGTAGGAGTGGGAGTGATGAATCTGGGTAGTTTGGACGCTTCCAGGTATAAGAAGGAGAAGGGAGTGACGGTTGACCATCTGGGTCATTGAATGGAGTTGGGTATGAATCGGATGGGGATGATGTTGCCAGAGGGATTTGATTCTGGTTTATGATGGATGACTTTTTGAGAATCGAAAATTCTGATGTATATAGATTAGATTAAATACTTTTTGGATTATTTGATTACTTACGACGTGAAAAGTTGTCGGTTGTTAAAGGAGTTAGCGTTTTGAATTGCTTGATCTTTTCAGCACGATCTACTGCCTTGGCAGCGTTTTTCCGGTATTTTGGATCGCCAGTACGGCTATGAATGTGTAGAAATGCGTCCGCTGCTTGTAAATAAAACTTGAAAGCGTTGTTCCAGTCATTTGCTAGTTCAAATTTCGCTGCTTTGGTATAAATGTTCTTTGACAGTTCAGCTTGCCAGAAAATCCTAAGATATGACTTACCTCCGCTTCTACGATGTCAGCCATGTTGAGGCGCCAAGAGATAAATGGACTTTACAAACAAACAATAACAATCTGCAAGAGTGGTCCATGAAAAATCAATGCATGTAAACTTGCACTTATGTCGCGGATGTTCGTCATATTCACCATCTATCCCTCTTTGACGAACTACGAATATGATTCGTAATGCTTGTTTCCTTTGCAACCCAGAGCGGGAACGAATTCAAGTTATACAACTCCTTACTCTCAGAGCGTAACGTGTCTGGTTTCTAACAGTCGAGTTTGCGTCTGGCTCCGATCGATGCGTCATATTATCCACAGTTGGCGGGTCCAAAACTGCATTCGTCTTCATGCGTATGGCCATCATGCACACTCGAGTCTGCGCCTCCTTGAACCAGACGAGACGCCGCGTGACTGATGTGTCTGGGCAGTCCGTCTCATGAGAGTAGAGTGCTATTGTGGGTATGGGTGTGGGTATCCGTTGTCTTGTACAAGGTTCGTCATCAGACTCTTTCTCAATATTATTGTTGATATCGGGAATTACATGCATAGTAGGCTCAGCGATGTACCCTCATCCCGTCCCTCAACTTTCAACCTCCTTCACCTGCACGTGCCTGCTCCGACGTGACGCACCAGATTTCTTCTTTGTCTTAGTGAGGTGTTGCTGATAGCCGTGGTGGTACACGAATCAAGTTGCTGATCGTCATGTATTTACACAGATGTTGTGAATTGGAATAGGGATGGTAGAAGTGTGGTCTCGGCATATCATTATCAAGATGCGCGATGCTTGAATTGTTAGATTTGTGCCTGGAAAGGAATGTCAGCCGTGGTCGTGGTTATGAACAGACTCGATCTTGTCTTGTCATGGGTATCAACACAGGTACCTTGATAAGACTCGCCTGCTCAGTTTTAGAAACACGCGACCCCCTACAAACCGAAACAAACTTTCAAACCTCTGTTTCAATTGTCACATCACCCACAAACAAACGCACACCGACTCAATTGCGCCATGGCGTCCGCGGTCGCCTCTGTGCACCACTCACGACCTCCGCTCTTTTGACACTGGTTTGTGGTCGTCTATCTAACCAGCGCCGCTCACGCACCACTCACTTCCCAGCGCCTTCCATGCATTTAAACACGTCCAAGGCAAAACGGTCTGGATGAATTTTTATGCCACAGAAAATCTGTATGACATGCCAATCGGGCGCGAAGCATCGCTATCACCTGGCAGCTCCAGACACAATTCTTTGCCGAATCGGGGAATTTTGTGATGGTATCATGGCAGGAGTACTTGAATCTATTCTGGGTACGTCTTCCCGACCAAAAATATGTTCACTGACGTAAAGCCAAATTTAACATCAATACCGCCTTAGGACGGACTTTTCAGAAGCCCACAGACGCCAATACCTTCATGCATGATAAGTCAAAGGCAGATCATACTTCCTGGAACTGATACTCAGCCTGGGAATATTCGCACCTGACGACATGTCAGATTAAGGCCTCAAGGATTCCCGGCGTAAATAACTGATCTACATTACCCGATATCGTCGTACCAGGTTTCACCATCACTTCTATTCATCCCTATGTAAGACTGTTCTATCATAACACTTTCGGTTGACCCTTGCCTCGCACATGATCAATGCTTACAATAGATGCGGACCTCAAGGTCCCTCATTGGGTGTCAGTCAATATTTAATCGATGACCGTTCCAGACGACCCACAGCAGATTCCCGCTCCAGTGAATTCTGTACCATTATCTATCTTCGTTTCTCACGTCACAAATAAAAGGCCTATCAACCCTTCCTGCTGTGCTTTGTTTTTGAGCGATGTCTGCTCTCAGCGATGAGAAATTGAAAACAACTGATGCCTCTGGTTTACCCAGCCATGCCCGTGACGATCCGGAGAGGAGGTTGGTGAGGAAGATCGATCTACGTATGGCCGTCGTCATACTTTTGTTTACCTTACACAATGTGAGTCTGAGCTTTTCATTACTTGGCACTAACCACTGGTTAGATCGACAAAGCGAATATCACGTATGTTACGCGTCTCCATACTCGTTCTGTGTGGTATTCATGTCATCTACAGTAGCGCACGACTGGGAAGTTTTGAGAACGACCTGCACCTGCAGGGGAATCAATACGCAACGCTCTTGTCTATCGTCTATGTGGGATTTATTGTCATGCAAGTGCCAGCGTAAGGTGATCCTTTGCTAAGGGAAATTCCAATGTCACTTTCTCTCTTTTAGGAATATGTTTCTGTATTGGCTACAGAGACCTGCTATCCTGATTCCATGGAGTATGGTGTTATGGGGTGTGGTATCAATACTAACAGGTCTGTCGATATCGGCCACTTGTGATCATGAATGCTAATCGTACCTAGGGATCTCACAGAAGTACACATTCTCATTTTTCATCGTTGTGTCGTCTGATAGTTCGATACAAGTTATACCCAGGTTCTTCTCACCCGTTTACTTCTTGGTTTTGTCGAAGCACCTTTCTTTCCTGGCGTCATATTTCTTCTATCAGGATGGTACAAGCGAGACGAGCTCGCTTTGAGAGCGACTTGTCTTAGTTTGGGAAGCGTGCTCAGCACTGCGTTTGGATCATCGCTTGCCTCTGGTATACTTACAGGCATGCAGGGAACACTTGGTCAAGCCGGATGGAGGCGAGAAACGTTCGCATCTGACATTCGCTGAAGCTGACATATGTGCAGGTGGTTGTTTTACATCGATGGCGGCATGACCATCGTAGTTGCGATCTGTACGATGTTCATACTGCCTAATTTCCCTCACAACACCAAATGCCTCACTCCGGAGGAAAGATCACTCGCTATCTCCCGCCTTGAAGACGATGGCTATGGAAGCATGGATGGGCCTGGGAAACGGACAACTATGCAAGGACTGCGGGATGCTCTGCGCGACTGGAAGGTATGGTGGTTTACAATCTTGTTCACCATTAATCATATCGCGCTGTCATTCGGCTTTTACTTCCCAACACTCGTTGCGAGCATGGGATATGATACTTCGGTGACTTTGCTGCTCGTCATTCCTCCATCGGTGCTCGCCACGACTGGCGCTTTTGTTTTTTCAAGGTCAGTAAACTTTTCTTTTTTACCCCGAATCACGCTTCATGGACCATCAGGTATTCTGACAAGACGCGAAAGCGTACCATATTTATTCTTGCATCGAGTGCATTGACTGCCCTTGGATTCATTATGACCATCTGTACGATGAACACGGTTGCGCGCTATGTTTCACTGTAAGCTGTATCATTGCCCATACAGCGATGGCTTGTGTACTCAGAGACGTGCAGGTTCCTGATGGCTCAGAACGCCGGCGGACTAATGGTGCTTTGGGCATGGGTCAAAAACACTTTTTCCAGAGAACCTGCCAAGCGAGCTGTTGCTATCGCTGTGATCAGTGGAGTCTCTTCAGCGGGGAACATCGCCGGACCGTGAGTTCCATTGATCTTCCGCTCTCACTGAGTACCTACGATGTATCTCCCATAGGTTCCTCTGGCCTCTCAGCTGGGGCCCGACATATCGTTATTCGTACGCTATCTGCACTATAGCCCTTGGGATGTCGACGGCCATGACTTGTGTCATGTATTTGCATTTGAAGCGGGTGAATGCACAGATTGAGAGAAACGAGCAGAATGCAAAGGATATCGATGACCTCCAGGACCCTGTTGGTTTTAGATATCTGGTGTAGTCAACGCTATCGCGCTTGTAGGTGAATTACTGCTGGCCCCGCGGACCATCCCCCGCAAGACACGACGTAAATTTGTACTGTTTCGCTGTAAATTACGATATCCATGTGAACAACTTTGTCCTGTAGCGACTTTTTCCTTCATTTTTTTTGGGAATGCAACTTATGTCTTTTGGGGTTATATTACCGGGTAGTCCCTGTCTCTATACCTTTCATCTCAGCGTGAAGGTTACCTCCGCTGGTCCGCCATTACCGCGGACCCTTATAGATGCGCAGATCATCAAAGATGAGCCTGACTTAACTCCACGCATCGGGTGTATAAACATTTTACCTCTTGCAAGATTTTAATTAAAAGCAGACCTGGACCTGGCTAAAGCATTCAACACATGATGCATGATGGCCTAGAGCGTTCCAGGGCACTATAGAATACCTTTGAATGTAATTTGATTGGCGGCAAAAAGGTGGTGAGATGACAGTCTCGGATTCATTGACAATATGCTATGAAGTCGAGTCCAAATATTCTTCTCATTCCCCGACGATGCTTTCCTTCATTTTCTATCATACATATCATACACTCGGTTGTCAATTGCATAGCTCGACTGCATAAAATCATGCCCTGCATATTAGGCGCGCAGGCATCACTACTTATCCAATACCTACGAGATAAAATCATCCTTCGTTACCAGCCGCACATTCAGCGGTACCTGTGGCGTTACGCCATCTCCAGAAGGCGACTTCACCACAGGAATATGAAATGCCTGTAGCTTCCATTGAATCTCCTTTACCTGGCCTTGTGCATTCCGTTCCGTCGGGAGCGAGAAGTGCAAACGAAGCACAAGTGTTGCGAGAACATGTTCTGATCAGAAGTATTATTTTTAACACTCACACACGAAGCTATAGACATACTCAATTCCATTTCGGCGAATTTAAACCCGCTGTAAAAATTGAAATCGGATTAGTAGGAGTAGGGTATGGCATGCGAGGGATTGAAAAACTGACATGCAGGAGCGGCTACCACCAAGGAACGTCATCCTATGTCTATTTAAGCATACGCACTTTGGTGGGGAAGCGCTGTGAGTACTCACATGTTGGAGTACACCCCAGGAAACCGCACACCATCCTTGACACCCAGAACAGGCGCCGATCTCGACAAGGATGCAGCATCCCCATTCAATGAACATTTCGCCTCTTGTTCCTGCGAGGGAGCAGAAAGAGGGTATGAAAGCCACCGTTCAGGACGCCACTCATTTGCGTCAGCACCCCACATCTCTCGGTGACGATTCGCAGCGAGGATGGAGATGATCGCAAGGGTGCCCTCCGGAATTGCGACGGCGGATGTGTATCCACCAGACCGGGATCGCGTAGGGAATTCCAACGGAAGGGTGGTTGCTTTGGATGATCTGTGGTGTATCATGCATAAAGTGAGTTCTCTTTATGGGAGAGGAGGGGAAACATACACTCGGGCCATGACTGGAAGGGACGGATAGAGACGGAGGGTCTCTTTGACAACACCGTCGAGGAACGGTAGGCTCATAAGGATGTCGAAGGGCAGTTCTGCGGATGACGTGCCACCGTCTTCTTCAAGTATCTTCGTAGCATCGCGAATTTCGCTCCTGAGTCTCGCTTGAGCACCGGAGTGTTGGGCAAGTAAGTAGATGCAGCGGGCAAGCGCAGAGGTGGTCGTGTCGAGGCCGGCAA
Organism: Suillus bovinus; assembly: GCF_016758785.1. NCBI lineage: Eukaryota > Fungi > Basidiomycota > Agaricomycetes > Boletales > Suillaceae > Suillus > Suillus bovinus. The sequence goes on along the minus strand of NW_024542101.1, from coordinate 300,065 downwards.
ATACCATAACGCTTGCACCAATATCAATCAATGCTTTCAACACGCAGAAAAATATTGAGACCTACTTCATTTGTCCCAACAACTCAGCATCTGTAAGCTGTTCCGTGTTGGATGACACAGCATTGGCCTTTACTGTGCATTATACTGAGCAAGGATGTTCTCGATTACCCATGGAACTTACGCATGATATCCATCATTGACGTCGTCGAATTGCTGTCTCTGCATGCAGCGTCAATAGGGTCCGCTGTTTCTTTGGCTTCCATGGCTGCTTTTCTCTCCAAAAACGCCTTTCGACTGGCACTATCCATTGTTTCTACAGTACGTCGCATCTCCCGCACGTCTGCCATAAACTGCGTTGGGAGCCAGGGCATCGTGACCAAATCAACTACTTTCCTCGCCCAATACGGAGAGCAGTATTTCATTACAATCGGGACAATCGCCCGTACCTTCATGAGCTTTCCGATCAAGGGGCTGTCATGCATCATTATCCATTTGAGTTCAGACACCAAAATGTGCAGACTTACCCGATCTTCCGCAATGCTTCCGGGTACGGGTCGTTTTCTGCTGCTGAAAGGGTGTTGGAGGGGTACCCGAGGATACCTTGACAGACGCCATCAAGTGCACAACGGGATAACCATGGGAGGACGTCGATCTCTTTGTGAGCTGCATAAAAAAAATCAATGAAGAATATTTGCAAAGTGTGCGATTGTGGTACATACAGCCGTCAGCGGGAAGTTTGGACGCGAGGATAGATGTGAGCCTGTCGGAGATGGGGTGTAGCGTGGGGAGGAGTCGTCGCATGTTTGATGTTGAGAAGACAGGGTTAAGAAGTTTGCGTTGCCGGCGATGTTGCTCCCCTAGTGAGACACAGGTTAAAAAGAATAACTAATTTTAGAGAGATGTGCCTCACCGATGGTCGATATCAGGCCTTCACCGAAAACGAGTTTGTTTGACCTTGATACTACCGAGTCAATTCAGTATGACAAAGTAAGAGAATACTGACATGATGAAAGGGTCGGGCTCTTCGAAGATGAGCTGGTCTTTGACGACCATGTGATACAATGCGCGTGGGTCAGACACATACAAGGTTTCCTAAATGACGCAAGTGAGTGGAAGGTTGATGTGCACTAGTCATGAATGAAGTACTCACGCCTAGCGGCCCATGGAGCCTCACTACTCCACCATATTTCTCTGCAATATGCACGCAATAATCAACACCACCTTCAAAGAGGGACGTGATGTTGCCTATGTGCATGTTAGACGGGGTAGTCGAATATCAATAAGAGTTGATTTTAGAACATACCTGTCAGCCAATTTCCCCTGTCTGGTCCATCGAGGTCAATTCCGTGGGTCCGTTGTAGCAGGAACGCAAGGACCTTGTAGAGAGCGAAAGAGAACGAACTGAGAACGCAGACTTGGATCAGAGACATGAGAAGTTCAAAGAAGTTAGAAAACTGATAGTGAAGCTTCGACTACGCTTGGGTGTCTGCCAAAGCGCAGGCCGCAGTTCAATGCCAGTAGTAGTAATTTGGATTGGCTGTGCATTAAATTCATCATTAAAGTAAACGGCTGTGCGACGTACGTGGGCTCTAATCCCGGTCTCGTGACCAAGAGGCAGGCCCGGTAGCTATTTTTGTCCACAAAAGGTCGGCCCGGATCAAGTCGGTCACGTGACAAATCATTCATCGCTTTTGCTTCGACTTTCCCAAGCAATGTGAGGTTGAAGGTCACGCGAGTGGGGGTGACAGAGTGAGCCCATTATGATAGAGACATCACTTTCAATTCAGCCACTAGCGAAGTTCTCTCAACACCATATCAACGTTCCTGATCAAAGACTGTGACTATTACCGATGATAGAACCAAAGGTAGACCCTGCGTCACTTTCGATCTTTCCCGCGACGCATGCTCAGCTTGAAGAGTCATGGTGTCGCACTTGGCCGCTATGGGGTGGCACTCTGAACCACACAGAGTACCTTACGCGAGAGGCTGAGATGGAATCTATGGATCACGCAAAGGATGGAAAGTTCATCACCTGGTGAGCAAACCATTTTTCCAGAAGGGAAGAAGTTAATGGGGGAGGAAGGGTGCTGGCGCCACGGGACGATCCAACCACTCTTGATTTCATGTGTTCCTGTGAGACGTAAGCTACTTGAGTACCCTCGACAAACCTGTCAATGTTTCTGACGCGTGTCGATGGGGGCAGATTTAAACGCTCGGGTCTCGTCGCTTATCCTTCCTCTTCTATATCCGAGCCCAACTCAGTGCACGAAGTAACCTGTTATGCCGTTGCAAGTGTCTTCACCCCACCTTCAAAGCGCGGGCGTGGCTACGCAAGCCATATGATGAGCCTCTTACATTGGGATTATTGCGCCGCGTGTCAATCTCCCCAAGTTCCCAGAGGCATGGGGCGCACCACCGCAACAGGTAGCAGAAGCTAGCGAGGGATTGTTCTCTTGCTTGTACAGTGATGTCGGAGAATGTTTTTACCGCTCGGCAGGCCCTGGGGGAAAAGAGGATGGATGGGAGACGCGGGGAGCCGTTTCGACTATTTGGGACGTGGGCATAGAGGAGGGGGATGACGATGGATGGACGTGGTTGACGCAGGAGCAGCTGAACGGGCTTTGGGATCGCGATGCTGAGCGAATCAAGAAAAACCTGGCGAACATATTGACAAGTGATACTTCATACGAGGTGGAGCGCCCGACAGCATTTGTGACGTATTTGCCAACAAACGGTGTCTGCGGGTTCCACATCCCACGTTCAACATACGCCTCGAATGTTTCTATGGCAGGCGGATTCTGGGGTATACAGTCCTTGAACGACCCAGACACATATGCATGCTGGAGCATAGACCTGAGACCTCCCCCGCCAACGTTAATCATTACGCGACTCTGTGCCAGTGAAGAGACCTTCCCTGGGCTAATTGCGAAGATCAGACAGGCGGCTAGACGAAGCGGAATTGGGAAAGTAGAGGTATGGAAGTTGGGAGAACGATTAAGGGACATTGCGGAGAGGACAGGTGGGCAGACAGTCATACGAAACGAACATATACCACAGATGATGTGGTATGGACCCGGAACAACGGGAAATATAGAGTGGGTGTATAACGAAAAGTGAGTCCTACCCAAAAAAAAATTGCGTGCATTTGTACTGACAAATTTGCCAACAGGTTCAGCTGGTGCTGATGCAAGGCTAGAAGGCATTAGCTACTTCTGGGGCACGTGAAACTCGGCAACCCCTTGTACGTTTTTATCCGTCTGTTTCTTCCGTGCGCGGATAACAACATAAAACAATCTTTCCATGATTATTCAATGGATCTTGAAGCAAGTCTTCTGAATCGGAAAAGTATAAACTGACTTGTAATCCATCACAGTATCTACACCTTGGGGCCCCTATTTATGACAGATACGTGTCTACATTGAAGCATCTGGTTAGTTTGACATCAGTTCCGGAGGGCCGCTCCACGTCCACTCTCGGTCACCTTCCATCTCTAACAGCTTCTCCATCTCTCCGTCATCCATCCGATAACCCTCCTTCTCGTGTTGAGGGAAGCTGCCATTTCTAACAGCACTGGCATATTCCTTTACACCTCGTTCGACCTCGCTCTTAACATCTCCAAACCGTCTCACAAATTTTGCCTTGTGCCCTGCCCATGTCCCCATAACGTCGTCCCACACAAGTACTTGCCCACTGCAACCCGGGCCTGCACCAATGCCAATAGTGGGCACCTTCAACCGCGATGTAATGTATGCAGCAAGAGACGAAGGGATGGCCTCGAGAACAATGGAGAACGCTCCTGCCTCCTCTAGGGCGAGGGCCGAGTGCAGAATCGATCTACCAGACTGCGCTGTGCGCCCCTGGACCCGGTACCCGGAGAGCGCGGTGTGCCGTTGTGGTAGTAACCCTACATGGGCCATTACGGGTATTCCGATACTCGTGAGTGCTTGTACACGTCCAGCGATCTCACTCCCTCCCTCTAGTTTCACGGCTTCCACGTTTCCCTCCTGGAGCATGCGGACGGCTGCTCGAACCGTGTCTTCTTTCCCGGCATAAAAGCTTCCGAACGGCATGTCTGCCACAATAAATGGTGCGGATGTTCCTCGGGCGACGGCGCGGCAATGGTGAAGCATTTCATCAAGAGTGAGCGAAGTGGTGCTGGAATAGCCGAGACAGACCTGGGCTAGGCTGTCACCGACAAGGGTGATATCAATGCCGTGTGTAGATGAAGCACGTGCAGTGGGATAATCATATGCTGTGAGCATAGTGATCGGGGTGCGTTCCTGACGGAGAGCGTGCAGCGAGGCGATTGTTACCTTTTTGCGGGCTGTCGTGCATGATGAAAAATCGTATTTGCGATTTTAGGTAAAACATCACTCACGAGCTTGTTTCTGTGATTCACCACTGGAATGTTCATATTTTGATGGGCGGACGCTCATACAGCGCTGGCCGAGGTTTTGAAAACGGGCGACCGAGGTAATTGCGCGAGTACGAGATGCAGAGAACAACAACTGTGTATGCATGATAAATTTCTGAGATGGTGAAATCAGGGGATCTGTTATTGCAGCGCGTGTATAATGCTCGCACCCTCGATGAACAGGACTGAATAAGTGATTGCTGGAGTCTGCTGTGAACTTGAACAATAATATATGGTACCATCGTTTTGATTTATAATCCATGTGCACACGATCGCGAGCGTGAATTCCTAAAGGATCTGCCCTGGTGCATTGTCAAGGTTTTTCGAGAGACTGCATTTCGGAATACTCATGGATTAATAAGGAAACTCAATTCACGTGATGCCGTAATCGCTACCTCGCGCATTTCGACTTCTCCTCATTGTCCTTACATTCCCACGCCCCTTCCACAACAACGTCGACAATGCCACCAAGAACGCGCAGACAACTAGCTCAGGCGGCCCATGAAAGCGAGAAGATAGCAAAGAGTCAAGTCGAGAAAGAGTTACTCAACTCTGATTCAGAGATAGAGCAAGAAAATGACGAGAATATATTCGCCATTAATATTGGTGATAGGGACAACGAGTCTGAAACTGACGAAAATTCGTTCAGCATTTCTATTCCGCCACCACTCCGCTCGCTGGAAAATCCGCCTCGCACGCCTGCCCATGAAGATGCGCTTCGTGACATCACTGATGAGTTCTTTCATCCACCTTCACCGTCTCCGATCAAAGCAGTCGGCACGTTTACAAGCCTCAAACCACCTCGACGGCCAAAGAAGCCAAAAAGCCTTGCATTTCCAGCCGACCCTCCCAACTGGCAGCCAACCTCACCACTCCCTCCGAGTTCGCCGCTTGCTTCGACTTCTACATATGGACAACAGAACTTTGCGTCAACATCGCATATGAATTCTTACGAGTATAACATGACCGCGTTTTATCGTCATGCTCAAGAAATAGATCCTAGAAGTGGTGATTCAGACCCCTTTGGGTTTTTAGCGGCCGAGAAGGTACTGAAAGAACGCCGGGTTGCACGTCTACCAAACCAGAAACGCAAACACGTTCTATCTCCTGCTTTACGCGTCACACCACATTCCACGCGTACCAGAGGACAGCATAATTATGCTACTCCTACTCCAACACGCCCAGCCGCTTCCTCAGTACCTATCCCAACAAACGATGAAGACATCGATGATCTTTATCTCGACGAACCAATCGCGACATCTATTCCAGTCCCTGCGCCGCTTTTGCGCCATTCGTATATCCCAACACCATCGTGCTCCCCTGCTTCTGTTCGCTCGGAAATAGTAGTCCCAGTCCTACTTAAACCTCGCTTGGACATTTTGCGAGACCAACCAATACGCAGTCGCGATCCCCTCCGTACGCCGCGAAAACGTAAACGCGACATTGATGCTGCCACTCCTGCCTCCAGTGATGTAGTATCCAGCCCATCACCTGTAAAGATTAGCGTAGCCGCTAGACAACCCCAAACACCGTCAGATCACTCAGAAACAGCGGAGGAGCATACCCCCGTTCCGAAACGTACTACGCGTGCACAGGCGAAAGGGAAGGGCAAAGCCCAGGATGACGCGCCCAAATCTCGCAAGCGTGTCCGTACTACTAAAGAAGATGCTTCGCTGAGCCCCAGACAGGCGTGCAAGAACTTAGAGAAGCTCTTGCCGCGCAGAGCGACTATGCGGAGGGCAGCTGTTGTAGCGAAAACTGGGAGTAAAGGAAGGGTTAGGATGGCCGTCGATCCTACAGGCGACAGTGATAGTGATGAGGAGCAACCGAAGCGGAGGAAGCCTGCATCGAAGGCACAGCCATCATCAAATGCAAAGCCTGCCTCAAGAAGTGCTAAACCCGTTTCAAAGGGGACCAAAAAGTCATCCTTGAAACCTCGGAGTAAGGGCAAGGAGAAAGCGAAGCCCCTTGATGACTTGATGGAATTGTCAGATGATACCCGCGAGGTTCGCTAGCTATGTTCATGAGGGCTACCTCTCACTAATAATTGTTTCTCCAATTCTTAGCGATACAAACAGGAACGCCTAGCGCGCCTTGAGTACTTCCGCAAGCTAGATGATTATCAGATGAAGAAGGAAAATGTGTATGTAATTTGAAGTTTCTGGATAGGGTGCGGAATTATAGGTTTGGGTCATGCTTTTTCACAGCCCAACTGGCAAGCTTATCTTATTGTTATCTGTCGCTGCTGTCTCGATGCTTTTGTATCACATGCATGCATTGTTTCGTTGGTGCCAGATGTTCCAGCATGTAGCCCCAATGGCTCCAAGTACTTTTGGCCTCATTTTTTCCGCGACACTGCTCATCACCATGTTCGCTCACTGGCATGCTATGAAAATTTTGCGAAGTCAGATGAGACGCGCGTTATAATGTGAAATTGCCTATTACTATTTTTGACCTAAGATATTTGTTTTGCGATCCGATTCCAGTTGTCCTTGTTGACAGCAAAGGCCCCTGCATAAATTGCCTCTAATTCATGCAACTTCTTGCCAGCGATGATGAGGCTGTGAAGTGGTTTTCCAAACACAGACTCTGGTTGGGCTTGCAAATCCGAGAGAGTACCTGCGACGATACGTTGAGTGCCGCCATCATCATCTGTCAATCCTTCGCTGGAGGGTATGCTTCCCACACGCGATAGTGCAATAGCTAGTGTCGAATCGCCATCGAGGATGCCTTCTTTTCTGATGCTTTCGATTTCGAGAAGTTGGTTCACAGCTATAGGAATGGACATGTATCGTGGCGGTTCGTATATTTTTCTTCCTCTGCGTTTCATCATAAATCAGAAACCAGAGGTACCAGGGAAGTATAAGCACCTTGCTAGATTTTCTTCGCTTTGTTCCTTTACCTTGATGTCAAGAAGTACCAGGGTATGCAGCCCCAATCTGGCGTTCTCTGCGATGCGGTCGTAGAACGAGTCTGGTTTCCATGTGTCTGTAAAGAAGACGAGAGATACTGTCTGCCCAAAATTGTAGAGCTGAAGCCCCGAGCATCCCGCTGCGTTGATGATAGATGCATTATGGATGATTTGAGTAGGGATCTGCAGGTCGCGAGCTCGTAGCAGTAAATCCGTGTGCGTCGTCGCACTCCACAAAGCTGATAAGTCAATGCGTACAAGACAAGGAAATGAGACGGCCTCACCCAAATGGATCACCAACGACGAGAAATGCAACATTTTCAGTGGCTGCATCGCGTAAGATTTCATCGCTCTCGAGCTCTACCATGTCGCGATCTGCAAGGATAAGTGACTTGCCATAGAAGGCTTCCTTATGCGCATGTGAGCAGTAAGAGAAGAATGGTGTGATGATAGACTGACGAGGCGGTCCTTATTCACCATCAAGATGGACGTGTAGGCTTCCAAGTAGACTCGAGAGCAGGATTTGACTGCTTCTAGTCCACGGACTGTGATGTCTTTCTCGTCGCACAGTCCAAGACCAATCACGTAGAACATTTTGGATGTTCTGCAATGACCAATCTAGCAGCTTATAAGGGCTAGTATAAAAGGATTAGAGCGCATCGATATGCATATGATTGTTGTCGAAGTGTAGCCGGGAGTTTCCACCTGCCTTTTCAAGACAGACCCAATATTAAAGTTACTCGGTTCCACTGAAGCTTTCGAAGATTCATTCATTGTACCCAGGTCATGATTTCCCGGTTCGCAAAGTCTTTTCTGACGATTGTCCTTTGCCTCGTACGTGCTTTAATACTTTACCCCAGAGCTTTTCAAAAATGATTATCTCAGTTTCTGCTGGCCACAATAGCATTCCTCCACCCCCCCTCCCGCGCGTATATCGACCCATGGACTGGCGACTTCTTCGGTGAAGGCGGTGTTGAACAGGATCTACGTCCTCCTCTGTATAATGGTGACAGGCCTGCGTCAGCACAGGGAGGTGTGATCATGTCGAAGTTGGGGAATGAAACTGCCAAGTAGGTAATGCGAGATGGAGTTACATCGGGTCTTACACACTTATCACAGGGCAGAACTCGGTCGTGCGACGTGGAAGCTGCTGTGTGTATTCTGTTTATTGTATCAAGGACGTTTGCTAAACGTTGTTACTTGCTGTATGACGTAGCCATACTATGACTCTACGGTACCCTGAGGTAGGGTGGGTCTGATGTTATAGTCTATTATGCTGACGAAAACACATATAGCACCCAACACAAGACGAAAGAGATGCTTTAAATTCGTACTTTCACCTTACGTCGCGCCTATACCCCTGTGGCGAATGCGCAGCTGAATTTCAGGAATTGTTAACGAAATTCCCGCCACAGGTAAATTATCTTCAACTTCAAACTTCATCAGCTAAGAAGCATTCAACAGACAGGATCGAGATTGGCAGCAAGTCTATGGTGAAATATTCCCTTCTTTCATAAGCCGAGTCTTGCCTGCTTACACGAGGCCAGGCTGTGCTCAATACACAACAAAGTCAACGAACGATTAGGAAAGCCGTCATTTGACTGCGCTCACCTTGATGAAACATATGACTGCGGGTGTGGAGACAACAAAACAACATCTGCAGTACGACAGCCAGTGCCATCTGACAACGCTGACGACCCAATGGATTTGGAGTGGGACACTGTACGAGATGATGTTACTGGTGTAGGAATGATCAAAGGTGGGAGGCGGTAGCCACCTTGCTGCAAAGTGTGTTTGCGTCGGGTCTATCGGCTTTTGTGCTTCTATCTCTGATATTTTGGGTGCGATTGTATATAACGTCCTTCCTGTCTTTACTTGGATATACTGATATTTCGATGTACCACGTGTCCCAGGTTGGTTCAACAAGGCTGGGCATTCACATTAATATTGTTGATCCTTCTTCATTTTCGCTGCAGTGATGTTGCAGGCTCCTTCGAATTCTCTCATATCTTGTGCCCAATACATATCCTAGCAATTTCAAACTGCCAATTTGTTTTCTAGACTGACTCGGAACGCGTGTCTCGAATGACCTAGGCTATGATGCATGGAAGTAATTGCTCGCTGCCAAGTTGATATCTTATCAGATGTGGTAGCTAACCCAAATCAGGACACCGTTGATCTATACGAGTCACTAACTTGATCTGGATCCCGTACTGATACCTTCAAAAGATTCTTGACTCATACCACCATCTAGTTCTTCAAAGCTTCCAATAGATATACCTCTAATGTCAACAATATACATAGATCAAGCATCAGGCGTCGACGCGTCCGGAAATGGGTCCGTTGATCAGCCTTATCAGTCCCTTGCCTTCGCCCTCTTCTCGACGCCTACCACCGAAGCCGAAACGACACAATACCAGATCCGCAAGGATGCAGATGCAACATATGATGCACCAACACAGTCTGCGACAAAAAAGGCAAAAAAGGACGCCCAGGGACTTGAGAAGAAACGGTTAAAAGCGCAAGCAGAAGAGAGAGAATTAAAAGAGAAGGCAGAGAAACGCGAACGAAGACTCCAGGAAAGCAAAAAGATCGTTCTTACTGAAGATCCTTCACTCCCAAAATCTGTCAAGGTAGCAGTGTCGATAACTTGAAGTTGTGGTTACGCTGCTTATTTCTAAATCAAACAGTCCAAGATCGTCAAATTGGAATCCCTTCGCGGGCAGCGCGTCCGGGTATCTGGCTGGGTACACAGACGGCGAGACCAGCAAGAAATCACGTTTATTGTCCTGCGGGACGGGACAGGATATCTGCAGGCTGTTCTTACTGGGAATGCGGTAACTTTTGTAGCTCACAGTTTTGGACTTTAAATCTGATTCCTTCTTCAGAACAAAACATACGATGCTGTAACGTTACAGTTAGAGGCATCAGTCGAGCTGACTGGTATGCTGAAGGAGGTTCCTGAAGGACAGCGCGCTCCTGGAGGACACGAACTAGTCGTTGATTATTGGCGCGTCCTTGGTGCCGCTCCTGGTGCCGAAGAAGCATTTACCAACAGGCTCAACGAGGTCCGAGTCGTTTAATTAATTTGTTGTGCATGTGTTAACCGTTTCTTTAGCAATCTGACCCATCCATCCTGGCTGATCTCCGGCATCTCGTTCTCCGTGGCGAGACCGCTTCTTCTGTGCTTCGCCTGCGTGCGGCCCTTCTCTCAGCTTTCCGTCAGTCCTTTGCAGACAACGACCTTTTGGAAGTGACGCCGCCCTGTATGGTACAAACACAAGTGGAAGGTGGCGCAACGCTCTTCAAGTTCGATTACTACGGTGAACCAGCATTCCTCACGCAGAGCTCCCAGCTCTATCTTGAAACATGTCTACCTTCCCTCGGGGACGTATTCTGTGTCCAGGAGAGCTTCCGTGCCGAAAACAGGTTTGTATTACCTTCCCATTCATCGGACGTGTTTTCATTCCAATAATCGAATTCGTCCCTCCCCAGTCACACTCGCCGTCATCTGAGCGAATACACCCACCTTGAAGCAGAGCTTGCATTCATTACATTTGATGACCTCATGACACACATAGAAGCCATTGTACGTTTCACTACTGCATCTTCCGGAGTTTTTACTCAGTGCATCTACACAGATCTGCGAGACAGTCGATAAGCTCCTCGTCAACCCTGCTACCGCGGCCCTCATCAAAACTCTGAACCCTCACTTTAAAGCGCCTTCTCGTCCTTTCATGCGTATGTCCTACGCATCCGCCATCGCATGGCTCAACGAGCACAAGATCCAACGCCCGGCCGAGGACACCGACGGCAACGTGATCACCAAGAAAGACGAGGAGACTGGTAAAGACGAGCCCGTGATGGTCGATCATCAAATCGGTGACGACATCGCAGAGGCTGCGGAGAGGCAAATGACAGATATCATTGCGGCGCCGATCTTTTTGTATGGCTTCCCTGCGGAGTTGAAGGCATTCTACATGCAGAAGATGCCAAGAAAAGAGGGAGAGCAGGGCCCTGTATACACAGAGAGCTGTGACCTTTTGATGCCTGGTGTCGGAGAAATTGTTGGTATGTGAAATTCTGGACTGCCGTACGCTACTACCTATGACGAAATTCGCGATAGGCGGATCGATGAGGATAGCAGATATGGAAGAGCTACTGGCGGCGTACAAGCGCGAGGGAATTGACCCTGCCCCTTACTACTGGTTCACTGACCAGCGTAAATATGGTACTTGCCAGCATGGAGGGTACGGACTGGGTGTCGAGGTCAGTCTCTCCTTATATATTTTTTCGCATAAACGTGGTAAGCGCTGACATGTCTGGCTTAGCGGTTCCTTGCATGGCTGGCTAACCGATTCACTGTGAGGTATGTATCAATCAGGACTAATAAAGAAAATCACGTTGACGCGGATGCCTTCCAGGGAATGCTCGCTGTATCCACGATGGCCCGGTCGTGCGACACCTTAGGTTTATTCTGGACCTCGATATTTGGCAGTTTCGTGGATGGAATGTATGGGTTGTGCATAATAGATTCGAACCATGTATATCTTTTCCCAAAGGGACAAACTATTAATAACAGGTGCACCCAAGTATGCGACGATACACCTCCTGTTTTCTAAAAGTACATCTTCTGCTTGGGCATCAACCGTGCTGTCCATGACTGTGATAATATTGGCCATCCGCAACACGGCCTCAATGCAGGTCGATATGTAACTTGACCTTTTACACACCCGGTCGGGAGCGTTGAGTAATGGCTTCTAAGACCACATCCCAAGCGTCACGACCTAATGAAGGTCGCGTTGTCAACAATGAGCCGATTCTGTTGCCAGAAGTTGTCGCATCTTGTCCAGCGGTATGATTGAATGTAGGCTTTTTCTGGGCCATGAGATCTAGATCGTCCTAGGTCTGAGTCATTGATGGAGTCCAAAAAGCTGGAGAGCGGGAAATGGAACCGAGGTCGAGGTGCTGGCGTGGATTAGAATATAATGGAGGTGGTGGTCATACCATGAGCTTGACGTGTCTGGATATTAAACAGTGATTCAACTTCACCGTGAAGTCGGGAAAGTGTTGATGGTTTCTTAGCTGGAGGATGTCGCTGAAAGATGTTTGAGCGAGGAAACTGCAAAATCCATGAACACTCAACAAAGGTTTGTGACGAGCAGAATTCTGGGAGGGATCGAACACCATATATCATCATCTGGCTTACTCGACTCGTACCCTAAGATAGTATTAGGAAACTCAGCCATCTTCGATGCGAGTCTGGATTCAGAATTTCCGCTTCTTTTTTGCAGAAGAGGAGCAGCGGGTGAACGTGAACCCAGAGATAGAAGCACAGGCAAAATCGGAGCCAGAGAGGCTGAGATAGTTTGAGCCCTCCTTGGACCTGCCCTCGTCGGATGTAGAGGGTTTCATCGTTGGCCCTCACAAGAATAATTGCCGCGGGAACTTTGTTTGTGCACAAGCCAACTCAGGTTTGGGGGGGATCATAATAGTACTTTCAAGAGTTGTTGGGTGACTCATAGTAAACGATGAACCAACGATACAAGTGACAAAAACGTGACATTTTGCCATAGTAAGCTTATTTGGCTACGACCGTAGAGACTCTAACTTACGGCCGTGACAATACAAAGTCCTGGTCTTCGAGAAATACTTTCCTATGATCATCGCGAGAGCTCAGAGCTGCCCCCTTTTCGTTTGTCTGAGGGTCTTCAGAAAACACTTGTACAATCCATTCACTGCTTCGACTGCTTTTAGAGTCAGACACAATCACGAACTTGCAACTCGGTGCAGGAGGCGAGTCCTACCCTGTCCTTCCTTCACACACGAGCCAGGTCCTTTGCAAATTATTATCTTGGTGTGTTGTTTAGTGAAGCAAGACAAACTGAAGTCTCAGAAAAAGTGGACGATTCGAGCATCCGCACTTACACTGAGCGCTCCTCAGTGCTCATGGATCTCGACAAATCAAACCGTTACTTCTTTTCCTGCATCTTCCTTGCAGTACTTCATTCAACCGTTCACTCTTCTCTTCACACGGTCCTGGTTCTCTATGCTTGCTCGAAATATAAATCAACAATTCAATGCAGTGCGTTTACTTACCGTCATGAACCATAACCGATATGTTTCGCAGGCTGCCAGTGGGTGTACTATGTGCCAGTTGTTGCTGCTGTTAATCATGCCACGTATTTGCAACCAACAAAGCCAATACATGAAGTATGCTGCTGGCTTTTCGATACGAGGTCGACTCGGAAGAAGTTGTTGTTTATAAGCATACGATGTAGGTCCCAGGACCACATCCGACGCCTTTATTATCATGCACAGCATGGACAGTGGAATAATATATGGAGCGTCGGTCGAAGATCTAGAAAAGTAGTGAGTACTTCAGTAACAATGGCACGAACTTACGCATACTAGTCGATGCCGCATTGTATTCCTTTGATCAAGTGTCGATACGTCAATCTTGAATGAATCCTACAGGACACTCAGCAGCTAGTGAGGTGTATAATTCTCGTAACCAAAATCTAGTTCTGATGCTTCATGTCGTTGTATGCATGCCTTGAACCAGCGGGCGGATAACTACTGGACCGTCACGTGCGATGGTCAATGTCAATGCCAGTGGACGTAAGGTGCTTCCGCACTGACCAACAGCATCCACTTACACAAGCGTCTGCCATCCTTATCACTGATCAAACCACGCGCCCTCACAGATTTGGCGATGAATGACCCATCCAAAGCATAGTCGAATCCATTGCCGCAAGTCCGTTGTGGATGCGAACACAAGTACACGATAATGTGCCCACCGTTCTAACTTATTTGAAGAATGGGGGTCAGCGAGGTAGCTACCAAACTCGCCTCAGTAAACGCTGCATCGCAGAAAAAAGCTTCACTTCTTACTTTGTGCTCACTTCTAACTGCCATGATTCCTAGAAAGGTTATTCGAATTAACAACAACGCGACATTGAACTTGTGGCCCAGGGTCAGAAATATTCGAGAGGTTACCCAGGATGTGGTTGGGAAGGTGAGGAGGGAAGGATTTACTTACTGACGTATGTCAAGGTTAGGCGCGGTATCTTTTGGCTTTCTTTCAAAATGTATGCGAGTTCTCCGAGGTCGCCCATAGACTTTTTTAATCTGCACAACCACTTTGCTTGGTCCTCGGTCACAAGTCAGAGGCTAAGGCAGGTTTTGGTATACGGTTCGTTCGAATGATAGCGCCGGTACTGCATCTGATCCACTGGTTATATCGGCGAAGATGGCGGAAACAAGGTAACTGAAAGTACATAAAGACTTGGCGATAACGCCTGCCTGGATAACGTTAGCGATGTTACTGCACTGAACTGGACTACATGTTGGTTTTATCGTCCTCCGAGTCTTCGAAAGCTCGATTGACAACTGGTGATGGCGAAAGCTATCTAGAGAATGATACTGGAATTAAATTCGGCAGCGGCATCAATGTTTTTGGACGTGCCTTGGTAAGGTGTTTGCCGTTAGGCAGGGCCCATGGATTCCGGCCCCCTAATATTTTCCCCATTCATCACGCCTGAGTACTGAGCCACTCATCCCCAGATCGAGCAGGCAACTAGAAATTACCTTACAAGGTAAAAATAACAAAAAGTGTCGAGACGCAATCGAGCCTCTCCCACTCTTTTGCCTTCCCCGCTAGCCGAGTGGCTCGTCCCTTATGCTCAGACCATCGCACACGATTGCTTCGCATTTTTTGCCTCTAAAGGCAGAAACGCGCGATGCAGAAAAAACAATCGCACTCGAGGTTCACAGCACACCCAGTGGTTTAAAAGACGGGGAAAAAATGTGTGGACTTACCACAACACGCGCTCCATCGATTCATTCCAGGAATCTACACCCACCCCGCAGATCATTCACACTTCACGTATCCTGTACTCATGGCACCTTCTCTGCAGCTGTCTGCCCAATGCTCTGTTTGCCACAAGGTCATTAGCCGCAAGGCTGACCTTCATAGACACATGCGTACACACGCTGCAAACAAGGACGAACTGTAGGTGCTTACCCTCTATTGAACCGGATGGTTTCTGACCTGTTGACTATCTTCACCAGTATGCACGCATGCCCATATGATGGCTGCGGTTACAAGACCCTACAAAGGTCTAACGTCCAGACACACATCAGGACGCACACCGGTGAACGCTCAAAGAAGTGCCCCGATTGCCCATTTTCTACCGCTGACCCCGGTAGCCTGACGCGTCACCGCAAGTCAGAACATGACTACAAGCCCAAGGCGCGTCGCGCTCGCGACGACGGCAAAGCTGCTCGCAGAGACGCCACTGCGCCTTATCCCTCCACTCGATTTATGGAGCCAAAGGTAGGAATTCCCGCCTCGCTGTATCTCAATGACCTAACATTTTTTGAACATGCAGATCTCATGCCCTGAGGCGCGCTCTCGCCTCCCAAGTCCAACAACTCCCAAATCTCGGGCGAGTTCACGGAACTCGCCTTCGACCGACTCATCCCCAATCACTATGCGAGCATCATCTCCATATGTGGTTAGCCCTCTCAGCTCCCCGTTTTTACCCCGGACTCCCTCCAAGCTCCGTCCATCCTCGCCAATCTCACCGCTATCGACTCGCAGCTACTCTCCGACGCCGCGCGCCCGCAGGCCATTTACGATGTCGGATTTTAGTCTCAGCCCCAGCCCATCTCCAGAACCGATCTGAACAATAGAATGATCTTTCAACATTACACTTACAGGCGGGACTGGAGATTATCATTATTTGTATTACACTTGCATCTTTTGTATGTACTACCTTTAACCCGCCTATCGCGACCTTCAAATTACAGGATGTACCAACGAATCTCATTACTATGAATCGATCGGAATCTTTTCTTTTGAATATGAACGCGATTGGTCACGTGGATCTAAAATCACACCTTAGTACAAGTCATTGATACCGTAGCGGGAATAAAATAGCACTACAATTTAGACCACAATGACTACAAGCGCCTCCTGTAGCTCTATATAGCCCTGATTTCAGCTAAATATCATACAGTGACGAGGTGGCACTATGCAGCCGTCACTGGGACTACACCGATATTTGTTTTTTCCTGATGGATAGTCATGATCATTACGATGCAGAAAGTAGGATATATCGAGGCCTGCTAGTGAATTATAAAGGTTTATGTTCAGGGATAAGAAATGGCAACAGACTCTATCAGTGCCCGTCTCGCATATGATCTATGGTATATGTTACCAAAAAAAATGGTTCCTTCGTTCTATTTCATGCTGATGCGAGAGTCGTCGTCAATGCCTCCTGTATCTTCGCCTCCTCCCGCGCCCATAATGGAACAGCGATCCTGTACGCATCTCCAACGCGGGCATATGAGATATCGCCCACACGGGAGACAGGCTTGAACTTTGTAAGGTCGACGATGCCTTTGATTGTGAGCATGTCTTTGCGCACGTGGAAGTACTTGACGTGCGCGAGGATGAGCGTGCTGGTGTGCTCGCCTGTGACTGGGTGCGTGATGTTTATTGATTTGTAAAGCTGTTGGGAGGCGGAGCTGTTAGCGAGCGAGCAGGCTCGGTATGAAATAAAATATAATTACCTCGTACTCCATGCTAAAAGCGCTCTCCTTGACGCGCGAGGCTCTTATCTGCACCTGGACATGTTATTGTTAGCACACATACCGTATCGTCAAGGCGCATGCATACACATTTCTCCTTCGTCAGACCGCTGAGAGTCCACTCGTCGAAGCCGAGAGGAGCGTCTATAGCAGTTGCATTTGCATTCTCTACGAATGCCTCGCTGATGATATTCACGGCGAATCCTTTGCCATTCCTCAAGTTGGTGGTCGTGTCTTTTAGGTGGCCCGGGGACTTGTGGTTGATTGCGAACGAGATGACGGGCGGGTAGTTGGTGACCTATGGGAAGAAGTTATTGAACCATTAAAGGTACGTGTTGTATTGCTTACTGTATTGAACCAACTGGTGGATGCAAGCCAAGTAAGCGTGCAGAACACGTTAGATAATGAAAGCATCTTACCTGAAGGGTGCTATGTTCTCTACGCCATCATCGCTGATTGTGGAGACCAATGCCATGGGGCGTGGTAACACGCCTGAATTCAAGAGCTTGTTGAGATTGCTGTCGATCATGGTCACGATTACGACTGATCAACAGGTCGAGGAGTACGTACATTCTGTCTGTTTCTGCTGTGTCATAGACTTTCCACCCTGCAGATTCACCTGCAAGCCAGTCTTTTCCGGCAGGAGTGGCATCGACTCTCTGGCCATATGTCCAGGATGGATTGGGTGATTGGGTGTAGGTCGAGGAGGAAGTGGTATTGAATGGAGGGATGTACATTGTGGACTAGTTGATTGAAGAGAGCGAGACTGACCCTGGATTTATAGTTACATGGTCGAGGGCCTAGTCTTCGCGCATGCAAGGCTGAAGCGCTGGCTTACTAGGCTATTCATTGAAGTTTTAACTATCATGGTGCTTGGATCGGACGATATTACGTAGACTCGGATCAGGATAACGAGTAAGCAGGACCTTATCGAGTCCGAGATTGAATTGTCAACCCCAGAACTTAAAAATATTAATAAATGATACACCTATAGATTCCGGGCGTATCCTTGAACCACGATTATGTATTCAAGGTGAAATAGCGTAGTCAGCTTCGTCCGTTATCAACGCTTCGGCCTCGAAGACCAGCCTCGATATCTGCATCGCTTTCTACTTTGACGAGTGGACTCTAAGCGGTCTGACAAAGGAGAGATATGTATGCCATGACACGGTATATACCCTCACACCATCAAACACTCACATTACCGCAAACCATTCCATGAGATATGCAGCCCTACTGCGATGTGTGGGTCTTTGTTGTAGGATTGCGCAGAGGTGTGGTACTCCCGGACCGTTCGGCGGATCTATGTATTTCGTAACGTTGGCTTAGTTCATGACGTGAAATTGAAATGTGAGCGTACCTGTTCATCATCGGCTCCCTCAGCCGTAAAATCTTTCCTCGCCGGCTTGTGCACTGAATCTGGGACGACGATGCGCCCGATGAATTTCACGTTATCCATTCAGCCTTTTACCATCTGGCAGGCCTTCTCAAGACCCCTCCGGGATTAGTGTTATGTATGTTCTCGAAGGCGAGGTACCATAACAAGTTTGAAGCGCTCAAAATTGCCCCACACGAGGATATCCATGGCAGGCAAGAGAGTCTCTACCACACCCCTGACCACAGGTGACGAGGAATTCGAGTCGACTTTTTCATATCGTCCCGTCTTCCAGACGCGGGTGAGGATATCATTGGCGTTTGTAGCGACAACGAGTTTAGCCATTGGCAGGCTCACGCGCTTAACGTAATAGCCTGCTAAGATGTCGCCGAAGTTACAGGTTGGGACGATGAATTGGAGCTCGGCGTCGGTAAGAGGGTGCGACGGATGGCAAAGTAGTAGAGGAAGTAGTAGAGTGTTTGGGTGAGGTTGCGGGCCCAGTTTATGCTGTTGACGGCGCCGAGGTGGTGGTTTTGCGTTGAAGATGGTGTCGGCGAAGAGAGCTTTGACGATGTCCTACGAATTTGTATGTATGTAAGCTATTGGAGTAAGAATTGAATACGAGGGATAAATGTACCTGACAATCGTCAAAAGGTTCCAAGGTTGTGTATATTTTCATCTGTCACGGTAGTCATTTGAGCTTCTTGGACAGGGCTGACGCGACCTTGGGGGTGGAGAATGAATACGGAGACATCAGGCTTGCCCCGTAGCCTATAAATAGCTGCACTCCCTGTATCACCACTCGTCGCACCCACAACGGTCAGCGTCTCCCTATCCTATCCAGGAGATTTTGCCTTGTTGCGGCGCTCGAGAAAGTAGGAGAAGAGGTTGCCCAGGAGCTTGAGTGCAACATCCTGAAGGCATATGTGGAACCATGTAAAAGCTTGAGGATGTACTTGTTGGTGGTGAGTGGCTGGAGGGGCTGATATATCGGGATGGCACCATGCGGAATCGTTGTACGTGGCGTTGGCAAACTTGAAACCTGCAGTATGTGACTCGGATCGTATGCCCGCGGGACTCTAAAAACTATTGGGGTATGTCACGACTTCAAAACATGGCACACGAAAAGAGAGTAAACCTATTCGTGGTTCTTTGCGGGATCTGCTCTCCGGCAGCAGCATCACGACCACGCGGTTGCTCACCTCCCCGCTGCAACCGGGTGTGCTGCTGTCGTATCGTCAGGGTCATCCGCGTTGCCCTGGATCGCATCAGCCTTCTGCTTCTTGATTGTTGCATCGTAGCATACCCTATAACGTGTCCATGCGGTTTCGTCCATCGCCGACACAATTTTTCATTCTGATAATTGGAAGATAAGGGATAGAAAGATCCTAGATAGCGTGAATATGTAAGGCTTGTTGCGGTTGCGCAATAAGACCTCGTGCGAATGACGAGTTCGAAAGAGAATGATAGATTGAAGCACAAAAACTGAGTTGATGAGTAGCTAGGATGTTTTTGCTTGACGAGGGACTTTGAAAGTTTTGGCCCGGGAGCAATACTTCTGAATTCGACGACAACCAAGTTAATACAGGTATTTTATACGTACGAGCATGAAAACTGTTTTGAGCATAACGACAACTCAGTGACTGACAAGTACCCGCAGATGATTCATTGGCGAGTGGGTTGCTCTTTAAGTGTCCCGAAGTTCTCTCCCCAGGGTAGCGATGCGATGGGGCTTGACGCTTGCCTCGGCACGGCGGCGGCTCTAGAGGTGTGAAACGCATTCTCATCAGTATCATATGATATGATAACTTCGGGTGGGCCATGACTCACCTGCGCAGCACGATTTGGTCTATTAAATAGAACATGCCAGGAAGACCACTGGGCATTCCGGTGATGAGTGTCTGCCACAGGACGACAGAGATGTTACATGGTCAGATGGGAGCTTCGGAAAGTAAGAGCGGAACAGATGTACCGAACGGGATCAGCGGCACGCACGACTGCGTAGAATTGTATACTCGGCCGGAGATTCAACTATAGCTAGTGTGTAGGAATTTAAAATATTTACATGATCCCAATTGTTAGATCTATCCCATCGGCAGCGGCAAGCTTGACGCCAATGTCCTGGAGCAAATTATCTGCATAGTAGTCTGCACAAAGTTATGTCGGTTGATATGGTCACGCGTGAGTGGCACTGCAGTTGGACTGCGCAGCACTGACTCAGACGCAGCAGCAGTCTTTGATTATAAGAGGACACTTACAATTGTCCAACTGCTAGCTTCATTTCCAGTACGCAAAGGCACTACTAGTAACGGCTGTGTGGATTTGGAACAAACGCCGGCATGATAATTGTTGAAGCAAGCCCAAACCCCACTGACGATAAAGGCAACGGTCAGAGGTCAGGACTCCACGAGGGCTCAAGTAATATTCCGGGGCCATCGCCACCCCCTCCTTATACTTACCAGACATCTTATCAACCCGTAACGGAGGTAGTGGTAGTCGAATATCGCCAGTCACCTGCACAACGTTTCTGGAAAGCATTTGTTGTTGCTGTACTCATTTGGTTCCTCATCGCTGCATTCACATCTTCCACCCGCATGGCCTTCAATCATGGATCTCAACTCGTACGATATTTCTCCCGCTCAGTATTATGCCTTTGGCTCACATATTTGCCAAGTTCCAGAACGGTGAGCCACCTCATCCTGGCTCACTAGATGGCACCGTCCACCAATGCATCAGTGGCTCCAACTGGACATTGTCCCACCGAGGCTTGAACCAATTTCCCCATAGCGCCGAAGCATTCCTAGAGCTCCCCGTCGACTCTGATGCACTCTACCTGTTCACGAGGGGCTCTCAGCAATCCGGTCATGTTGATGTCGTGCAATCCACTCAGCCGACAGATAAAGTTATTGTCCACGTACGGGTTGGCTATCTCGCTCGCTCAGCGCTAGACCATGTCAATGTCTGTCGTCTCGAACGAAAGACAAATGAGAATGGCATTGGTATCCTTGTAAATACTTCAATCCTCATTCGTTGAACCTTCGTCTCAATGAATCTCTGTAGACGCCCACATCCTGGTACTTCCCTGGCATTGGACAACAGCTGAGATTTGAAGTGAAGATCACGCTTCCCGCCGGGAACAATGGAGATTCTCTGTACATCAAATCATTCGAGACGGAGACATCCAATTACAGTCAAGATGTTGCAGATGTCTGGAACACCATTTCCTTCGATAGAATATCACTCAGAACATCGAATGCTAATGTGAATGCAAAGGTTGGTTGTTTTGATTTCCTGGATTATCGAAATGACTTATCTAAACATTTGCCGACCAGTCTGTCACCGCTGAGGATGGTTCGATCCGCTCTAGCAATGGTGCCATCAGAGGCCATTTCAATTGTGCCTCTTCTCTGAAGCTCACAACTTCGAATGGCCCAATCCAAGCGTCTGTTTCACTTTTCAACCGAGAGGATGGAACTGTCAGTGAGCTCAAGATGACAACAAGTAACAGGTATGTGACTTGCATCCTAATTCGGTTCCACCATCTGACCCCCCATTTCAGTAAAATTGATGCCAATGTTGATCTTGTCACACACTCTGGCCATGGCGGTATCTTCGATGTCGAAACGCATACTTCGAATGGGCGCGTCGCCCTTGAATACACCGACATACCTGTCGACTCAATTCTCAGGTCGGAAACCCGCTCTTCTAATGCGGCAACGAGCGTCAAGTTGTACAGCACTTTCGAGGGCTCGTTTGACGTAGAGACTTCCAACTCAGCAGCCACGTTCAAGGAGTTACCTGTTGAGGATCCCTCTGGACAAGGACGTCGGAGGGAGGTGACTCAGAGACGAGAGAGATATCGCCTCCGAGGGTCTGCCCACTGGGGCGACTCGGAGAACCGAAAGATCGAAGGGTATGCTACGGTCAAAACATCCAATGGTCGTGCGGAATTAGTGATCTGAACTCGGGGTATATCAGCTTGCTTATGTACTTGTATTAGTATCCTTGTGATTCATCGTGATGTCCTTATGTTGTGGCACAGCCACAGATGGTATTTAGCATTTCATACTGCAACGTCTTTCGCGACTATCGAGCACGACCCAAGAAGTGATAAAACTCTTGCCATATAACAAGATGGTATAGGCACTTTCAATCTGTGTACGCTTGCTAATGGCTTTTCTCATCGTGTAGTTGCCTCTATCACTGCTGACTGCAGCCCAAAACAAACCCATGGTATAGTTTCGTACATCCATCTCACAAAAACGGAGCTCACTACTAGTTCTGTTCCCTATTCGCTTCAACGATCATAGCTTGTAGAGTTGAAAAATGGCGAAACATTCAACGGTCATCTCGTTAATTGCGATAATTTCATGAACATAACACTACGGGAGGTCTACCAAACAAGCGCAGACGGGGACAGATTCTGGAAGTTGAAGGAATGTTATATCCGCGGTAGCACCGTACGTCCAACCATCCCTTCCGATACCCTCAACACAGCTGAACAACCCTTAGATAAAATACTTACGTGTACCAGACACGTTGTTAGATACTGTAAAAGAAGAGCAAGTCCGAGCACGAGAAGCTGGCCGAAGTGCGCGGGGAGGAGGGGGTTCAGGAATGCGAGGAGGTACGTCTGAGCTTAATCGCCTTGCAGTTTCAGGTTCGGCACGCTGATCATGATGCGTTTGTTCGCTTGCATCTTATTATCTTTGCACTACACGCCGTTTTCACGGCATATCGATATGCTGCTTGTAATTTCCACACAGGCCGAGGTGCTCCACCCAGAGGTGGTCTGTTCATTTTACTTCTGCATACCATATCGGTCCTAATTGATTGTGCTCAGGCCGTGGAGGTCCAAGAGGTAGCGGACAACGTGGACGAGGGCGTGGACGGGGAGGTTAGATTCCCGCCGCGATCATCATCCTGTGCAATTTCACTTTCAGGGTGTCATTACATGACCCATGCGTCCTCGATGCCACACGTGTCATTATCCAGTACTCAGTGCCAGAATGATTACAGTATGTTGCCTCCCAACCATCATTCACTCAGAACGTGTATAGCCAGATAGTGCATTTTCTTCGGACCCGCAGCCTTGCACAGCTCACATTTTAGGTGTGTTCCTTGGCTCTCTATCTTGCTAAAAGTGGGTTGCTTTGGAAATGTGCTTCTCGGCGCGTGCACGAGTTTCCTGAGCGTTTATCATTAGCACGCAGTGTGCTTCTCTTCCATCATGGTGTGGTGGGTCTAGATCTAATTTAGTGCCTTTTCATAAACCAATATATCGAAGTCCGCCATTCGCCTCGATGACACTAGCCTGTTTCATTAGGATTGAGATCGACGTAAAACACCAATCACATCCGCTGTTGCATTGGGTCCTAGATGAAGTCATATTGTTGCAGATTGCTAAATACATTATTCTAAGGGATGCCATTGGGTGGTATGGCTTTCAGTGCCAAACGGTTCCAATCCGCGGCTGGAAAGAAAAACAAATGCAGGTTAGAACGAACCGATCGATCAGGCTAGCACAAAAACGCACTATTCTTGTAGACGGTGTTTCCCCACCAGTTGATATAGAGGCCACCTTTTGGGAACTGTAGGCAATGTTTAATAAACGTTAGTCATGATGGGCAAAAGGGAAACGTACTTCTAACGTGAAAAATATTACAACCAACGACAAAACAGTGCCTATACTCCGCCGTTAGCAAAAGTGAAGCAAGGAAAGGCAGCCACATACCGCTGTCCAAAGCTGCGCTAGTCACATAGTTGAATTTGCTCCACCATGCAAAGTTGCGTTTTCTTATTAGATATTGAAATACAAACCCGACTGCGAACCAGGCTGAATAGTTGATGCCAGCCGCAGGCGGTATATACGAGACGCCGTTGAGCACCACAGGCGTGCTCACAAATCTGACCCACGAGTTCGGGTACCGCCGTTGCCACAGCCAGAAAGGAACGGGTAGAAGAGCGCCGACAATGATGGCATACAACTCCGGATAGTAGAGCGTCCCTTTTCCAAACTGCCGCGTGGGTCCGATAATTCCCCTGCGACCATGCATCGTTGAAAAAAGACACAGGAACTGAAATGAAAGACAGACGTACCAGACTGCCGATGCAGTGTAGTACACTTGATTATGTGGACACGTCAAGAAACTGGGTTGATTTGGGGTGCAGATGTCCGGAATGTTGTTGAACATCCACTGCTTGACACCGATCTGGATGAATGATGCCAACAACGTGCCCACGAATTGCACTGCAGGGAACGCCCTCGGTCAGGCGATCGAGTGACAATCAAAAAAGCACTGCTTACCAAGGAACGTGGCTCGTGGAGGAACCTTTATGTAATGACCAAGCTTGAGATCCTGTACGAATGACGTAGCTTCCGATAATGTCTGAACGGAGTATGCCTTGAAGATCTATGACAAATTTGGATGTCAACGTCAAACTCCTCGCAAAGTGCTACAGTTCGACCGCGTACCATGTTCGCAACAGGGTCGCCCGCCATTAAAGTGCCAGGGATGATCTGCGCAAGCAGATTCAGCGTGATCTGTACAGATCGGACATCAGCATTCCTATTCTCGAATGCAGCGCGGAAGCATGCATACCCCTTGCCCAGTCATTGCGTAAATGAAGCCGGACGGCAAAACATATAGAGTTGGTAATGCCACGGACAACAGCAAGGCCCACACAGGTACTGTCGTATGCCACACCTGCAAACAGCCGATGAACAAAAATCAGCATGTAAAAGGGGAGTGTGCTTACCTCAACGACTACTACCATGAGGAGGAAAAAGCCGAAGAAGCACACGACATACCACCAATCTGGCACCTCAGGGTAATTGCGCATGAGCTTCGCGTGAATGTCATCCTGCTCTACGCGAATCTTCTTCACCCCGTTCAGTAAACTTCGGCCATGGTAAAGGATCGTATGCACGAGTACGCAAGTCGATAAGGCGAATGCAAGCATGTAGGTCATTGCATAAGTCGCGGGAAGATAAAGCGGAGAGTAGTTCTCGTAGGCAGTGAGATTGAAGCGGTTGGAAGCTGACAACACAGCCGACACATTGTACACGTTACCGTAGCGATCATATGGATTACTGTCGTTCAATGGGAAGTAGGCGAGATCCCACGTCTGTGACAAAGTCAGAAACGAGGAATAGAAGGCAGGGGCCGAGGGCTGGAGGAACTTACGTTGGTATAATATAATATTGGTGTGATGATCCAGAAGAAAAGAACGAAGCCAAAGAAGATGTGCACTTCAGCCCACCATGGATACATCAAGGGACTGCCAATCCACGTGATTTGTGTCCAGTCGAATGTCACTATGGTCATGCCCAATCCCGAGTCGACGCCAAATAGTTGATTGACTGGAACGTTATCCGGTAGTATCCAACACATCCAAGAAAACACCGAAAGAGCACTGAAGAGGTAGCCTAAAAGCTCATCAAAGTCAGCCCAAATTAAGCTTGAAAAAACTCTTTACCAGGAATAAAGAAGAAGAAAAACGCGCCACCAAGGACAAGAAGGAAGTATCTGTATCGTGTTATTGATCCTGGTTCTTCATCGTCCTCCGCGTGAAGTGTGTTCAATAAAGTACACGTCACCAAGTTCTGTGGCCAAACCATGCTCGCAGGCCAAACCAAAAAGCGTCTGCACATCCCTGCAAGACCGAACCCTGTGAGTTGCGTGGCAACAACCAGTAGTACACTGAACCAGTAATCCACTTGAACGCCGTAGTTGAGTTGGGTGACCACAATGGCGTTGATAGCGTAAGGTGCGCTAATAGCGACATTTGCCATAATATATACCAAAACATGCTCCTTGATGTTCCATGGTCCAGGATTGAGTGAAAACTCGTAACTGCCAAGATACCGTGGAAGACGATAAGTCGTGATGGGGAGGACAAAGGCGCAGAATTTTCCAATTGGATAGCACACAAGCAAGAGAGCAAGGGGAGAGACACTCGGGGCAGGTTGCCGGAAGTTAAAGAAAAGGTTCATTGCACTGGAAAGCATGAGACTACAAGCAAGAATGACACTAAAAAACACACCTAGCGGTCATACAAAGAACGAGGCCGATTACCCACATCCGCAACGTCATAGAGGGCATTTCTGGGTCATCTATGTTCGAGACAGATGCACGAACTTCAGGAAATGGACTGTCTTCTTCATTCACAGCGTCAAAATCAAACTCCATCCTGTCACGCCGAAATACAGAATGTTGAGAAATTTGCCGTACAAAAGCCAAAAACCCACTTGATTGAACCATCGCGACTATCTTGTTCCAGCATACTAGGTGTTATGCTCAGAGTTGTTGAATCCCCCAGTGTTGATGAAGGGTGTCGTGTCCTCTGTGAACTGTTACGAAGGTCCTCCTCGACGTATTTCTCGTGTGGGCTGGAGGTTAGGCTGACATGTATTTGCCGAGAGTGCGGGGCACTGGGTCTCGAATGGTGGGTATTGGTTGTACTTGAAAGCGCTGTACTTAGTCGACGCATGCGATACGGGTCGCTTGCGCCTTGGTTTGACGCGGTAGAAGGAGGACTTTCCACTGGGACTTGAGATATGGGTACAGGGAAGAGACGGGAGGGGCCGGCCGTTTCAGAGGAAAAACGACCCCAGGGGTCAAAGGTCGGCGGCGGATATAGAGGCGGGGGGACGTCTGATGGGACCGTGTTCGCGAAAACATTTGCATAGTCCGGTGATATTCGGGATAAATCAGCTGCACGCTGCTTCTCTACGTCTCGTTGTTGGTCTGCAGTTGAAGGAGGGAGAAATGCAAAAAGGTCTTCTGTGTCGCTTTCCTCTTCCTCTTCTTCCTCGATATAAGCATTATCATAGGTATACTGGTGGTCACGGTCAAATCCACCTGCAGAAGTTGGGGGACGGGCTGAGGATGTACGGAAAGCTGAGGCTGTGAAGGGGCGAGAGCCTCCAGCTGAAGATGTTGGTCTGCCGGACATCAGTGAGAAGGTGTCCGGACCTTTGAACGCTAATGGAGGTATCTTATGAAGGTCGTTAATCAATTGGTCGGCGTCGTGAATGACGATGAGGACGGGAGGGGGGTATATGAGGTATCTGAAGGACAAGGGAAGGGGACCTGGAGGGAAAGGACTTGTGGGACTGAAAGTGGTCCGCTACTAGAGGATCACCACTAAACCAATCACATTTCTCAGGCACATCAACCTTCCCATGTTCCTGGTTAATATTTTCGTGCGTTTTTCACATTTTAATTTTATTTTCAACCCCAACCAATTTCCATTTTACCCTAAATTTGGTTATCGAGCCGTTTCCTTCCGACCGCTCAATCTGCTTGCCCCCCCCGTACTTCATACTATCAGTAAGTATGTTTCAATGACCCAGCTTTCGATCAACTCCCATCTTGCCGCTTGCCCTGAGGCACACCAGGGCACCCACACACGCTGCAACCCAGTTGTCATTTTCAGCAACGTTTCATTTTGACAGTGTACTCTTGTGCCTGGCACCCCTCCATGGTATTATACCTTCACAACACCATGCATAGTCGCCGCTACCAGTCATACACTTTTACACTTTAAAAGGCGCCGTAACGACGAGTCATATACCGTCATTCAACCAAAATCTACAACCTGTGTACGCCAGTGCTCGTCGCCTGTTCGGCGATTAATCGCCTAAGTGTTTCAATAGTCCAAGTTGCCGATCGCTGAAAACTACGACATGTTATCAAGCATTTGCCCAAACGCCCTGCATCAAAGAGCGTGCATCATTATCTTTGAAGCTAATCAGCTAGACTTTCACTTCGTCATATGTGCCAAATCTTTGCTTATTGCCACCATCACTAAACTTATCTGTGAAAGGCATAGCGTACCTCGCTTACGCCCTGATAGGAGAACTCGTGCAGACTCAGCGTGTCAGTGCACCTCACAGCATAATGACCAGCGGCTACATATCTAGGTCCCTCCCAAGCTCATGATAGGCGTCCTGGACTCCTAACTACGTTGATTCCGGGCCACCTAATACGAATTGCAGGCTTTGTCTACCGCAGTCTAAACCCTCATTAACACACTGGTCCCGGAGATGACCCCAGTCTAGATGCAGACACCGCCCGCCGTAAAAGGCGTCCGCCATCGAACATAATTTCGTCACCCTTGATGGACTGGTCACTAAAATCAGTCCGTACTCGCGCAAGCGATAAGTATACTAGTAATTTATTTGACACTAGTCTTCCCTGTTATAGCGGTTTACGGTGAGGTTACGGGACACTGGAAAATTTTAAATAGACGCTCTGTGGCTCTCGCTTCATCCTTTGGTGCAGATCGTCATCGCTGAGGGAGTGAGGGTGATCAGCCTTGTGCTTTCATATGTTTCGCGATACTCATATTATGAGCGAGAGTTTACATATGAGAACGCGAAACACACATAGCCTACTTATACGATGCTTCTAAGTGTACCACATCGGGAAGCCAAATAACTGCTCACCGAAGACGTAAATGAACGCAAAGCCACAGCTTGATTGGGAGAGAGCCCTACAACTTCGCTAAAAGAGGAACGCAGTGCAGTATGCCGAAGCAAGCACACTGAAGGACTTCGGCTCTTCTGACCGCGATTAAGATGCTCACTGGTATTAAGTTTTCCACCGTATTTCCCTTATCGTAGAGTCCCAACTTCCAAATACGTCTTCCCGCGAGCGTTTTCCGAGGGCAAGGAACCAGCGGAATCATGTATCGTGTGAGACTCAGACCAAGGTAGGCTCCCTGTGAAGCATGAAAGGAACTCCTAGGTATCAATTTCTTTAGCACAAAGTGTTTCATCACCATAATAGGAAGAGAATGATGCACACCTGTAAGTAGTTGGGTCGCTACAGCATCACAATGGTTAATTTAAGCTGCGAACCATAACTTAACCTGCTGCGACGGAGGTGTCTATATCCACTCATCCACCTCCGCAGGGAGTACCATCATAGTCAAGGAGATTATGCGCACGGTATTTGAGATTTGACTCCTCGGACACAGATCCAATGACCTTTTGCGTAACAGAAGTGTATTGAGCAACCTTCATCGTTGCTTGAAACGTTACACCCCTGATCTTAGCGACATGATGGCCCTCCCCGTGTTGATGCTCGTGATCTGACGAGGGTAATAAATAAGGGTGCACGTACTTATTTGAATGGAAACATAGGAACAACAATGCGACCCGTTGGGGTCATCCTAAAGTGCACGTTGTCCGAGGAATCGGCAAATAAAACAGACGGGCGCGCCAAGTGAAGATAAAATAGTCTCATTGTGCCTGAGATGTTTGTAGGCCACCTTGACTAGGCACCGACAATAAAATGTAATAGAGTTGGTGATGCTGCACCTGGACCTTTTGGGACCTTTTAGGCACTGAGCAGGTTGAACGATATCCCCTGTCGACGATGGATCTGGTGGCAATCTGAAACTCGGGAGCGAGATGCCGCTTGGATTCATAACAGAGAATGTTTCAAGGAACATACGTACTTTATAAGACATCATATCACACGTCAGCATTAGAGAAACAGATGGGCAACATCCGAGCGTGCTGGACAGGCTGAAGCGAGACAAATGTCGATGTCTTCCCTGTATAGGTTGGTGTCTTCAAGAACTGCGTGGGAGAAATGTGGTCGAGACTTGAAATGGCTGTGGCTGTCAAAGTTGCAGGTACTGTTGTTTAGAGCAACTGAGCTGTATGTGGTATTGGACTGGTCAGTTGATTCAAATTTTCACCACAACATCACATATGACCAGGAAAATTTTGGAAGTGAGAAAAAAGAACCGTGACATGGAAGAACCCGAGCTCACTTGGCCGTTGCCACCGTCACTGACACTACTTCACACCTTTGTCGTGGGTAGATGTCTGCAATCGGCACTCAGGACTATCTAGAACAAGGTTTGATCAGCAGGACAGGCATGGGGCCTATGTCACCACGATTCGGTGGCGGAGCCACTGTCAGCTGCCACTGCACAACAGCACTTGCGAGTCGAAATTCAAGCAATTGGCTTCTTACGGATATAGCCTAGCAGGATGCAGGTACTAATGATAACGGGGCCCCGCCGGATCTATGAGTCAAATTCGAACTAGCGAAGGAGAGTCCGACCCGGAGTCCACGTGCTGGCATTCGCGACTCTTGTACAACTCCTGACCGGTCACTGATCCTTACGGCCCGTGCACCAAAATCCGTTAAAGGTGACTTGATTGTGACAATGTCGATGATTTGTTTCTAGAAAAGTGATCAACGAGCGTCAATCTGGAACTCTTCGTCATCCCAACTATCGGGCAGGGAGTACTGACACCGAAACGCAGCATCGGCACGCTGCGTCCGCAGCATGATGCATGTGGACTCTTTGACATTGGCGCGCAGATTGACTGTATATCTGCAGTTACGTACATCATGCTATGTATCTGGCCTCGCTCTTTCCATAGAGGTGCCGCCTGACAAGGATGAACGAAGACAAGAAAGAAGTTTCGCAACTGCAAGTTGACTTCGGGTCAGTACAGACTACCACTATCGATGGTCAGACTTGCGAGCCACAATTCGTGGAGCGGCCGCGCCAATCTGTCGCAACTAGGCTTTTTGGTATCGGTGTTATGAGCTTGCTACTCTTTGCCGTGTTTACCCACTCTGGGTTCAATCTTGTGCGCAGTGTTTTCGACTACTACGAAGTTGGAACTTTCTTTGGCTATCGGGACTAGAAATCAACTCATGTGCGCTGCAGGTTTCAACACGCTTAAATGATCCTGGCTACCCTGATCCCAGCGATGGTGTAGTCACTAGGTGCATTGGTAGCGCGGACTGGGACGAATACTATGAATTGCCATCATGAGCACAGCAATTCCCTTTTGGCAGCGAGTCACTTTTCACCCTTCCTGTTGACTCAGACTCCCTGTATCTCATCTCTCGGGGTGCTTTCCAGTACGGCACTATCACCGTGGAGCAGTCCACGGAGGCCTCAGATGATGTCATCATACGCATCCGCGCTGCATACTTCAAAGAAGAGGCGTTCGAAAATGCAAACATTTGCCACCTCAAGCGCCAGGAAAATCAGAATGGAATCGGTATCTACGCAAGTTTCTTCTTCTTGAACACTATGTTGTGGTTGTACTAACTTCCATGGGTAATACTACATAACAGACCTCGAAGAGCCGTCTTCCTGGCCAGGATAACAAAGATCAGCTCATGTTTGATGTCACATTGACTTTACCCGCCAGCGCGAGCGAGGATGCCCTCTACATCAAGAATTTAGAGACCTCTGCGCCTCTTTTCCGCCACGAGGTCGCGGCTTTATCGGACACTGTTTTCTTTGGTAGTATTTCCTTAAATACCTTGAATTTTCCGATCAACGTCCAGGTTCGTACCACGTCACTTAGAAGTTCAAGTATTTAAAGCTGAAGTCTTCATAGTCTGTAGCAGCCGAAACAGGGGTCTTCACCACTGCTAACGGGCCTATCAAAGGACACTTTCATTCGACGTCATCTCTCAAACTCATCACGACCAACATGAACATCGACGCAGATGTTGACCTATTTCACAACGAATCTGCGAAGCCATCTGATTTGGTCATGACAACCGCAAATGCGTGAGTATCCATGCTCCTTTTCATTCCTCAATATATTAAATGCTTTGTCGTTACATCTAGGCCCATTAACGCACGTGTATCTTTGACTACTGCCTCAGGATATGGCGGAGAATTCGGAGTTGATACACAGACCGCGAACGCCCCGTTTACACTCACATATGTCAACTCGCCAGTTTATTCTCAGCTCAATAGTAAGGCAAAAACCGCGAATGCTCCGGCAACTGTACACCTGCATAGCGCATTCGAAGGCTCTTTCTCTATATCTTCTTCATTCCTCGGGCCCTCCCTTGAGCAGCATAGAGTCGAGGACCCCACGGGCAAAGGACGTGAACGCCACGTCACTACATCCCGCAGCAGGGGAAACATTCAAGGCTCTGTGCGCTGGGTTGATGCCGAACATAATGGAGGCGGAACTGGCCTTGTTCAAGTATCGACGACGCTATCGCCTGCTAGGTTGATCTTGTAAAACATGGTGTTTTGATTGGAAGGGGATGGATCAGATTCTTCAAGATTCTTTTGTCTTAGACCCGTTTTGTCCCCCTAGCTGTAATTATGATTGGTTGCGAGGTCGTCATGTCAATTGGTGTCACTATATCGACAAAGACAAAGCTAGACAAAGCTAGCAAAATACTGTGTAAACAGCTAGCTTAAGCTGCCCATTCAAACTTATGAGAAGGAAAGTGAAGGTAGTGGCCTTGTCACTTGAATCCTAAGGCGTGATCGCGTGATCGATGCATGCTGCATTAGTCCGCAATGCAACAACAAAAGTATTGTGCAGAGTCCAGACATGATCGAATTAATAACTTCAAACTAGACATCTATGTGAACAATTATGATTTGTTGTTCTAGTGGAACCTTTGCGCAACGATTCCACAGTCTTGTGCAACGCTACTGCATGCCAGTTCAATCGGATGATGTCCTCGATTATCAACCGCCCGTCGCGCATTACGAAAGAAGACTCAGACAGTTGTTCAAGTTGATTCGGCATTCCATGGCAGGTCAAATGAGGCAACTAATTATGATTTAGTGCATCGAGTGCACCCTGAATTGTTGCGTCGCTGTCCCCGAGCGACGTGGAGGACGACGCGGCGGGAGCGACATATTGGAGTGCTTTCCTTCCGTTTGGGTTTCCCTGAACGATAGCAACAACATGCTGTGAGACGCATCTCGAGAAACCTGCTGTCTCGCATGAGAACAAGTGTCAACAAAGTGGGGGTGTATGAGAAGATGTAAATGTGAGACAAATTGTCTCTCTTCTTCTCGTATACTAATCCTGCTGCATGAGGAAGTAACGTAAACTCAGCAGTGGAACACCACATACGAAAGCCAGAGTAGGCTTTAGACCCCCTAACTGGGCTTGGACTATGGGATCAGCCATCTTCTTGCAAAGTGTTTGGAGGATGATGAAAAGATCGTTGTTCATTATCAACAGAGCCTGACTCTTCTCGGATAATTTGGAGACTCCAAACTATCCTTCGAGAAGAATTAAGTTCGGTCTGCGTGAGGATAACTCTGAAATGGCTGGTCACTCGTCCTCGCGCAGATCGAACTTGATTCTTCTCGGAGTCCAATTCAGTTGAAGCTTCCGAATTGTCCTCCGAGAAAAATTAGATTCTGTTCATAATGAACATGAGCTTTTTATCGTCTTCCGGGTACTTTGGTATGACATGGCTGATCCCGTAGTCTAAACACGGTTAGGGAGTCTAGAGTTCACCCTTGCTTTTATATCTGGTGGTGTTCCACTGCTGAGTTTAGTGAAACATAGGCAGGATTTTATCCATTCAAGATAATCGAGGTAACACAGCTGTATCGGATATCATACACGATGATGACGGGGTCATCCTCGGCTGCCCTCTGTATTCGGTCGGAGAAAATGAAAGGCAGCGGGAAGCATGCGGACGCGTGAAACGATCATTTGGTTTGGCCAGTTGCCGGATTTGCGGAGACAAGACTAATCGAACACGTCACGAAGGTAAAAATTGAACCGTTTGAACTCTGACGTCAAGACTGCGATAGTGCTACCAGACATAGAATGTTCACGGGGATGGCGTGCGGAAGCGTGCCAACTGCGTCAGGAATAGGGCACCGCCTTGCTCCAGCAGTTCCCCAGAGGTTTCAGCGCGTCATAACGAACATTGAAAGAGAAAGCGTTTATGGCCGGTGAAGCGGTGGCCATCCTGACCAGAGTCGAAAATGGCGTAAAGGGGACGATCAAAGAGTAACATGCGGCTAATCTAGAAATTTCAATGCAGTTTAATATGCAACCAATGCATAGCCATAGTTCGTCTCCTCAACAGAGGTGAC
This sequence comes from Suillus bovinus, assembly GCF_016758785.1. Taxonomy (NCBI): domain Eukaryota; kingdom Fungi; phylum Basidiomycota; class Agaricomycetes; order Boletales; family Suillaceae; genus Suillus; species Suillus bovinus. The sequence goes on along the minus strand of NW_024542101.1, from coordinate 265,898 downwards.
CTGACTATAGTGATATTCCTACAGAGACCGCATGAGATAGTAGGTAGGACGGTCACGATTGCGCATACATACCTCGGCCCACTCGTGTAAGCGCCTTCGTCTCACATTCATGATTTAATTCAGTTAAGTGTGGAGTATTAGTATTTTGATTTGTAGATTTCTTCGTACCATGCGCAACTTAAGTAGTAGACCGATTCAGAGACTCAGAAGACTGTACGGCGGCTGTCAGGAGTGCTACCGTCAAGCAGCGTTTAATCTCCGCCCAAAGCCATGGAAAGGGAGAGTGGCCATTTTAATTCCCGGACGTTCTGGGCTGGATACCTGGATCGAGTTTGCGTTTAGGCTCATAACCAGCCTGGCGTATACTACCACGGATGCTCGGGTAGCGTAGCCAAGCTTGGTCGATCTCGGAGAGATTTGGCAGGGAGCGCGGAGTTTAAAAATTTGTTGATTGTGCTGGCGGTAAGAACACTCATTTACCTGTAGACTCCAACTCAAAATTGATTTTCCTGCAAAAGGAACAAAACCACCGACTGTTCATACCAGAGGTTCGAACGGCTGATGCATATTGCAAGCATCTGCAGGAAAAGTGCAGGAGATGGCACCATTTTAATGTCCTATTCGAATTTCAGGACTCAAGTTCATCTGCTACGTGATTTGAGAGAGATATGATAACTCCATACGGTACGAACGAGTGATTCAGTTGTCACTGAAGCTGGACCATAACAAAGCGGCGCAATCAGCAACTGGACATCTTCAATTGCCCTGTCTCTCCGAGATCGACTAGTCGGGTGGCGCGGGGTCAGAATATTTACAAGTCTAGTATGTGTTGCATACAGAACTCACTTGCTTTTGCGTTCATTCCACTATGCCCTCAGAAAAAAATGAACACGGCGAATTCTAGACAAATGTCCTGAAATTGCCTTCCCCATTCAGCAAAGTCCAAGTCATATTGGACCGCTGAAGCTAGACTTTGGGAAGTAACAATTCAAGTCAGAATGTCTCTCTCAACAGTGACCTCTATATAGCTTTCTCCATGTCAAAACGCATGTTCCGAATTCCAGGAAGCCGAGATCCCGACTCAGAAAGCCCCATCCCAGACTTGTGAGCTAACCCATGCAACCTAGAAGAGCTTCAAGCAATCGGATTATCTGGCCCCTGCATTCCAACTCGTGCGTCGCGACATGCGTGGGCCCCTTTGCGGAACAATTTAAAGGCAAAGAAAGGGGAACAGCTGCTGCCGAACGAGATGTACAAACTTTTGTTAGTGCCGCCAGCTGCTGTTGTGACCCTGAGAGTGAAGGAAGAGCTCACAACTCTAATTCCATTCCATCGCGTGTCTGTGAATTTGGTGTGACCGATGTTGACTCGCCGTCTGGCAACACTCCCATTTTGTTAGACATCAACTTTTCTTCAGGTCAAAACGCGATGTACATGCGTCCAAAGTTTTCTGTCACCCCTAATTCATCTATTATCCCTCAACGCATATCACGCTCACAATTCTTCGCCTAGTAACACGCACTCAAATGCCTTTTGGGCTTCGCACGATGCGATACCTTGATGGACCCCTATCTCTACCTGTTACAAGGTCGCTGCATGCGCAACCTTCCGTGCCTCTGTTTCCTAGATGGAGTGGGACCTAGCAAATTTAGATCGTCGTTTTGCGGACTCTGACGTCAACACTTCGAACTATCGTGAGTGGACTCAGCTGCTGAACGACGAATGAGATAATACTCTCGTGCCGTGATGTCACTTGTTTCCCCCCTGTGCTGGATTGTTCCTAGTCAACAACAATTGTTGTTTGTGATATCCCGAAAACTACACTGTCTTGCCTACGGCATGCTGTCGCTTACTACCTATACTAAGTCGCTCGTGCGTTCTGGAGGCTCCTGGCACCATAAGTTCACGAGACCTCATGGAATGATCATACGTGTGAACATGGTGAGTGGAATGACCAGGAGGAATTGGACTATCGTTGTGGTGAGTACTGGATCTGGTGGATGGTGGTTTCAACCGCTTCTCGTATTTGAGTAGAGATTTGTGAGTTCATCGAAATTTGTGCATACCTTACCCAATGATATAGATATCATTTCCTTCCAGATGCGACCTGATTATGGTCTGCAGTTTTCTTCAGTGTACTTAGTTTGCTGATGGGGGCTCGGTGATATCCCACATGATCTGAATTCAGTATGAGAGGTGTCAGACGAATGGATCCCCAACGACTTCTAGCACAACATTTTCTTCTTTCCCGACACCCTGTGTGACCTTGGCCGAACATCCCCGTTGAACCCACCGACCCTAAAGAAGACAGATGAGAATGTCTACACTTTCAACGAACAAGTCAAAGTCGAAATACCAAAGGCGCACAAGCAAAATGGGATGAACTCACTGTGTAGGACTGATCCCCTATGCCAATGCTACGAAGGTGTGTCTGGAGCATCAAGGCGCGAGCGTGCTCCTCGGTAAAACGAGTCGCCTTCCCCTCACTGACAAGATGTGAACAATCTGCATACATGATTTGGGGTTCCAAATACTTTTCAAACTGCGGAAGCAAATCACTGCTGTCGTCAGGGATCCAAGAGACATGAAGCGTGAGAGTCCGAAGGTTGTGGCCCGCCTCGATTGCTTTTGCGATTGAGTCCTAGCCGCATCAGTAATTGACCGGATATTTATTAATGAAAATCACATACTACGTCTGGACTCGCCACGGAGCATTCGAGTGTCACAAGCTGAGGGCATGTTGAGCACATATATGATACAGTATCTAACGTCAACTGCGCAACGCCCACAGCAAAATCTTGAAGGGACTTTCCGTGTCTGCCAGTAAGATTCACGATGAATGGGCGCGGGATGGTTATTTGGCCATGCACTGCAAATGCATTTAGCGTGAACGACTTTAAAGTTTGTTGGTGTGGAAGCAGTATCCTCATCCATGTCCATAGTTTCTGCGGCCCATCGATATCCACTGATCCTGTTTGAACTGTTAAGCGTTGCAAACGAGGTAACGATGTGAGTGGGGTGCGGTAATTTCCAGAGTCCAGATATTCCGTGTCGAGGGCTATCAGATTGGGCAGACAAGCAAGTATAGCCGGGATAGCGGCACTTGGAGCACCCTTGAGACAAAGCTCTTGTAAAAAAGGAAGTTTCATGAAGACAGAGATGAGGATAGTGGCGGGAACACCTGCACAACGCTGTGAAAAGAATAAGGAAACAGAGAGAAGGAAATAAGAAGCTCTCTTACACCGAGTTCAAGGTACGTTAGAGAGGAGCTCAGCGAATCAGCCCAGCCTTGAAGTACACGCGGGGGGCCCCACTCCAAAGACCACACTGATAAGCGACGAATGCCCTGAATAGTATTGAGCCGGGACCAAACTCGTTCTCCTGGATCATACTGGGTGCGTATCGTAAGCTCCCGCAAAGGTAATGTCATTAAGACGTCCAGTATGGGTAGAAAATTCGCCTCTGGTGTCAACGTGTCGTCTACCCAAGTTGCAGATGTAAGATTTGTGCAAAGTCTAAGCGCTGCAACAATATCCTCAGTGATCTGAGGAATAACTTGTCGCAAGCGCTGCACTGCGCCTTGTAGTGGGGCTGATCAAACCAGTAACGAATTAGAAACCACGCTACTTGCCTGTTTCCGTCACATGCCAGACATACTGTGCCAATTCTGGTCGTTTGAGAAGGGTTGCGGAGGGATGGTGAAGGATCTGAATGTAGTAAATACGATTTTAGATGCATACTCACGAGATAAAGAGTAATCGCACATTTCGTTTCACTTGTGAATCAAGCCTCCTGTACAAGAGAGGCGTTACAGCGTGATTGAACGCCCGGCTGACTAGTGCAACTGCACTCAGATGCCTTCGATCATGCAAATGTATGAAAATAGGCTGCAGAATATCGAAAGGTATGATCGCTGTGGTAGGCATGTTGTCAAGAGGTTGCTGGCGTTCTTGCGATATGCGGTCAGTCTGGTTGGGCAGAGTGCAGGCGGCGGGCGCCTACTATGAAAAAGTCCCGCTTGCCCTAAGTTCAACTAACCGTCTCAGGCTATAGCATTTTGTAACTTACAAGCAACTTGCTCCAAGCACACTCAATCATTGCAGCATACTAGCCGTGTATTATCGCTGCTGTCGACTGCAGGAACAGTAGCAATGAAGTAGTGGCGGCAAGTGAGTGCTTGCGATGCATAATACTCGTCACTGAATGATCAACCACAATAGTCTTCCTTGTGCCTGGCAGGCTGTCTTATTGAAGGAGAAAGCAGAGCAACTCGACCGAAGCGTTCTTACGGCTCTCAGGTTGTTTACGTTTACTACGAGAAAGTAAAATGATGGCAATACTAGTTGACTCGGAGAATGGCTAGCGTGAAGTCCTGGGTTAGCCTCGCCGGGTTCTCATCGAGTCAGGCGCATCAGAAGACTGGTGACTCAGGGTGAGCCGCAGATATCGTGATAGGTACTGATGTGTATGATCATATATAGAAAAGGTCAGCAACCAAGGAGCACCAAGCTGTGTCCGAGTCGGCAGCCTGTTTCGTTATTATGCTTCTCGCTTACAGGCTCCCACAAGACGTTGATAGGCGTTGATAGGCGTGTATCCAGGTGGTATTCTCGACCCTCGAGCAAGAAGATGTACGAAACCAGCATGGAATCCAAGTTGTCATGGTATTTTAATGTCTGTCTCCCTTACAACGGCTCACGAGGTCTGTCGACTCCCATCATGATCAAAGTTCATTTGTCATATCAGATGGTCTGTTGGAGACCAACTGAACCTACTTTCCTCCGAGAATTAAACTTTACTCTCCGCGTTCCTCTTCCTGATGGGCCAGGGCGTTCTCGGTGTTTCTCCGAAATTGACCTTTTGTTCCAGGTTATGATCCGAGCATCCAAGGTCCGGTATTGGGGTTAACCTGGGTGGCGTCCGGACATGATGTTCTTATTACACCGTTTACAGTGCACACGTCAAAGTCATGGCACAATGGCTTAGCGGTATCTAGGGTGATGTATCATTCATGGATTGTGACACCATGTACGACTGCGCAGTGCGGAAGTTTGAACCGCATTTTTTACTGCTTATTACAAACTGCTCAAGGTCACTTATGATTCAAAGCCTGGTTACACTAGAAGAGCGTACAGCTGAGGTCTGGGCAAAAAAACCTCTGTCGACTCGATCATACCACGCGGCCCATCAAGTGTTCACCTGCTTCCTTTTCATGCAGCCTCTGGTTCTTTGTCAGTCATGCACTCATCTGCTGTTACTCTTGTTCCTCCAGTGTCGCTCGTGATCATGAGCTTGCAGATGATGGAGTGTCTGTTGTGTCATCCTGTGTTTTGCGTAAGTTTTTGGGGGTTTCTCGCGAGCGTCTTCCTGTATAACAAATGTAATCGAACTCAACTGCTTTTGTATAATCGATCACAAATGTATCACGCGAGTAAGAAAGACTAAGAAAAGAGGTAGAGAAGGGTACAGGGATGCCCGGAGGGTCCTTGTGAATAAGGAATCCTAATGATTACCAAACGTTTGACGCCAGGAATTGCCGAATCAACACTTACCGCAACCACCATCTGAAGTTCAGTCAGCACGGTCTCTGTCTCAATTCCACCGCCAATTCCTCGCCGCCTCTCGTTATACTTATTCTGTCATATACTGATACCATGCCCATTCATACCGCCACTCATTCAAATTTTCGTACTCTTTTCTCTCCGTTCTACTCTACCCTGTCAGGCGCGACGCCACTCCCGTCAGCGTTCGTTCTCACACAATCGTTCGGCCAAGCCATACCTGAGGACCCTTACTGTTCTACAGTATAATTATAAGTAGCCCATGTACAGTCCCTACTGCCAGGCAATAATACCTAGTGTCGGAATCCCGCTCTCGCCTTCGTTATCCAGCAGTATTTCATGAATTTTGTCTATTGTTTCAGACCCACTACGTTCCTTATCATATGTCTCTCGTTCGCGATCCTCTGGCTCTGCAGCACATATATACTTTGGGGTTCAGCTCTACTATCAACATTTCCTCCAGCACTTCCGTTTTCTGCCTGATGGAGTACCATCGCATGACTCTTTCAGTGCTTTCAATTCGCATTCCTTCCCTATACTGCCTTCATCTACATTTTCACTTCTGCGGCGGAATCTGCGCCTAAGGCGACACCTCCAGGCTTCGGGGCTTGAACTGTCCCCTGTGAATACATCATGCTTCGCTTCAAGCATCAAAGCTTTTCCGCAAACAAGTAAATCCAGACCGGTGATATTCACATGTTCCCTGAGTTTTATCACGCCATCCTACTGGAACATTGAAAAAAAAACGTTTTGGAGAAAATTTTGAAACTAATGGCCAGGCGGACCCAGGACGGAACTCATCCGGACGAGATTAGTCCACCCGGACCGTTGAACCTGGGTTCCGAGGGCATCATCTCGTAGCCAGTCGCTAACGTCCACGTCGTCCAAATGTCACTGTCAATTCATCTCCTTCGACTTCTTCGACTCTCAATATGCCGTCACCTCAGCGGCTCTCGACCACCAGATATCGGGGCATCGTTTTACGCCCTCCGAGAAACAATTAATTATTCACCCGTGTAGAACCGAAGCGAGTCGGTATTTGAAAGTCGATCGAATCGTTGAACTTTCACCATAAAACCGCACGGCCGACCAAACGACCAATCAGTGAGGTAAGACTTGCGTAAAGAATTGCGGCCATATGTCATGTTTAAGTTCCAAGCAAAAATCATTATTTCATTCAAGGCGTTATCGATGCTGAACGGTACGTCACTGATCATCGTATCTAGCGACGGAGATAAGAAGAGGCGACTGTGAAACAAATTTGAACAGTCGGTTGTCATGAGATGCTAAAGAAATCCAAAATATACTCCTATAGTAGAACAAACGAATGAACCAGAAGTTAGAATAACGTCAGAGGGTATCCAGGTCGGAAATGCAGTTCCTGCCGCATGCGATTAGGCTAAGGTATAACAATAGGGGATGGAGGTGGTACGGCTTGCCGCTTTTGTCGAGTGATGAAAAAAGCTGAAATGATGGCTTTTCATTCAGTGAAGCTGGCGGGGTTTCAAGCAGTGGGTCTTCGAGAACGGCCGGTCAATGCATCAGAAATGCGTCTGAATCTACCATTCGACCCTGTGGAGGTGAGAGAGGGAGAAGCTTCGAGAGAGGATTTGGGCAATTCTCCGCTGCAGCGCGTAGAAACTGGGAAAAAGTGAACAGATTCGTTGGGATTGTGATACAGAATATGTGACTCCAGAAGAGCGAGCATCGAGTCCTGGTGACTCGTTCTGGGAAGTGATGCTTCGGGAAGTTGTGGAAGCGGAGGTGAGGGCAACTGCGCGAAGATTTAATAGAAGTCGCACGATAATTGGGAAAAGACTCACTGGTTTCCTGCGAGGCTTTTTAAATTTGACAGAGTAATTTTCATCCCAATCGTGGAAAGGGTCTTCATCAGTGGCAGCTGTACGATCATATAGCCTCGTGCCTTTACGCACACGAGGTTGGATGGGCTCGAGCATAGGAACAGGAATATTGTTGTCGTGAACAGCTTCGGAGTAACAAACGTCGACGAATGACTCAGTAGGTGAAAGGAGAAGCTGTTCATCGAGGCGATCAAGGCAGGTTGGATCAAAATCAAGGTTATGCAACGAGCGGTGTAGGACTTTGTAAGTGTTCGTGGGGGTCTCAGCGGAGACATCATCCGCAGTGCGCGGTGATGCGTAATCACGCGGGCGGAAGGTTGGTCGGATGGGAGTCGGCAGATGCTTCCAGCCTTGAGTATCTGCGGAAGATTGCGATCGTTGGCGTGAGTTATACGCGTGGACCCAAGGTGGACTTGGCTGCAAGATCTAGTCAACATCGCGACAGTGGGACTGGAGAAGTTTCGAGAGACTCACAGTCTTTACGCTGAGATCATCAGTGCTCGAAAGGAATGAATTCTTGAGATGGATGTGCGTCCTGGCGTACTTGTCCCGTGGGGTGCATTTGTCCACGACACGTCGATGGTGTTTTACTGGGTTCATAGTAGATGGATTTGGATTTGAAGTACGGACACCGCTCATTCTGCACTGATCCCAGAATAATGGAAAGGTGATTGAGGTAACAAGAATCTTTGGCGCCCCGTGACATGATGTTGGTTTGCTTTTATGAGGACGCGGAATTTTTTCCGCAACACTCTCGCGTACCCCGATGACGCATCATTCGATTTGATTATGGATTCAGAATTGGAAGTAATCAGTAATCGATCTCGAAGCACGTAAGTGAATCACGGCACTGAACTCACGTGATATTAATTGTAATTGTCGGGGAGCAAAGGCGACTGAACGATGATTGGTTGAAATCATATTATGTAATCATGAAATGCAACAGGAAAGAAAAATCTCTGATGTAACTTTCTCGGGTGATGAGCTAGTCCATGATGAAGCATAGCAACTACTCGGATCGTTAACTCTAGGTCCATTCCATTCCGAAGTCTCCTTGACAGCTCAAGAACTGTGCGCACAACATCCATTTCATCTCACCCAGATTCGGGCTTTCTCTTACGCCCGAAGTGACGAGCGAACGATCTCGCCCGTTCTACCAGCCCGTTTGCCGGTGGCTTGGCGCCAAGGGCGCTGGTCCGAGACGTTCTATGTCGTAGCTCTCCTGCTTTGGTCGCATAAACGGTTGTGTGATTGTCCTCAGAGCGCGGATGTGCTACTGTTGCCTTTTCGACAGAGACATCGATGACCAGGCGCGTGCTCGGCGAGAGTAGGTTTGATGACTGTGACCGAGACATGCGTTGGGGTAGTATGGCTTCGACTGTCTTCTGGAAAGGCTGACGGCCATGTATTCGTTCGATTCGCGTCACCTGCTGGTCGTCTTCTAAATGGTGAGATTCGTTTTCTGAGCCTTCGGAAATGAAGGAGTCCATGCTTCTGGGCTGAATATTCCGATCAGGAAATGCTCCTGATAGCAGGCACGAATAAAAGGCTACTTACGTTTGCTAATGAATGATAGAATGTTGACTTGTGGGCAACAGTAGCGAGCGTGGGTGAAGTTGAACTACTACTTGAACCATTGCTGTTTGAAGGCTATTGGGGGTGAGTTATGCGCGTATGCAAAGTGAATAAGCCATACCTGGCCGAACCGTGACATTGATACAGAACTCTTTTTCCGTTGATGTCCTCGCCTGGTTAGGCTGACTAAATCAGGGTCGACGAGCTCATGTGCTGATAGTTCATGCTCTTGCATAGCCCTCCTCTCACTCTCTTCTTCTACCTGTCTGAATCTCTGCACGAATTTAGTTTTCTCTGTGGCCTTACTACGGCGCAAGTGCCACTTACCTCCTCCAGGGGTTCAAGGGATGACAGCATGTTGGAATTTTGCCTCGGCAGTCTTGTACGTGGTCTAAGGTGAGTTGACCTTTGCCGCGGGTCGTCGTTAGTACGTTTGAAATCAGAAACGTGAGAGTGATGGGTAGTGGCAAAATTGCGACGGCGTTTATGAGTCGAGGTACGTATGGAGTATAGTACCTCACGTGTGAAAAGTCGAGAACATGCCCCGATCGGACCTGACACGAAAGTGGGTCTCGTCTTCAGCTGTCGTGGGGGAGGTCCATTATTAAATAATTGTTAGTCACCCCTAAAATGGAAAGCAAAGACTATTGAAAAAAGTTTTGAATAGGAGGACGACGACTACGATGAGCGTACAAACAAAACTTGCATTTCACAAGTCTGGTCCCCGAGGAGACTCGAGTCGTCGTAATCGACTTCAAGAAATAGCCCAGAGCACCATAAGCGCCATTGAGAATGGCACGGTCATCATTGCCAACGTCTCCCATGATCTAGCTGCCAAAGTCAACTTCTCCAATCATAACACTCGTTACTATTCTCCAGATTCTTTGCTGTCCACCTGGTCTAATACACCACGTAACGCTGCGGACACGAAATCTGAGGTATCTATCCTCGAGATTTCCACACTTGATGGCGCTAGATCGTTGTTCAATACCCTTTCATCTCGTTCCCCGAGCTTCGGTCGGATAGCAATCTTGAACTTTGCGTCTGCTACACGACCCGGAGGTGGTTTCTTAAATGGGGCACAGGCTCAAGAGGAGTCCATAGCCAGATCTTCCACGCTTTATCCATCTCTATTGACGGACAGCGCCCAAAACTTCTACCGACTACATACCCATGATAGAAATGGAGGGTTTTATCATCACGCGATGGTCTATACACCTTCTGTCGTGATCTTGAAGGATGACGCAGGGAATTGGGCGTCGCCTTTTGAAGTCGACGTTCTAACAAGCGCGGCTGTAAATGCCGGCAATGTGAGGAAGAAGATTGTGGATGAGTCAGAGCTAGCGGAGATCGAGAAGCCCATCGAATTTGTCATGAAAGAAAGGATGGCGCGTATTCTGTTCTTGTTCGAACAGCAGGGTGCCAAGAACCTCGTCTTGGGCAGTTTTGGAACGGGGGTGTTCCAGAACGATGTCAAAGTTGTTGCGAGAATTTGGGCAGAATTATTGACGGTGAAAGGTGCGCGATACCGGCATTCGTTTGATCACGTAGTATTCGCCATCCTTGGGAAGGATACCTTTACCACTTTCGAGCAGTCATTCAAGAAGCATTATAGTACTGATACATAGACATCTATAACTGAATATTGGTATTGGAATGACCTCAGATCAGCCTAGTGCTCGTCTGAACAAATGGCAACATTCACTCACTCAATTTTGGCCCGTTACGTCCACACTCCACATATTTACACTCGATGGATCAATGGCGCAACATAGTCTCCTGCTTCATGACTCATCTAGAGAAGCGAGCTGCTGCGGCAGCCTGAAACGCAATGAATGCGTAACATCATGGAGCTTACACGATGGATGATCCTTGACGTACACCTTATCTATCATGCATTGACCTCGTGTTGCGTACAGGTGTGTCGCATGAGCTTCGTGCGCCTAAAATTCAATTTTCACGTACGAAAAGCCTAGACAGTTCTTGTGTTCGAGTCACATCACAGCTTGCCTCGAGGCAATTTCTGCTGTCTGGCTAGCGGGAACCCCGAAATTGAGCGCTGAGGATTGATCGAATAATGATCCGCGAGTTGCGTGTATCACGAATCCTGTGTTGATTTGATAGTGGAACTTCCCGCGGAGCATGCATTCGTAAAATTTTCAGTTCGGATTCCACCACGTCGGGTCCCTGGATGTCATCCAACTCACCTCCAGCGCGCTGCTTCCCGACATCGCGCGGTGTTTGGTCAACAACATCGTGGTCGGATAGCGCAAGCGACTCCAGTATTTGGACAATAGACAACGATGATGTTTACGCAATCCACCTTCAGGCTAAGCAATTGGATAGGGATAAAAGGACAGACGAACAATGGACAACACGCGCAGAACACGTGTAGCTGATCAGATCATTATCACGAACTGGATTCGAGAAACGTATATCTTGACTTCCTTCAAAAATTTCCTCTTGAACCAAAGCCTTTTCACCTTCCTCCTCCCTCTCTCATCTCTCAGGTAGAGTCAATCATGGTCAACTCATCAGAACATGGATTAGCACGTGTCATCCATCACAAGGACTACTATATACGCGGCGGTGATATGACCGTACTGGTCAGTGTCTAACGGTCGTTATGTTACTCAACGTCTTGGATTGATGGATGCATCTTCGCAGGTCGAGAATCATCTCTATCGGATACACAGCTACTTCTTCGAACGCGAATCGCTGTTTTTCCGCCAGAAATTCCAGTCCTCCGAAGGCGAGGAACGAGGCTCATCAGACAACAATGCCTATACTTTGGAGGATGTCAAGAGCGAAGACTTTGCCCGTTTCCTCTGGGTCTTCTACAACCCGTATGTCTAGTTGATTTGCTCGAATCAGCCATCCTGACAGTTGTGAATAGAAAATATTCGCTCTATGAGGCACCTCTCGAGACGTGGCTGAGTATCCTACACCTCGCCAACCGGTGGAGCTTCAGCAACGTCAAGGAGCTCACTGTACGTGAACTCGAGAAGATTCACATAGAGCCTGTCGACAAGATCGCAATATATCACGAGTACACTATCAACAAGCATTTCCTCATTCCAGCGTACATCGCGGTCTGCAAGAGGGATAAGCCTTTGTCATTTGCTGAGGGTATGCAGCTTGGGATGGAGACCGTTCTCCGTGTCGCAGACGCTCGTGAGCGGGCTCGCCAGCGTGCTGCTGAGAGTGGAATCCGCTCGCCTACATATGATGATTTTGAAGACAGTGATTTGGAATCTATGGTCAGGGATGTTTTTGGAATAACCTCGCGATCACCGTCGCCGGTTCCCCAGACCAGTCATTCGGCTAGCTACACCAACGGCTCGACCTTCACGAGCCCGAAAGGCAATGGGTCGACGACAACCAGAGCTAATGGCAATGTCAATGGCAACGGCGGCTCTTCAGTTCGTGCTAACGGTTCATCCAACCCTGACCCGGCTGCTCGTTTCTCCACCGACACCACACACACGTTCAACACTGCCAAGGAATCGCCATCCACTTCTCCGGCTTCTTCGACAACTACACACATTGTTTCACCGCCAAATCCTAGTTCGAAGCCAGCTGCCCCAGTGCCTGAGAGCAAGCCCGCGCCGCCGGAGAAGCCCAAAACGCCTGTGCAGACAAGCTCTTCTACCACTGCATTCCCCTCTACGGAACCAACCCAGACTGGTGCCTTCAAGTCAAACGGAACGGGTGAGCCTTCATCGGTGGCGAGTCCTGTACTTATCTTTTTCTGACTACGGCTCATTCTTGGTATTGCAGGAGGGAACAAAGGAGGAAAAGGCTGGTTCTCTTAGTTCCACCGCCGTTGTCACCCCTATCGCTGAGCCTGTTGTATCAACACCCATTGATGTTAAAAGTCACGATGAGAATGAGCCTAACAACCCCGACAATGATGCTGACAAGGATGAAACTCAAACCAAGGACATTGACCTCTCTAGTGTGATGTCCGATTGCGAAAGTGTACGTGGCGGTGGGCGAGGTGAGCATTGCGATAACATCAATTTGATGTGCATCTCACAAGCCGATTTCATCTAAGGCAGTCGCGCAGGGAAGCGTCCCGGGCGTGGGTCTGGGGGAGGCGCACGTAAGAAGCAAGGTTAAGTTCGCCCAAGTTGGAGAGCGGAATGTTGGCGCTTGGTCCATTTCAAAAAACTAACTCTCAAGTTTTGTCGTTTCGGTTGTCCGCCATTCCTTGAGTCAATGTATCTTTGTTTGCATCAAAAACTTCTTGCTCAAGCGAATGATCCGCGAGCGAGACGATTGTATGTGCCCTCGGTCGATGGCAGGTCCTCGATTGTGGATCTTTTTGCGTTGGCCAGACTTATTCCGTAAGTATGTCTTGTTAACTTGTTGCCTCGAGGAGCCTCGTGGGCCTGGTTCGCTCTCTCATTAGTAAACTTCGGGCTGCTTCGGGTGATCAGCTTCTTCGGCGACAGAGATCCGTGCGAGTATCGCTGGACCCTTGTACTCTTATTGTACATACCTGTAGGCGAGGCTCACGCAATAATGAGTGATATCATTACGTCGGTAGTCGCTAGGACTGCATTGATCTGATGTCTGATGCATCGATATACTGGAGTTCGAAGCATCGCCAGCGCTCGCAAAGTATATAAATATTAACGACAATTGGATCAAGCGGCATACGAGCACCGTTTACCCCCAATCATCGATTTCCTACTGAACGCCACTTTCGACATCATGTCAGATACACCCAGTGGTTTCTCAGCAATCGTCAAACATCCTCAGTATTTCATTCCCACTGGGGACACCCAATTTTTAGTGAGAGGCCCTCCAAGTGGGTATGAAGCGCTGATGAATGTTTGGATGTTTCCAGGCACAAAACGTACTTTTCAATGTACATCGTTATTTCCTTGAACGCGAACCGACTTCCTTCAGAGACATATTTTCCGATAGCGATAACAACGACACCAAGCCTTATCATACATTGGATGTCAAACCCGAAGATTTTGCCCACTTCCTGTGGGTGTTCTACGACGAGTGAGTCATAGCGCACTCTCCCGATGCTCACAGATGTCATTACTGAAATCTGTGGCCTTTTAGAGACTTTGAATATGAGAACCAGCCGCTTGAGAAGTGGCTGGTGATCTTAAGGCTCGCAACGCGGTGGGGATTTCGCAAAGTGCGAAAGCTGGTCGTCCGTCAGCTCGAGAATCTCGACCTACAACCCATCGACAAGATCAAGATCTATTCCGACTTCAAGATCGATGCCCAGCTTCTGATACCATCATACTCGACATTGGCAAAGAGCCCCACGCTCCCTCCTTTTTCAGAGGCTGCAAAGCTTGACATTGAAACAATTCTCAAGCTCACCATGGTGAGGGAAAGAGCGTTGCAGAAGGCAGCAGAGGACGGATGCCGTTCTCCGACGAGTGCGAGCGCTGGGGATGAAGACGTCAAAAGATTCATATGCGAGATTTTTGACCTCCCCAGGGCCTCAACGACTGAGCCATCGAAGCCTGTTGAAGGGAGTTCCGCAGATGGAGTCAATGACACCAAGGGAAGCTCGGTTCCGACGTTGCAAAATCCCACTCCGGGAGGGAAGAAGAAGCAGAATGGCAACGTCAAAGGCACATCCAACGCAGTAAGTGGCTGTCATACGTTCAAACTCTGCGTTTACTGAATCTGCCCAGAATGGCCGGCACAGTAATGGAGGCACACCCTCCTCCTAGGGTACGCTGCAGACATTGGGCTTCTCTCGTTGATTCACAACAAAATCGTCCATTCAGGTATAGGAATATGCGCCCGTGGTGAAAAGTAATCGCACGAGATTTTATGTTGCATATGTTAAAAGGGAGAAGTTCGTGTAGGCGCACATATGCACTGTATATTTATTGGTCCGGTGTATATTGTGTGTACAGGTAGAAATCGTTTGGACGATACTCACCAAGTAAGGAACTCAAAAAAGTCAATGCTCTGCCTCGATTTCTTTCCGTACTGGGCAGGGTAATCAGCAGGCTGTCGTGTGTGATAGCAGGAGTGACTCACTTTGCTCCAGGTCTTTTCGTTCCCATTCATCACTAACACCAAGGTCTGCAGGCGTTTTTCGGCCCCATAACACATCCATCCATCCAATGTTAGGTTTGTCCTTGTCGAGAGACTGTTTTCCCTCTCCATGTATACAGGCAAGGTTACGCGACTTCTTTATCTCTTCGTCAGATATTGGCTTGCCCGAACGAAGTTGATCGATGAGGTCTTGCAGAATGGAAGTTTGAGCCTTGAGCCTTGCTCGGTCTTCGTCAGCTGTTTTTCGCTGCCACAGCGAGTGCATAGAAATTGAGGTCAAAGCTGTTGAGTATAGTATGTGAGGAATATACTGAGTGCCGGACATGATGGCAGAGAAATAAGTGCATCACGGCAGATGCCGCGCTGTAACAGCCATGCATATGCAGTCACTCGTAGACTCGTAGCAGAGACAAACACGTTATATATATATTAGATTTGCTAGTGACGTATGCGCAGAACGGTCAGCTTATAGTATAGCAGATACTTCAGGCTAGCGCAATCGTCAATCATTCGATGGCCATGAGTTGATTGTCCTGACTCTATTGGATAGTGGCAAGCGTGATCATTTGCTTATCCCGAGAACTTCCAACGGACAGACCAATCAATCGTAAATCATGTCCACCGTCACCACGATTAACAGCGTGGTCAAAGCATTGGTCTCCGTCCACCAACAGTAACACAACTAGCAACCATGGCAGCCCGAGCAGTTCGAGCGGGAATCAGGGGAGCCTTTCTTCATCTTCAATATGGGATCGTGCTCGGGTCCTGCAGCTAGCATTGCGCGTTCACTGAAGAGTGCGATATACGAGTTCACAGCCACGAGACTCGGATAATGCATTGCCCATACGTTAAGCGAATATAACCAGACTCAGGCAGCCCTCTTGCTGTGAACGTGAACCGGTTTTAAGCTGGACTAGTAGTGATGCGGCATGTTTGCTTAATTACGCACACACCTCTTAGTGGATACATAAGGACGTGCTACGATAACTGTATCGCCTCAATCTGGTCGAGGGGGTATGGGTTGTAAGCTGTCAGCTGCGACTGGCTAACAGCAGGCTCTCGAGTTTCCATCCTGCCCGAGTTCAAGTTTGATCATGATTTCTATTTTAAACGAGATAAGCATCAGATTGTCAACTGACGGGGTACGCATGCGGCATACCTGTGCATCTAGAATAGGTCCACTTATCCAGGACGCAGGTTCGGGCTTCTTATTTCCGAATACTTGCGAGAGCGAAGTGCAGACTTCATCGCGTGAAACAGGCTTTCCATCAATATAAACGCCTTTTGTCGCGAGCGAAAGTTGCTGTATTTTATTCCCCGGTGTGGTAACAATCAATGTCAGTTCGTTTGCGGGTTCTGCAGTGGATAAGCGGCAATTTTTCATGTCCAGTACATCACCCCGTAGACCAAAACTGCCGAAGCCTTCAAAAGTCGCGACCTTTGGACGCGCAAATGCTTTCCGGGTCGACGTGATATGTGGTGGAGTAAGCCATATCCTCTTTACATTCATTCCACTTTTCATGCCAACCATAAATGCCACCCAACCTCCAAACGCGAGATGCATAAAGACCAGACCAGCACGCTGGTATGTCGGACGGAGTTCATACTGCGGCTTATTGCCAATCGTATTGGAGTTATCGGATATTGTGGACTCGGTGGGTTCCACAGGACGCGTAAAATGGTTCCAGGAAAGCTCGCACATTGCTAGTCTGCACGCCATTGAAGTTAAACTAGCATGCACAAGAGCAGAAAACTCACGTGCAGACCGCATCAGCTATGAGAAGTGTCCAGGTGAACTTGATTAAGATACTGGGCTTCTTGAGTTCATAAAATGGTTGGCCTTTTGGTATATGGGTTCCTTGAGCACGGCCAGGGAACAGGGAAAAGTGCCTTGAACGATGTGCAGTGAAAGTAGATCGGTTGCAGCGGACCAAGGCTTTCATGTATCTTATTCTGGGGAAGAGAGACATTGGTGCAGTGGTACACAGCTGTCGACGATCCAGACGTCCGACTTGAGAAGAGAAGTTATGTAAACTCTTAAAGTTATTTACATAGATACAGACTCAAACAATCAAGATTTTAAGCTTGAGAAGACTGCATGTGCTACTACGAGCTTGTTACACATAAGCCCACAACCACGACACTGACTACGTATGTGCTCCATTGCATTTAGGTAGTTACACAGTTACCAAACAAATGAGCGGTGTTTCCAGTGACATTCACGTTCTGGCAAGAGTAGGTCGCATGGCCATCTTGTGGAGGTGGTCTTTGCGATTGATTATTTTCTTGATCCAAAGAAGAAGAAAAAGAAAAAGAACGTACTCAAGGAAAATATCATTAACACTAATATTGTTGCAGCGGGCGTCCGGAGAGCATGCCAGTGAAGCAACCACGGATTGCATTTTTCCAGACGAAGTGCCCTTGAAACTTCGGCCACAGTTGTGTAAGTTCCAACGAAAAGGACAGAAACATTTGTGCGCACTTGGAAAATGTAACGTCCTGAATATATACGTTGGAAGGGTGTGCAGCACATTCTGTTGTGTCAGTCATGTAACACTGCATAACAATCGATTAGTCTCTTGCAAATCGTGACAAGATGATTGCGAACCTGATTAACGATCAATGGGTTGTCGACGTTGCCCTCGGTGAAGAAGCTAAAACTAATATTCTTCACAATGCCACTGCCAACCCCCGCACCGGCGAAGGCTTTAATGCGCGCACCATTTTGGGCATTATACATTTGGACATTGCTGAGAGCTCTCGATCAGTTCTCCTGGCTATTATCGAAGTCCATGTTCAAACGCACGTTGAAGTGAAGTTTTCAATGATGTCATATACCCCGGAATACTGCCCGAGGGAGCCCACGGAAATACCACTGTCGACAGGATGTGAGCAGGTGCGCATCACGTCCAAAGAAAGCTTCTACGAACTGGGAACCGTTGCAGATTAAGTCTGATGCAATAATATTTGTTGAATCTAAGACAAAGACTATATGAGCGAACCATTAAGCCCTGGCGAGAATAGATGGTACTTGGTTTTAATGAGACACAATCATCGCCGTTGTTGATGTTCGAATTCATGATGGAAACGCTATCACTGCGATATATATCCCAGCCATCAGTATTCTTCGCAAGGTTGTTTGATGTGGAAAGAGCAGTAATGTTGATGCCATCGTAGATGACATTTTGCCCTTCATTGACCTACCGTGGGGGTAAACTGGTGAAGCCGAAGATTGAGTAAACTCTGAAATGCTCACAAAATTGAACCACTCAGGGCTGTTGATCATCGTAATATTTTTAATGGAAATATCAGTAGCTTGGTAAACCGTGAGCAGGATCGGGCGCAAGAGAGTGCTGTTAGTGGCACTGAGTGCAGAGTCAACCGAATGTTACATCCAGACTACTCCAAGTCCTGCTCACAATGCGTCGTACCAGACCTGCAGGTTGTAAAATTAGCAGCACATAGACCCTATGCATTGATTAGCATACCTGACCCGAACCATCTATTGTTCCACCACCATTGATATGGATGTTTTTTCCACCTACAATCCAAAAGGCAATTTGGTCCTGGAACTCAAATGGAAAACCGTTCTAAGGCGAGGGATTAACAGATAGCGCATTGCAATTCCCAACACATACGTTAATCCAATATGACATATTGCTTGTGAATTTCACGGTTCCCAACAGATTCTGCAACCCACTATGTGAGATTGCCAGTGCAACATGATAAAACATAGTACATACAATGTTCTTATCCTTCAATCCAGTCATATCCATCCTTGTTGCTATCGAAAGAGTGGTTTCACGAGGAATTGTCACTGAGTCACAACGTTGAACAGCATCCACGAATGCCGGTCCATCGTCTCCGCTGCTCGCTGTGACGGTACATGATAAACCACCTGTATTTGGGGCAGCTCTCCCTACCGAAAAGAGCCCACCCACTAATGCTGTCCAGAATGGGATATGCATTGTGTTGAACGTAACTTGGAAGGATGTGGCATTCATATCGTTCGCATGATGAAAATAATACCAAATGGGTGCCCTGCAGTCCGGCCGGCGTAACGAAGAATTTATTCGATGTCCCCTTCGTTTGATGCGTAACCGTTCCAGTAATGCGGTTGCATGGACTCCAAGTAGTGTCATGATGATCGGAAAAATTGAATATGCTATACGCTACAGTCACCCGGGTCTGCACTGGTCTTTGAGTGTGTGATCGATAAACCCACATTCATATGCCGGAGGTAGGGGACTTATGAATGTGGGTTCACCGTTCTGCCACTGCGTTCGACTTGGCCAGAACGTGGTAATATTCAACTCTTGGTCGACACACTGCGATGGGAGTCCTCATTAATGCAAATTGAGAGGCCTTGTGGGGAAAATCTCCATAAGTACTCTTGGCAAAGGGCTGCGGGCGCGTCAACGCAAGCAAGGAGTTGCCGACTTGCCACCACTAGTAAACGTTCCTAATTCGGCATTACATAATGTGTGATGAAAAGTGTTGCACTCATCTGATGCATCATACCACCAGCGGGCATCCCAGGACCCTTTGTTGAAATATAGCCTGACACAGTCTTACTGCGAAGACCGCGGACATGCACCAACACGCAGAGGAAAGAGATGGAAATGGGCTTAAAAATCCGTGCATTAGCCTCTAGTACTAGCTCGTGTCGTATGATCGTCATCGGCAGTGGCAGCAACCGCGGCGGAGCAGCAGAATTAACCAACCACATCAGTGGCTGGGCCGTATAGCAGACTCGGAAGAACTTTCTCGGTAATTGCCTTCTACGAAGATTTATCTCGCTCGTATGACCTCCAGAAGGCTCTGAGATTGAAGAAGGATGCCAGAAAACCCAAAGATTATTACTTGACGAAGTAATGAAGGTGCCTTCCTTGTACATAAATACATGACTGATAAGTCCTTGAAGGTTCTAGAGAACAAACCTTGTTCTGCAGTCTGGACTTCGCTGGGACGCCCGCTTTAGAAAAACGCTCGTGACGCTGCCAAGAGGTTTGTTTAAGTCATTTGTGCCATCATATGCCACTGAAGTGTCATAACCAGGATCAACCTTCCTTCAACAAATTCTTAGCGCTGGTTACCTCAGGCTCTTGCGTCTCTTCCGCAGGTTCTTTGTCAAAATTGCAGTACATACCAACACGGTCTACACGTAATCCCAGCAATCGTAGGTCTTCCTCTTCTCATGAAATATGACATCATACATGAAATTTCAGACCAGAGACTGTTCCCGTCCTCTGAGCGTGCGCTTTCTATGCTTGAGGCTCTCTACCTCTCTCGTTCAACAAACCACTTGAATGCGGCTGTTTCCAAAGCTTTCACTGGTGGCTCTCGCACACCTCCAGCAGCTAACGAAGGAGTCGCAATTGCGCGGGCGGGGATGAATCACCTTGATTCCACTAGGTTTGTTAATGCTTGTTGTGGTGGCGAGTAACGTTGGCGCGGCCCTCGATGGGCGACGATGAGGGCCGAGGGTCTAGTGAGTTTTTTTGGCTTTGAATAAGTCCCACATAGGTCACGCGTCGAAACTAGATCTCTTCAGGACCCTCAGTGTTTACACTTCTTGAGCCGATGGCAACTCCACAGCAATTTCTAACGGTGAGGTTGCGACTTGCCTTAATGTTGCTGGACAAATTTGGAGACGGTGGCTGAAGAACACATCGAGGGCGCTTGTAGGACCTGTGTGTAAAGGTATCTATTTGCCAACGTATGAGGAGTACCAAGTCTTGAAGTTGCTTGTGCGCAGAAACTGCACGTCCCTTACGATGGCATCGCTGACCCGCTCCTGACGGCGATACCACTTTCATCATCTCGCTTCATAGGGTTGACCTGCAGAAGGCCATGGAACCGATGGCAGGCATGACAGGGCTAAGCCTGTACATGAACGATCTTGCAGGTAAACTCTACTACGTCTGGACACTAATTTCGGAGCTCGAATTTGCATTGGGTGGTTCCTTTACCCTCAAGCAAGCATAGTCTTGAAGTAGCGGGGGAGGAGTGCAAAATGTTCAGAGCCATGCGGTTTGCTCCACACTAACTTGATGTGGGTTCACTTACTTGTCATAGACCCCTCCTCTTCCTCGACCCAACTTTACTTGCTAGTATGACGCACGCTGCAAACCTGCCTCTGCTCATAGCGCTGTCTTGCACGGTCCCCACTACCGCTGCCACATATAATGCATGGATGACAAGAAGCAGATAATGTACTGTGGGTAGAAGGGCATAGAAAAGAGGACGCGTGGGGACTGAGGCTGCACTGGTTGGAAAGGAGGGAGAATTTGTAGAGCTCGCAAGGAGGGTGCTGAGACAGGTAAGGGGTGTGCCGTGTTACAGGACGGTAAGTCCTGTCTCCTCTTCGTTCTCTATTATTCAGGTGTGCAAATCTACTCACATTCACTCCAGGGATGCTCACGTGCGACCCTTTTCACCCGTGCCCCTTTCTCTTAGTTTCTTCCAGCAACCACACCACGACGTCTACACGCCACCTTGTGTCTTTTTTGTTTGTTTATTCATTCGTAAGTATATTGTGTTCGCTCGCTGCTCATTGTGCTTATGGCTTGGTGTTTGCGAAATCAGTCTCCTACCCTCAAACCCATTTTCACATCCTGCCATGTCTCCATCGTATACCCTGCAACCTGAATTTCAACGTTTGAGCTCCGATCTCTCGGCAATTTCGTGCTCCCGGCGGTCTTTTCGCTCAATGCTCCGAAGTTGCACTGCTTCACTTCATTGTCATGCGCTCGTAGGTATGTATCTTATTAGTTGCATTATTTGAATATCCAATTGTATATCATTTTCATGTGCTACCTGAGGGTAAACCCTGCACGGGTACGGGGTAGTACGACCTCCCACACCTGGGGGATTACCCATGTAGTTCCCTAATTAAAATATTCGCGTAAAACGCACATTGACACAATAGAGCTTCCGTCATCTGAAAGTTCTTCATCAGGAATAATGAGGACGACTGGAGAGCAACAGAATAGCGTAGTGGGTAAAGGTACCCACTGACAGAATCAGCCCCTCAGATCAGCGGGATGGATTGCACTACACACAGGGTGCCACAGAGTGCTACCGAGAGCACTCTGGCAAATTATGTTTCCCTGATGCTGGCAGTGACCAGCAGAAAAAACCCGGGAAAACTGGTTCATTGCAAACGAATTCGAATCCCCAAAATACTTCCATAAAACACAACAGACCTTTCATCATCATCAGGAAGTTCTTGATCTGAAATTACCGAACGAGTCAAGGCATCAACAGAATGATATGATGATGAACTAGTAGCCATAGCGCAGAGACAGGCAAATATCAACAAACAGCATATATACAAGGTCCGGGATCTCCTTTAAGCCGCCAGCTGGAAGTCCTGGAATTCTTCTTGCAGATAATGACAGCTTTCTCGGAGTCATGGCTAATTGGTCCACAGCACACGCAATTCTATACTCGCACGCATCGCCCAGCTTCCACCACAAAAGCTGTTGTAGTTTTCGTGCACGGTTTCATCGAGCACATCGCTCGGTATGAGCATGTGTTTCCTACTTGGTCCGCGCGTGGCATAGCTGTCTTTGCGTATGATCAGCGTGGATTTGGCAGGACGGCCTTAGACGCGCAGAAGAAGAGCAAGGATAGCTCGTATGCGAAGACGAGCTGGAAGGAACAATTCCAAGACATCGAGTGGGCTATAAACCACGCGAAGAGCGAATTCGGTTCCATTCCCGTGTTTCTGTATGGGCATTCAATGGTATGAATCAAATATCTTGAACGTCAGACAAGATGACACGTACACTCTAGGGTGGAGCATTGGCGCTTGCATTTTGTACCAGGGCAAGTAGTCCCCCTGCAAGGGAAACAGTAACAGGCTTGGCGGGCGTGATTTGCACTAGCCCCCTCATACTTCAAGCGAAGCCAGCTGCTAAAGCTGCAAGATGGATAGGTGGGAAGGCTAGCCTACTAGCGCCTTGGCTTACTATTCCATCTGACGTCAAGGGTCAGGTGCTCACAACCTTTTCTCCTTGCTGACATGGATGGCTAATCGTACTGCCGTAGGATTTGTCGCATGACAAGACTGTCGGCGAGGAATATGCGAAAGATCCTATGGTTAAGCAAGTTGGGTCGCTTCGTGGAATAAGCGACATGTTAGACGGGGTAATTCATCAATCTATCTTTCTGTTTGACGTTTCACTTCTAGTTCTCAGGGCGAGCACCTCTTGCACACTGATTACGCTCGTTGGCCCACAGACCTTCCTGTAAGTTGTTTCAGTCGATTACCTTTTTGTACCATTCACCAATGCCATCAGGTCCTCTTCATACATGGTTCGGATGACAAGGTTCGCATCCTGCAGAATACTCCATCCTAAGGAGCTCTGACATGTCGCAGGTAACCTCTGCTAAAGCCTCTGAGCTATTTCACCAACGAGTACCAGCAAAGGATAAGAAAATATCCATTTACAAAGTAAGCAATTGCGATGTCACGGCTGCGAACTGCAGGCTTATGTTTCAACAGGGTGGCTATCATGAACTTCACAATGAACCAGATGGCGTGAAGGAGAGACTCATGGAGGAGTGTATTACCTGGGTGGAGGCACACCTGTATTCCAATATTCCATCCAGGCTCTGAGGATATTATGCGGCTCTTAATGTTTCGTCTGTGCTTTCAGTATCAGGAGGAAAGAAAGTCCAGAAAATTAAAACAAAAGGTATATACATGTAGAAACACGTAATGTCTATCTAATAACCAGCTGCGCCGGGAGCAGCAGTTCCCTCGCGCTTCAGGCGCAACAGCACTTCTTTGAACCGCGAAAGGTCAGTGGTGCCAGGACCAGCTCTTGCAATTGTTTTGCTCTGGGAATTTTGCAGCTCCACGATCTCGCAAATACGCTCCCAAGTCGTCCCTTTGGTGAGAGATGAAGATAGTGACTCTAGGAAATCTGCTTCCTCGTCCCTTTGAAAAATCCATCAGTGGAACTCGTCTAGTTGGCCTAAGGTTTAACTGACTTATTTTCGCGGATAGTTCGCTCCTTCTTTGCTGCGTATTCCTCATAGAATTGGTCAATAGCATGTTCCGCCTTCCCAATAGTTTGTTGGCGTTTGGCCTTACTGGCTTCATCAGCGAGCCTGGATTTCTTCTAACTGGTTCTCGCGCCATTTCCTTTGGTAGACAACTGTCAGCGATGAAGTTCGTATATAACAATTTGGCGATGTACCTGATAACTTCAGGCTCATCCTCATCAAGTTGCTGGTTGAGGATGGGTGTAGATGAAAATGCTGATGGCTGTGGGCGAGGAGCAAATGGAGGAGGAGCACCAAAAGTGGGCAGGGTGTGTGCGGGAGAAGAAACAGACTACGCAAGCAAACAGGCACCTTAATACAGTGCGATGACCTATGAACACTACTTACCTGCCCGATGTTCAGCTCTGGAAACTGATCCTCGAACTTCTCAATCTCATCATCGCCTGTGACCTTCACTTCGGTCTGTGCCAGTGGACTCCCGAAATCATCAAATGAGAAGCCACTGCTGGCAGCGGGGGCTGGTGGCAAGGGTACGTCACCCTGCCCGTCCAGGTCAATATCAGGAAAGGCGGAGGCTGCGCGGTCAAAATCAAAGTCGTCGTCCATTTTTCTTAGAACGGTGCTAAACTTGACAGATCCTAATGTTGCTAGAGATGAACTTCAAGGTTGGGCAGTCCACGGCATTTGCCGCGTATCAGGAAATGTTACATAGCTTTTATGGTACTTAGCCTAAGCGAGACCGTCTTTTCACCTTTTCTATCGATGCCCTTGAACATCCCAGGCATTCTTGTTCCATTTCACCTGCTCAAAAATCCAAGACTTGTCATTCCCCATGTAACAGTAAAAGGTCGCCCTGGGTTTTTGTACTCATAGCTACAACTAACGCTAAACCACAGACAGATATTCGTCAAATTGATTTTTTGGCACTTCGAAATGCAGGTTACAGAGGAGCAGTCTTTGATAAAGACAATTGCTTGGTTGGTCAAGAGATTCTTGGTGTCTCTATTTTTCTGAACACACAACAGACGATCCCGTATAAAGACACCCTTGTGCCACAGCTCAAGGTAAGTTAAAAGGGTCATAAATAGAAGTCCGTGTTGAGAACTTCTTTTGCAGGATGCCTGGAGGGAATGTCGTGAGGCATTCGGAGAGGAAAACGTAATCATCGTTAGCAACTCTGCTGGCACCAAATTTGACGCCGGAGGAATCCAGGTATGGCCAACATTTGTCAAACATGGTCAGAAGTTGAACATACACAGGCAGAATCCGTGTCATATCACCTCTCTGTCCCGGTTCTCCGACACGACACTCTTAAGCCTGGTTATTCCTGCATTACTTCGATACGCACCTACTTTTCGTCTCTTCACGTTCCAATCCCGGACAATGAACTGGTTATAGTCGGAGACCGTATATTTACGGATGTGACCATGGCAAACAGAATGTGCTCTGGCTTCCCCTCATCTTCGAGTGATGCACCCGCTCGTGCAAGGATTGGCGGCCCTCTTGCCATCTGGACGGATGGTGTCTGGCAAAAAGAAAGCATGATAATGCGATGGGCCGAGAAGCGCTTGGTGGACGTGGTTCGAAAGTGGACGAGACACGGGGAAACGTCTTCCGTGGGTTCCGACATATTCGTGAGGGAACTTCCTTCCCCGGAACCTCGCAAGACTAGGAGTGCACTTACCACATTGTTGGACTTGATGAAACGGAGATAGCATGGTCGGCAACTTTTCTGCATATCATATCATCCGCGACTTGAACGTTAGTTCAAGTTTGTTGACTGGTGGTTGGTTACAGTCGCCACTGTATTTATTTTTGTTGGAATTAATTCACAAGTCATACCTAACCTATGTGTCATTTGTAGCCCATTGCTGACTTACATGATGGCTAGGTCTTTTCCACTGAGATGCTAAAAGACATCATTGCTATAATCAATAGGCTAAACGACCCGCTCCAGGCACAAAGCGCTACCGTTTTCTTCTTCCCCGGCCATTTTCCGGCGTCGGATCCTCGTTCCTGTGACTTGTTTAAGTGGCCCCCACCCGTTCCTTCAATATCTCCCTGAACTTCGTGAGCGCTGGAATGAGGATAGGTCTGCATAATGTTCTTTGTTACTGAACTGGAAATCATCGCTTCGCTTTCATACACGGCAAGCCTATCAGGAAAAGCCCCGGAATGGCAACCGCTCGTAGGCGATTGTGCGCGCGCTAGTTGCAACACAATTATGGGCGTTTGGCAAAATCCGGAGTTTTCCCTGATGTAGGGACGGGTCATGGTCAGCCAGCATCCGCCACTGTGCGTCCGATGGAACAATGCGATTCCTCTAGACGTGGCTTCATGAGA
The DNA here is from genome assembly GCF_016758785.1 of Suillus bovinus. NCBI lineage: Eukaryota > Fungi > Basidiomycota > Agaricomycetes > Boletales > Suillaceae > Suillus > Suillus bovinus. Next base: position 239,494 of record NW_024542101.1, on the reverse strand, counting down.
ACAAGTTGCTGGCGTTATGGATTCATAGAGGCAACCCGCTTTCCCGATGATTTTCAAATGAGTAAGTTCTGCCAGCCAGTGTTATAGTTCTTTCTTGCCGCCCAAGTGTATCATATCTCCGTTGACGCCACAGGTGTCACCTCTTATTTTTTAATGCTAGCTTTTGTAGATTCATGGCTTCATGAACTTACACTCGGACCTACACATACTCGAGACCAAGCCTACCACGAAAATGCTTTCTTCTCTCCCAGTTGGTGGAATCGCGAATGGTGTGTTTTACTGTTACTAAATTCATAGTTGGCGTTTGCTTAGGGCCTCAGCCTATAATGTTATGCGTATTGATATATTCAAAATCGGACTATTGTTCATCAATTTCGATACATCCAGCCTTGCTCCAATTTGCGACCAAGCTGGTCCGAGATCTGGTGTCACATACCGTGTGATGTATGACATATCAGTCCGGAATAGCAGATTTGAGGCCCACTGGCAGAATGGAGTTGCAGGGCAGACATGCATATAGAAGAGCTTCCGGGGATCTCAAGCGAGTGTCATGTAGTCTATGTAATACATTCTATTAGCGACTGGAAGAATGCAGAAGGATGGCATCAGCAGCGTATTAATACCCTATAGCTTTCCTGATAGAGTCTAGGAGCATATCTTTGTAATCACCACCAGCCTCCCACATCGTGAAACCACGCAGCCCAGTATCCTTAATAAACTTGCCCTTGGCAGCGAAAGAATCGGGATTGTCGAATGAGATCATAACTTGCGATTTCTCATTGTATACAAATGGCTGTAAAGCAGTGAAATCAATACTACCGCTATGATACGTGATCAAAGATGGAAATCTTACAGTCTGACTGCATTCATCATATCTGTAGTAAATGCCATCAGCAGGCTTGGCTTCCTTGGTAAGGAAGCCGCCGTCCACGAGGCCCCAAAGTCTCCAAGTGCCCCCTGGGCCATGGCTTACATGGCAGACATCGACACTACTAGTGTCATCCCACTTGTCACCCAAGGGCTGCTTCGAGGCGTCGAAAACAGGGTATTTGGCTAGTGTCTTTGTGCCAGACTTGAAGGCGGCAGAAGGAGATACGCTGAATGAGTGGCCGTAGGAAGCAACTCCAAGCACGATCTTGCCGACCGGAATACCTGCGGCAGTCCAAGCCTTAACTGCAGCAATCGCCGAGCCCTCTTTGTTTGCAGACTGGGCGCAGGTATCGTTTAATGGTGCGTTTGGCCCCACATGCTTGGACCAAGAGCCCCAAACATCGTAGTTCATCAAGGTGATGTAGTCGAAGACCTGCGCAAAACCGGAGAGGTCAGCAGAAGGATGCCCGCTAGCGTCTGTGAAGGGTGCAAGGGAAACAGCAGCTGAAACTGTCAAACTTGCTCCCACTGTGTTTTGGCGAAGCTCCTGGAGAAATTTAAGATAATTGGCGGTGTCATCGACGCTAATGGTATTGCAACCAACACCCTGCCTGCCGGGATACTCCCAGCTGTTGACAGTTGAGTTCAGCGCATGAGTTTAAAGCTACAAGTGTCAACCTACTCGAACTGGACACCATCGATCTTGTACTCATGAGCAAAATCTGTCACGGTCTTCACAAATGCCGTCCGGTTTTTAGATGTGGCAATACTAGAAGAGAACCAAACACTCCCAAGCCAGCCTCCAAGAGCAACATGAGCTGCGACATCCTGCACATGCCTTAAACATCAGTTTTACAAACTGTAACATCTCCTTGACTTACATGTGAATGGGCGTCAGAAACGAACTGACGAAGTAGATCGCCATTAAGGCCGTCCAGGCTCAGTTTTTTAACGTTCGAAGTGGGGATTCTGAAAGACATTATTGCGTTAATCACCCCACCAAAGCGATGTGCATTTAATCCGATAACAGGAGACTTACACAAATGAGTAGTACAATGTATTGTACTTACCCCAGCTGACTGAAGACAGCGGGAATCCTTGAGTAGCATGCCAGCTAGCATACCAAGCTCCTAGAACGGGGGATGTGGAGTGGGCAGGGGGCGTTGTGCTTACAGCGGACAGAGCAAGAAGAGGTAAAGCGAAGATAGACAACATAGCTAGCGAACTTGAGATGATGATGGAGACTGAGATTACAGCAGCAGATTCTTATAGTCCTCCCGGCATTGTCCTGCACGACATCGAAATTGGATTGAGCGGTTAAATCCTTGACAGCGCAGATTTGAAGGCTTGCATCAACAATCTTCCATGCTATGCACCGGTCATCGCAATTCGGTTTCCTTGTGGAGCCCTGTGTGTGGTCGCTCTATGGTATACAAGAGTATGCGATGAGAAAAATAGCGATCTGGGTGATCTATGATGCACGGAAATTACAGCAAAAAGATGCATCGACTCTTGGATGGCCTATCATTGCGACATCGGCATCCAGTCCCAGTGAAACCCTGCATGATGTGTGGGAGATGGCGGTCGGTGGCGAGGGTCGTGCACGCAGATCTGCGAATTTATAGCCGTCTTATGGAAATTTTATTCCCGGTGAAAATTTCAAGCTAGAGATCCAGGCTCACCATCTTGTACTAGGTGAGTTGTAGCAAGAGAAGCCGAAACCTCGTTATATTCTTAAACACTGAGCCATGGAGGCATGGCCAGTTACTAAGCCTGATTTATCATAAGCTTAGCGGGGTAGGAATGGCATAGATGCGAATCACGACATTAGTCGAACCAAACAATGGACAACGAATAGGAATCACACTGGGCAGGCCTAGTAGTAAGACTTGGATTTGCTACATCCTTCGGCTGGACAGAAAATCAAAACACGCGGCTTTGATGCTTATCCTGCGATAGAATATGCTGCTGGGCAATTACGTGTCCAATTTCCGAGTTTGAGTTTCAACATCTGCAAAACGACTGAAATGAACGCTTAGCTTACGCGCGTTACGGACACTTACGAACGCTTACGACCTCACTAGCGAACTCACGCGATTGGTGGAGATGCTGAACACCAATATTACTCACCGCATCTGGCTGATGAAACATAAATCCGATTATCTTTTGTTGATAAGATGCGATAGATGGGCAATACAATTGATCAAGCTAATCGAGCCGCTATCTACACAAATTCAGTACTAAATGTATGGTAGCTTTCTTTGTCCGCAAAGTTGTTCAGAAAGAAACACTTGAAACGTTCCAAACAAGTGGCTGATGAAACATCACCAGCCACTTTCTCACCGAAACATGGTATGAGTTCAACTGCAAGTGTTACATCCGTCACTCGTACAACAGCCCCCTCTCTATGACGGTTGCCATTTTGATCCTGCATGTATGTGCACTCAACAGTCCACATCACAAGTTCAGGCTGGTCATCAGGACTGGAAATGAAGTGGAAAAATTCAATGTAGAGAAGTGGGTTGGATAGATAAGATGGTAGTTCTAGATTGGAGCCTCATCGAGCCACCGGTTGAAAAACCAGTCGAACCTGTGCAACATGACTTGCTGTATATGATATTAATAGTGCTAGAATGTAGGCGCATAGAATATACATACTTGTTTCGCCATTAATTCCCATGGCGTCGATGAGAACAGTGTCACAATTGCCAAAGGGAAAATCATCACTTGGCAGGTGCACTTGCATGACTCTGCTTGGCATGATGATGCGTTGCTGGAAGGCTGAATGAAGTTGCAGCCGAAATTTGTTCCAAGCATGGTAGCACCCATATCTGGGGTCCCAGCAGGCATGTTCGCCACTGGACGATGATGAATGCGTGATAAAGTTGGTGAGTGCACAATTGAAGTTGGGGAGCGTGTATTTTGTGCATATTTCAGTTGGCGACATTGATCTGTAGTCTGGAGTGACATTCACTTGAAAAGCGGTCCGCGCGTCTCCAGAGAGGATGCCTTTAAGGAAATGGTTACGAACTGGTCAGGGACCATGAACCGACTTGACTTCATTGGGGAGAACACAGGAAACCCATGAGAGTGCAGGGTTAGTTATCGCAACCTCCTCCTTGGCATGCATGGCATTGACCAATGGCACCCCACAAGAAGCCGATAGGGCATACAGGTCGAAAACTTCCATGGATTTTTGGCAGTTAAGAAGCTGCACGCACTGCTCCATGAAGTCTTTGCTTTGGCGAGACATCCGGGAGAAAAGATCCTTATAATGTGTGATCAGCAAGCGCTCTGTTGTATCGGCCGAGAACTGCATCAAAGTGCCTAATCACTGAACTGTACCCTTGAAGCTTTGCAGTAGCTTGAGTTTGGGAATAAAAAAATCCTCTTTGACGCCCTTCTTCCCCTTCCTTGCTGTGGCCTCGATAATAGTGCCCTTGAACGAATGGAAGTCTGAAAGAGCCTGCTCCATTGACTGAAGTGTTGCAGGTGAGTGAACCGGATTCTGTGTGAGGTAAATGAACTCCACGATGGCACAGATTGAGCGAAAAAATTGGGGTGGAGCAGCACCTGTGATTGATGCAACGATGGTGCGTTGAATTTCTCTGTATTCACAGCCCATCATTTGCTTGACATGTGTGATGCCTTTTGTGAAGTGACGTGTGCCGACCCGCTTATGCTGGACGATGAAGCAGTTATCAAGTTCATGAGCACCTACAACCTCCTTGGTCCATTTGAGCGGGTGGTCAGCGAAGGATTTCACCAGTGAGGAAGACAGACAGACACACATAGGGCCAATTGTGCCAGTATGGCATGTGAACTCCGGACAGGTTGACAGCTTTGGCCACTTTCTGAAATTTATCCAGATCCCAAGGATCAACTTGGCAGGATACGTCAACAAGAAGTTGCAGCATATGCTTTCCAGTATGGGGGGGATGGAGGGTTCCATCGCCAAAATCCTGTTGCACTGCCAAAGTCACGGGGATGCATTTTTTGCAGCTGCAGCAATCATAGAAGCCTTTGGCAGGTCGCATACATGAGCGACAAGTGGTGTAAAAACGTAACGAATGTGTCGGGAAGGGTCAGGCATGAAACATCCATCTGCCGCTGCAGCCTTGAGATTAGCAAGAACAAGATCCATGCACTTATGCCATAGCCGCACCTGTAGAATACTTTGATAGTCCGGGTGCATGCAGAACTTTGTGATTGGCATATAAGCAATACATCACCAAGCTCGTAAGGTTGCCTTGGAGCGAACCTCTGAATCAATGTTGCCGATAGTAATGAAGACTGGGTGCATTTCGAGTCCTCCAGTGATTCGCGTTACATGCATTTTATTGGATCCCAAAATGATCGGCACTTGAGTTGCACTGACAGGGAGATAGTCCTAGAAATTCACAAAGTCAATCTGTGGTTGAGCAAGGAATAGACTGACAGAGTGAGCCAACCTGAATTTTCCATGCCATATCAGTGCTCATATAATCTCCATATTCACGCTGGTTTCCAACATTAATGATGTGAGGAGTATAGGACATATGATTCACAAAGATCAGGTCCCCAAAGAGTTGTTTGACGACCTCTAGGGCATCACACCAAATGGGCTCAACAGGATGGACTGTCTTATAGCCCGAAAACTCAATTTTGGATACTTTCCACTCCATAAAACAAGGGAGTGAGTCCATCCAGTCTAATAGTTGGTCTTTCATAGTGAAAGATGGTTGTTCACAAGTGTTAAACTGCAAAAGAACTTGAATAAGAGTTGTAGATGTAGCTTGGACATTTACCCATTTCAATTTCAGGAACTTGATCATTTGGGTTTGGGTTAGATTTTCAACCAAGAACTTCCCTAACTCCCATTTGCCTTCATCTTGGAAAGGGTAGTAACGGTTTATCTTCCGCCAATACACGTATGGATCATCTTCCAACCTATCGAGCATATTTCTGCTGACGCCAAAGATGTATCCAGTTTTTGGATAACAAGTACCAGTGGCAGGCATTTGATCGCTTCCACATCGACGGAATACAGGAGGGACAGGTAAGTCCTGTGGTCGCACTTTGGATGGCCAACAGGTAGACTCAGAATTAAGATGCAGGATAAGCACCTCGATGGATGAAAAATCTCCCAAATTGCAGTTGGGACATAACATGCTAGACATATGTGCACATCAGTATCATAATGGAGCCAACAGAAGATACTCACATTGTAGTATAGCTTTGACTTTGCCCTCAGTGTATAATTTGCAGTTGGAATTGACAAGTCTTTCAAAGTCTGCAGACTACGCATCTCTATGCCATACTACAGCCTGCAGTAGTAAGTTGCCCAGCAGATGATGGAATTTGCGCCTTCATCTCCTATCGCCTCTCCTCCTCGATCAAGCAGTCCTGCCCCCACTAACTTGAGTTCTGCAACTCGGGTTGAACCAATCTCATTTGATTTTTATAAGAAGACAAATTATTTGAACTCTCCTCATTTGATGATGTCTGACATAGGCTCTGGTTCTGATGCAGGTTCTCCCAGTGTTCCCCTCTCCCCAGTTGATGAGGTGCCTCAACCCCATGAGGCAAGGCAGAGTATATTGTATAATGTACCCAAGTCTCCAAAGTCTCCGAATGCAAGGCGGAGCATATTGTACAGACACCTTAAATCTCCTTTGCACTCTCACCTCAAATCTTCTTCCTGGCAGCCTGGAAAGCCTCACACCAAAATCTCTGTATCTCCTCCCCATCGTGGTCAGCATCTAATTGAGCGAATGTCAAAGAAAAGTATTCCATACACTTCCCGTCCAGCTCCACTGGAGCTTCAATTTGCAGCTCATGTATCAGGGCAAGGATTTAAACCAGAATTCACGGCTGAAGAAATTCACGAGGTATGTTCCTCATCATTAAATATTTCTGCAGATTAATTCATAGGTCAAAAGCGAGAGGAAGCAATTTCCAAAGGCTTCTTGCACTTGAGCCTTGCGACTTTGTACTGAATTGTTCAAATCCAAGCTCGCTGGCCGAGAAGCTGCACGCCAACATCTTGTGATGACGACATGGGAGCTCGAGGCATCAGAACAGTACACAACATTTCTCAATGGACTTCATTGTGAGAACAAGGATTGCCTCCTTTCCAGTGATGAAGAGTTGAAACGGATCAGAAGCAGTTTTTTCTGACCGGTCACAAGAAGAACTTGAGAATGATATCAACTACCTTCAAGCCATTTATGACGACGATTGCAAGATACTTCGGGCTGTAGCTGCCCAAGTGGATGTTCTCAAAAAGCATTTAGGATCATGTGTCCAAGCAGATATATTGGGTTCCATGGGAGAGTCTTCCCACTTGCCCCGATTTGTCGGTAAATCCTCTGGTACAGACGATAGCATGGATGATGATAACGATGATCAAATTGATGGGTAGTTGCAAACGTCCAATCTTTCCTGATATGTACTTATGCCCTTCGAGTCATGGTATGTAATTGTCCTTGTCATTGTCAGGTCATTTTGCCTCACACTGATCCATATCGCAGTAGATAAGTGCCCGCCATTTCAGATCACCCCATTCATATGTTGCTTCTCGCCCTTCTTGAAACACCGCCCTTTACCCTTCAATTCAGTTTACTTTTAGAACACTTCCTTTTCCCCATCATCCATTCAAACTCAATCAACACGCTTTGACCCCTCTGGTAGTTTTTTCTATAAATTTCCTTTTTTGACCTTCATGTGTTTCATTTTCCCCAGTCTGTATATCTATGTATCAAGTTGGTGTCTTACTATTCGTCATGTAAGATGGAAATGAATCAAGCAGCGCACATCATCTTTGATGTGCGACTTCTTCTCGACCACCACCTGGATGCCAAGTGGATGTGGCTGTCACAACCCAATAACGAATTAACGCTGGGCAGAGACTAGGACTCAAACAAAGGTTATTGGACGGAGAGAACGATGAGCAAGTACATCTTGGATTGCTACAGTTGTAGATACAAGAGGTTTGAACTAAGGAATTATCGACCAAGACATGCTACCTATATACAACTATTGAAACGGAGATTGAATCTGAGTTACAACTACTAGCCAATCATAAAAAGAGAAAGGGAATCGTACCATAGAACATCGTAGAATATTAAAGAAGCATCACATGACCATATCTTATCTTATCATATCTAATCTAATCTATTCACAATCAAAGAACTCTTCTTCTTCATCAGTCACATCAAAGACACGTGTTGTGGGCGCTAAAGGTATTTCAGGAATGATAGACGCTTTCAAGATAGGGTTAGGGTTTGATTTAGGCGCTGTGTATTGACGCTTAGGAAGATTCAAGAAAGAATAATGGTTTGTTAAAGGTACTCGTGACAGTGGCTCACAGTGCAAGGGAAAAGCTGTCGTCCCTAAGCCAGCCAGGGGATCAGGCCTCAATCTGTCTGGTTTGCCAGTCGCTGACCAACTCAATCTCCCCGCAGAACGACCTCAAATGTCAGCATTTGATTTTGATCCCTATGGGCAGACTGTACCAGGGTGGCCAGGTGAGTACATGGAGGATCAAGTCTACTGATCACTAATAAGTCACGCAGGTGCGCCGCAACAGGCCTATGATGACACTCAAGGCTAGTCATTGTATGGCTCATTTGAAGGCGGGCAGGAGCAGGGACCTTCATTTTACTCACAGGGCCCGTCGTCATTTGGAGATGGGCAGGAGCAGGGGCCGTTGTTTTACTCACAGGGTGCAACATCGTTTGGAGACGCACAGGGCCCATTGTCGTTTGGAAACATGCAAGAGCAGAGCAGCAATTTTATGGAGATGCACAGGGGCCGTCAATTTACGAAAATGCAGGGGGCCTGTCATTGTTTGGAAACATGCAGGAGCAGGAGCAGCAATTTTATGGAGACTCACAGGGCGCGTCTTCACACACTGATGGACAGGACTACTACAATGTCCGAGATGCCCCACTCGACGCAGGTCCTTCCAACTACTGACAAGGCATCGCGCCTGTGTCTCGATGGGTCGAGGGTGCCCCTGATGGAGGTATCAGTATCATAGATCGAGGCAATGGTCTGATTCCTCCAGCTTCAGATCTGTCAATGATCCGTCACGGGGAAATACCTACCTCTGAAGTAGTACATGTAAGTTTTTTTATTCGTTTCATTGATCCCGGTTTAAAGTATGCACAGACAACAGGACCTGCAAGGACAACAATGACACGCACACTCAGATGCACCAACATGCCTGCAACACCGTATGTCGCACCACAAACAGCCACTATCGCTACCAGAGTGCAAGAACCCAGTCTTGTTGCTGAGCTGCATGATACGCCCAGTGACTCTGGACACAGAACGACAAAATCACTGCCTAAAAATCGCATTCATTTGACACTGGAGGTGATTAAACAGACGCTGAACGGCACTAAAGGAAGGGTCCCACGGCTTGTATTCTCAAAGCATGCTATGACATGCTCTAGAAAATGAAAGAAAAGATTCATCGATGAGATCATCCAAGAATCTGTCCCGAATTTCTTTGGGCCTGATGGTGAGCTTTTTGTATCCTATTGTTATATCATTTTCTAATAAATTTCACAGTGGTTTTCAAGGAGTTTATAACCAATGCGCACCGTAAGATGGCAGGCAAAATCACGGTCAAAACATGACCTGGCTGTTTCCCCAGGTATTGACTGGAAATGTCCTTTTTTGGAAGGGAATCCCACCTTTTGGTTTGCTTGCCCGCCACTTCCTCGTCGTCATCATCGCCGTTGCCGTCGTCGCCATCTCCATCTCAAGCCCATCAGTCCAGTATTATTGGCGTGAAAATCATCTCACACCAAGATTTATGTTCATTGCCCATCCACTAGCAATGGATATTGACTGCAACAACAACACTATTGACCCCGCCTTACTTGTGCTGGCCAATCACAGTGTGCCATCACTGGCGCTCGGACCTGTGCGAAGTCAGCCATCCTGTCAACGAGGTGAGCTTGGGTTTTTTTCCAGGGGGGAATTTCATTGTATGTACTAGTACTAACAACCTCACACAGTTAATCCCTACACTGTGCCATCTCGCAGCGAGTCTCAAAACCCTGCTGCCTCACCTGACAGAGGAGAATGTGCTACCAGGTCAGTGGATCCTTCATCCAAAACTCGTTGACACTGATGACGGACATTTGTCAGTGCCAAATTGACGGTGAAGCAACTCCAGCAGTTGTGCCACAAGCAGAACTTGAGCACACCAGGAAGGAAGGCTGACCTTGTTGCATGGCTTGCAGCACACCCAAGGTATGTGCATGTGGAGTTGTTTTTTTTTCCTGTCCTTCATCACATATTTCCTTGGCAGCACTCCCAATCCAGCCCTCACATCATCTACCCCCTCAATTATCAGCACTGTGCCTGTGCCAGCTGAGCCTGGCAGTCCCACAGCCCACACCCAGTCATCCGAGCCTGTCTCTACCCAGGGGCTTGACGAGATTGACACCCTTGCCACGCATAATGTGAGTCAGCTGGCTTGCTCATTTCAAGATGCATTTGATGGTGGTGAAAATGGCCACGTAGAAGATGATATTGACGATACTGGCGCAAATGCCCCTGATGGTCAAGATGATGATAAGCTGCTGGTTTATGTGAGTGGTAAGCATTGTGATTTGTGCATCTGGCCTTGCCACACTGATTGTCGCCACCAGGCCAGCGCATGCATGCAATCAACACAGTGAGAGCATGGGTCAGTGTGCATATTTTCCTGGAAGTTGCAATGTCAACTGACAGTCATTGTAAGGTTGATGAATTTATCATGGGCACGCGCCAGAAAAGCAGACAGAATACAGAGAAAAGTGTCCTCAACATATGGAAGGTAAATCTTGTTAAATATCATTTTCAGTGGCCACATTCTGACATTCCTGCTAACTAGCGCTGGTTGACCACCACAATCGCATTGGGACAAGTCCCGGATGTGATCATTGATGCACACCACATCATTGAGTACCTGAAGTACACTGGCACCCGCAAACTGCTCACCTGAAACAGCAGTGAACAAGATCGTGCAAATGGATCTCTGTCTGCGGTGAGTTTTCTTTCAATCAACTGCGCTCTGCTCATCAGCACTCTTGCTGACCAAATACAAGAGCTCCCTCAAGAAGACAATGACAATGCTCAGTTGTGTTCGATGCCGCCAGGTCGATGATAATATGTCTCTCAAGCAGGCATGGCCGGCATTCACTCCACGTATTTTGGACTTCTACAAAGCACTGATGGTTCAAGCACAATGCCTCTGCCTTGAGTAAGCTTCTCTGCACTCTTAGCTAATTTATACTGACTTTCACATTCATTTCTAGGCACGAAGACTTTGATGTCATGGAGAACACAATATTAGACTCCCACCTATTTCCTGAACATTTCGAGCAAGTCAAGAAGTCCATCTTCACGACCCTCACTCAATGTAAGTACCTCAGTCATGCTCACACAAAATCACCACCCATCTTTGGCTTCCATCAGTGCCATCTATCATCAAGGCTTATCAGTGTTGGACGTGGCAATGCACTACATTGAACCAGGGTGACGAGCTCATCAACCTTCCACTATCCTGCATCCAACCATACAAAGTCTTTGTTCCAGACTATACAACAGCTGATGGGAGGAGAAGCAGGAGTGGGCAGTTTTTTTTGGGGGTTCTGTCACTCTACCATGAGACCAAGGTTGCAAAGCCTGGTGTGAGCATCTGTGATCTCATTGGCCAAGAACTGGTGTATTTACAAGTTGCTCTTCCTGTAGAAGCAGGAGCCTGACTACAGCTTCATGCTCCCGCACAAGGACCCGCTAAAGTGCCCGATTGGGGCCCTTGCAATCTCACTTCATTATCAATTTGACCAAGAGGGCCTGATGAGCAAGGTTGATGGCTGGGACTGGTCTCAGTCATCCACATGGCGTGAGGTCAGGTCATTTTGCTAATCAGTATATCAGATATGTCATGCTGAGGGCTCTGTGTAGGTTAAACTCATGTTTGGAAAGCATGTCGGACAGCCATCAAGTGGCGACGCTCTGCGGAAAATGTACACCACCATGTTGGGCCCAACAACAATCACATCAAAGAAGAAGCTACATCTCACTCGCCGTTGTAAAGAGTAAATCTCTGCTGGGCTCAGCAGAAATTGTACTACCTAGTCAACAATGTTTAGGTAGATCTTAGCACGACCTATGCTGCTATACTTGCAGAGCAAGTGCGTTCGATCCTAAAGGGATTGCTAATTGGTATTAGTAGTAAAAATGTGTCAGTAATGCAAATAACAAAATGTCCGATGGTGTGAAACGATGTCCGAAGGTAATCCGATGATGTCCGAAGGTACTTATCCAATGTCTGAAGCCAAAGTGCAATGTCCGAGATTTTGGACTTTCAGACTTCACGGTAATAGGTCAGAAACTTTATAACGAGTGTCAGATTGCGAGCAGTATGCGCGAGTATAACGAGTGACGGAGTAGGACGGTGAATGAATGGTAATATTTTGCAATGCAACTAAGAACTACGAGAATATTCTGGGTGATCTGCAGAGTCGGGAAACGGCTCCTAACTACTGGATGATGATTGCTATGGGTCACTACAGAGTATTTAAGTAAGTACGTAGAAATTCGGAATACTACAGGCGAAGATAGTAGTGATATATTTCGGGTCCGATGTCCTATGTAATAAGACACGAGGTGCTGCAGACATGTAATAACGCGGTACAAATGTCAGAAAACGTGCACGGGAATAACTACGCACCTAGTGAGGCTAGTTTGGATGGACAGGACATGGGATGGACAAGTGCGCGCGAAGTGCAGTCGGCCGATGCGATGTCCGAAGGTCTGGTGCGCCGGATCTGATACAGAGTGGCTTGGACATGTGCGAAAGTGCATCAGACATGTGCGCATATGTTTCGGGTGTTGACGTGAGTATGAAAATACGTGGTTTCGAGCCCAACGCCGCAACCATTGCTACACCGTACAATGCCAAGCATGATGGAGGACATGGGGTCTGTGATTTTCAGTGTATTCTTTAGAGCTTTATTCACTGACGGCCTTCAGGGTACATTCTGACGAAGTTGATGCCATTGGCCACTGGGAGGGAAACACACATCGTGAGACATATGCTGCAAAGATCCTGAAATCAGCAAGTCTGAATCTTTGTAGCTGTAATGTAAAATTGACTTTTGTTCTACAATGATAGGCTGTCTGTGCCCTGGCTGGGTTCTATGTCAGAGAGCAGTACAGTGTTCCATGGGCAACAACTAATGTCCTGGCTGAGCTACAGATGCAGATATTTCCTTTCGTCGAGGATGCTCTGGCCAATCTCCACCAGGCACCTAGTATCAACTATGGCACCATCAATTTCCTCGAGTTGCTACAGCTGCTTCGTGGCTACTTTTGGCGGGTGAGAGCTCCAAAGCTACTCAAAGTGTCTCTGGGTCTGATATGTCATACTTTGCATACCAGGTCATTGCTGCAATCCACCAGTCATTCCCAGACTCTGCCCTTCTGAAACGGCTGCAGGTGATTCAGTCTAGTGAGGCCAAGACATTCCTTCAGCAATGGCCAAGGGCCAGGGAAGCTCTTGAGGCCACTGCACAATCTGACCTCACCATCAGCAGTTCATTTGGAGAGGCCCCCACTCAAAGTGCCTTCGTGTCTCTTGCAAACTCTCAGCGCCAGTCAGATACCACCATAAACACTGTACTCTCTCATTGCAACCGGCTTCTTCAATGGACAGAGCCACTCTCCCCATTGAAGAACTATGATGGAGCCAGGTTCTCACCTGTGGCTGTGTCCAGTGTTGGCTGCGGCATCATGCGCACTGGGGGTCCTGATATTTGCCCACCAATGGCATGAGATGCCTGCCAACATCCTCCTCCTCCTCTGTCTCAGACTAATAAGCACAGAGCTTGCGCTGCTGAAGAATCGACACCCACACTGCACCTGCAGCCCAGTATGAACCCAGTAACTGTTGTTCAAGATGGCCGCTCCTTCCATGTATTGCCACTCTCACCAGCAATGCCTCCCGACTTCCATTCAGGCCGTGATCTGATCATTCCATCAGTGGAGGCCTTCTGTGACCCCATCACTGCATCTGTACCACAGTTCCCTCAGTTTACAGCTCGAAACTGCAGCTGGAGCTCCATCTTCGAGATGGTGAAACAACCATCCCTCCTTTGGGCCTGCTGGCATCCTGGCGACCTTGGTGAATACCACACCATCAAACAACTCTGGGTGGCTTGGCACGAGGGCACGATCATTGATGGTGTGGGTCAGATGCCACCCCTCCAGTTCATCGAGCAGGAGTGGGGAGGAACAAAGGATCATTCGACTCGCAAAGGGCGCCATCAGGCTTGGCGGCCACACAATGACAACAATGTGAGTAGTCTCTGTTTCCTTCATTTTCTCTCTCCCATCTAAGACTCCATTCCAGGTGAGGCGACAGTGGTCCCAATTTATGTTCTTCATCACACACATCAACTCTACAATGGATGCCGGCAATCATGCATCAGAAGCTGTTCGAATTCTGGACAAGCAGCATGGCTCGATGTCAGTCCTGCAGTTCCACTCAAAACTCCAGCCAAAGAAGAAACAGACACAAGTGACTGCTGCTAGCGCTGACACGTCGTCTGTGTGAGGATGAGCCCCACTTTTCTTTTCCTGCCTCGAACTCGAGTTGATTAATGAATTCACAACCTGGAAATCATTTTCTGCCTGCCAGCTACAATAGTGTGCCTAATGATGGTCTGCTAATCCTAGTACAATGTGAGATCGCGGCTCCTTTCACCAGCTTCGCATTCTTTCAAGGCCTCAAGGAGTTTGTGGAGTGCTTGTGTCCAGATCTCTATCAGAAAGTTCTGCCATGCCATCATAATCAACATCACACCAGCAGCGCAGCGCAGGACCAGAAGACTCACTTACCATTCCACCCTGATGTACAACCCATGACCTGCCCGCCCTGTCCGAGAAATCCCCAAAGTAGAAGACTTCTCCCACCCACCAAAAAACCGTGATCAAAACTGTGATCTGCTTCACGAAAAGTGTGATCCTGCTTGGTCGAAACCGTGATCGAGGGCAAAAAACCGTGATTCGGCGCTTGCCTGGGACAAGTCTTGACGCACTCACTGCAGCAAAAAGTGTGATCCCGCCCGTGTGATTTGAACTCCGACCCCAGTCATGATAGTGTTGCCACGAGGCGAATCGAATCGAATCGAGGTGGAAAATTTGTGGTACCTCGACACAGTTTGATACTTACGAGTTGCAATGAGTTGTGCCTCGTTCAACTCACGAGTTACTAACAAGTTCGGAATTATGCAAACCAGTGGTTCAGCCAATGAGAAGCCAGGGATGCTAGATACTGCCAACAACAATTTTTGCAAGTAAATACACGATGAGCAGACAGAAACTACAATAAACTAGTTACAATCAATTTCCCTTGCATTTGCAAGCAACTGATCGAGCTCGCGAAGATTCCCAGCAGCCATTAGCTCGTCAACTGCTCTTGAAGTCACAGGTCCAGATATTGTGTAGTCCTGCTCATTAGCTACCAGGTCCTCTGTAAAATTGAGGTGGTCTTGCTTGTAAGTGAACTTCAGAACTTGTAGCGCCTTGAGTATGGTCGGAGATAGGTTGCTGCGCTGTAGAGTGCAGGTCTCTTTGCTTGATGAGAATATGCGCTCGGAAGGCACAGATGAAGCTTGAGTAGGCAGAACGTCCATGGCAACACGAAATAGAAGCGGGAATGTGTGTTCCGAAGTGATTGGAAGGATCCACTTGGAGTCTGGAGTGGAGACAATGTACCTTGTTGAGAGTGTTCAGGGCTGAGATGACTCGGAGGAAATGACCATGGGCCAGGATTCTGCTGCAATGACATGGGGTAAAATGTTGCTCGCAGCAATAGCTCTGAGCCACGATGATATTTAAGTGTTTTACTTCAATTGAAAATTTTAGTGTCTAGTTAGGGTCTCAATAGCCGAGAGTGACAATCCAGATTCCAAGTTCTTTTGGATGTTGGAGGGGAACTTAGCTGCCAATCTGTGTGCCAATTGCAATGAAGGGATACAACAATAATGACCATTATGATGTAGTACAGGGGATTACGATGTATGGATGTAAACTACATGAACTCGTTTCTAACTCGCGAGTCCAACGAGTTGTAACTCGATTTAGTTCGGAAGGTTCGAGTTGAAACGAATTGGGTCATTTTCGAGCCGAGCCGAGTTTAGCTCGAGTTGACCTCACCTCGACAACAACACTAAGTCACGATCACACATTTTCTTCTGAGACCTATTGTGATGTCGTCAGTTGGTCGAGTGGTTAGGCAAAATAATTTACACAAACTACTATTTCTGGAATGTCAGTACCGCCCTCCTATTTGCTATACTGTAGCCGAAATTAATGAAGTTCCGATAAGATGCATAAGTACTACGGAGCTCCAGGCTGGCAACGTGATAGCAACTCATCATAAGCCACACAAATACCAAGATGCTCCCAGACCTCACACACGTTGAACCCTCCAACTCTGCCATAGTCGTCATCGACGTACAGAACGACTTCGTCAGCGGCAGTCTCGCCGTCCGCGACGCAGAGCAGATCATCAGTACCATCAACGCTCTCCTGACGCTTCCATTCGCTCTTAAAGTTGGTTCCCAAGACTATCACCCCGCCAACCACATATCGTTTGCGCGCAATCATGCGGGGAAAAAGGAATTTGACAAGATCACCATATTCCCTCCCGCAGAGTTGGTAGCAGGGATGCCTGAGGATGAAAGGCCACTTGAAGCGCTAGATCAGGTGCTGTGGCCTGTCCATTGCGTTCAGGACACGTTTGGGGTAGCATTTGTGGACGGCCTAGAGCATGAGGGCCTGGAAGTCGTCCGCAAGGGCTGCGACGTCGGGGTCGAGTGTTATTCTGCATTCGAAGATCCATGGGGACTCACAAACACTGGACTCAAGGACAAGCTGAAGAACAAGGAAATATCAAATATTTTCGTGGTCGGAATAGCGGGAGATTATTGCGTCAAGTTTACTGCACTTGATGCAAAGAAACACGGGTTCAGGACATTTGTGATCAAGGATGCGGTCAAGAGTGTATCTGATGAGGGCACAGAATGGATCGAGATGACCAAGGCGGGGGTGGAAATTATCGACACGGCTGAAGAGCTTTTGACGTCAAAGATATTCTCTCAGTAGCTTATATAAATTAGTCATTTACAAGATCCTATAGGGAATGAACTCGGACTGCCGGCGCTTGTTCGATATCAATGACTGTGCACCGAAACGCCTGAACAGCTCGTCCCTTGAGTGTACCACCTCTATGCCGAGTACCCCCAAAGCATCCTGCAACTCATCTGAATTCATACGGGCGTCCACCATTCTCGTGCCGAGCACATCCGAAGCATTCTGCGTCTTGTCCACATTCATACGAGCGTCCTGTATCTGTTTCGAAATGCCATCCAGGGCGGCAATCACTATGTCCTTGGGAAGTATTGTTAAGCCTTTTTCGTTCACACCTCTAAGACTCAACAGCATCTTGTTTGTGAATGCGATGAGAAGAGGGATGACGTCAGGACACTCGTCGGGTATCCGTGGATACTCCCAAGCTTGTTTGACGAGCAGCACCTGGTTGTCCGGGCGTGCTTCAAACCAGAGGTCCCACTCCGGCCAAAGATAATTGTCAACGCAGGCAATGCGAGCAAATATCAGGACTAGTCGTAGTGAGAGTTCTCTGTAGTCTTCATCATGGGATGGTGCATGGATAGCCTTGGCTATGGAAATACAGCACTGCATGTGGGTACAGCTGTCTTGGCGGAGCTGCAAGAGCCAATACTCGTTATTTGCAAGGGCAATGAGTACTTCCAAATAATGAAGATCGCGCTCTGGATAGATGAATCGATCTGGTGACGTGTCACCTGGCATGCTCTGGATATTTTCAAAGGTTGCGGAACGCAAGGCTGGGAGGAGTTGGTCGCGGACACCACCTGTGATATTCACCAGAAGCTCTTTAATAACGTGAGCTATCTTCAGTCCAACATGTCTGTGAAGAGGGCATTCTGCGTGCTTCATCGCGGGTGAAGATGTCA
This sequence comes from Suillus bovinus, assembly GCF_016758785.1. Classification (NCBI taxonomy): domain Eukaryota; kingdom Fungi; phylum Basidiomycota; class Agaricomycetes; order Boletales; family Suillaceae; genus Suillus; species Suillus bovinus. The sequence goes on along the minus strand of NW_024542101.1, from coordinate 221,576 downwards.
TTATTAGCGGAAAGTATCAGCAACGCATATGCATTCGCGATGTTATTTCGAACTTCCAGACACGGCGAACTGCGGGAATAGGATGCAGTGTCAGAATTCAAGTCTAGCTGCAGGGGCTGGTAATTGGTTTGATTGAGATAGTCGAGCAGCACGGAAGCGTCCACATTTGCCTGACATGGACCCCAGATCGTTGCAGAGTGCATGACTCCGGACTTGAAAAGGCCACTCAAAGTGCAGCACGCATGAAGGCAGAGTGCCGGGGTAGATGCTTTGTTAATATTTTTAGGTACAGTGGCTTGGAAGACACTGGTGCACCATGTTTCCACTTCGTTGTTCTGGAAATGACGTATGAATTCTGTTTCACTAGCAAGGCGTGCTAAAGGCTCCAGTATGGCTCTGAAATGCGAGACTTCGATTGCCGAAAAGGTACGCGACCTTGATGATCTTGAGAAAACGAATCGAGGGATATGCGAAAATATGCTGGAGCGTGTCGCTTCGGGATGTACATTGGGTATGGGTTCAATGGAAGCATCTTGAATTGCGGCTGTGATGTCTGGACGTAGCAGAAGATTAAGGACATGGGGAAAAATTGTTTCAATGTTATCACTGCACGCAATCGATGATCAGCCTTTGTCACACATCAAGGTCAGGCCTAGTACCTGTTATCTGTGATTCTGATTTTCTTGAGATCGATCGACTGCCAACCGAGGATCGCGATGATGACATGAAGACATGTTTCAATGGCTTTGCGGGAAGGCAGTGGACGCTGTCGATCGATAGGCAGTAGCCTGCGGATAATATGGATCGCTAGAGGTTGCAAAAACAAGCGACGGCGATGGTTTTCCTCCTCGAACCATGACAGTGGCGCTCCGCAAAGGCCATGCAATAGAGGATGTAACAACCATTCCAAAGTATCGTTGGGTAGGTCATCGAGATTAATGTCTGGGACAAGCGTTTTGATGTCGATGATATCATTTCCTCCAGATATCCTACCGAACCGTGAGCCGCTAACGACGTTGAACCATTGTTGAAGCACAGCCAGCACAAAGCACAATGATGCGTCATGACTGGAGTGCACGTCTATGCGAAGTGTTGCTACATCTTTAATGCCGACCTGGCTAAAGAAGGGTGAAAACCGATTCTTGCTGGTGTGGGCAGTAAAATACAGAGAAGTCAATGCTTTTGCATATATCAAGACCGCAGGGGATGGAGAACGTTCGAGCCCGTCTTGAACTAGCCTGAAAAGTTTTCCCCAAGCTGCCCATGATCCGAGACCATCAGTGGGGAAAGTGACATCAGGAATCCTTTTCGCCGCGGTATATACGGTGTCGGGATCAAGGGATGTCTGGCAGAGCCAGAGCACGGGGAGTGATATATCGATAACTGGCTTTTCATTAAAAGGCGTTAATAAATATAATGTGCCCGCAAGAATCCACCATGGTAGATAGAGCGGAATATTACACATCAAATACAGGAACATTGTCAATAGAAGGGCGATGGTGCGCCGCACACCTTTTTTCCACTTGTCGAGTTGAATGAAAGTGGTTTCAAATAGCCAGTAGAGCGGATGCGTGACGTATATCACCATGAACGATCCAATCGCTCTTAGGCTATGATATACGAGTGCAAGAGCCGGTGTTGTAAAGGGGCAGCTAACACAAAGGTAGCTGCTGATGGAGGCCACGATATAGAAAAAGGCACCGAAGCATGTTGTCCCAACGACAACGGCAGCCACAGTGCGTTGCTGTGCCCACAGATACCCCCCAAGACCCGTGCCGAAGAGCAGCAGGGAAAGCTGTAGTAATGCAGGTATAGCACGAAGGACGGTCTCAAAATGCCACGTTTCGATCCCGTCAACTTTGAGCTGCCGCCTGATGCGACGAGACTCACGAGGTCCTCGTGTGTTATCTCGGTAGTCCCTCAGCCACTGCTTGCCCAAGACGGCTCCAAGAGCAGCCAGAAGACTGGCTGAGAGACTAGCATACAAGAGGGTCTGGGTCCAGATGGTAATCCAAAGGGGGCCATTCCACGAGGAAATGCTCGATATTTGCTCTGGAGACGTGGTGTTATTGAGTTGATAGTATATCATCGTTAATAAGGCATTTGTCGTGTCGCTGGGAACAGGGCTCAGGTCAGGGAGCATTGTCCCTAAGAAAGTGGCATTGACGGCCGAAAAAAGACCTGCCTGAAAGATACACTCGATCAACAGACATGGACTCGTTATATATGGCCAGAAAAGCTTACGAAAATTAGACTATTGTCCAAATCCGAAGTGTACTTTTCAACGAATGATTTATCAAACTCTTCTGCTTCCTGATCGTATACATCCCAAAAGCCATTCCAGTCATCCGATGGGAGTGGTTTCTTGAAAATGGTCGAGTGCTTCAGCACATCAAGAATTTGGCGCAACAAGATTTCGGAGCTGTAGTCACAGCATACATTATACTTCATAGATCTTGAAAAAAGCAAAGGACCCCTTGAACAGGGGTCGTTGGATTGTCTGATTCTGGCATTTTTTATTCTTGAAGGGAACAACTTGAAGGCGAAAGGCTCAACAAGGCTGAAGCGCTGACGCCTGGAGGCGTTCTTTACTTGGGCTGTGCATTCAATGACCGTGATAGCAAGCACAGCCTGAGGTGGTGTCAATTCTCCCCATGGGCCATGGCCCAGTTAGCACCAATATAGGGATCCGGGAGCTCACGGTTTATGCTTATCCAATCATGGGTGTAAACAAACCAAAATATTATGTCAGCCGTCAGCCAAGTGCCACTACTTATCGAACGCCCAGACTCTGAGTAGATTATCGATCATTGAAAAATTGCTTCCTATTGGGTGGATTTGGGCAAACTCCCATGCGAGATGAACACTGCCAGCTTTTCGAACAGGGGTCCGTCTGTGTTGATAGCGTGTTTGTCGAATCATGATAATACAGGAGATATCACAATCGAGGAGCGCAACAGCCTCAGTTCTGGATTTGCCACTGGGGTACAGAGAACCACGGATACATATTGGCATGCAGGTACTGCTCACGGAGAGAAATTCGTGCTATAGGCTTTCTCACAAAAGTTATACTGCACCTGCTAATTGACGAGTGGCTGGGAAGCAAATCAGACATGCCCCCACGACCGGCTCAGATTGGACCAAGACTTGCTCCGACTGTCCACTGCTAAGGCTAACGCCAAGCAGTGCTCGTCGTATAAAGAGCCTGTGATGTGTACTGTTTTCTCTAAATGATCTTCTTTGCAACCAGGAGTAACCTTTCAAATAGTATGAAGCCGCTGTACTTTCTCTCGTTGTTAAGAAAAATCCCGTGTAGCGGTGACAAATGAAACATCAACTTGTGAACGATCTCGATGATCGAAAAGAAAACATCGATCATGAGCGTTCTAAGGTCCTCGCTATTTCGTGCTTCTTCCCAAAATTTCTCATCGCTTGAATGACAGAATACCTCTCCACGACGTTGAGATGCTTGGCTTCTTGTAGCATACCGTTTAATCGTTCATCATCCATAATCAGGGCGGCGAACATTGTCTCATCATCTTCAATCCCAGTTTCCTTGAGAATAGAATGGACCTTTTCCCCATGAGCAAGTATCGCTTCGTCTCGGAACATCCTGAATAGGCTGCATGTTGCATTTAGATCCGGCTGACAAGTGGGGTACACATGAGACTGCAACAGCATGATTGAACAAGCAAGCGAACTTACTTCTACCTCCATAGGAGCTAATGCAGAAGGGGAAGCGGCAACTACAGATTTCTTTGTGGATCTCGCATACGTTTTGTCCTAGTGAATTTACCAGTAAGGAGAAACGTGCGATGACATCATGACTGATAATTACTTGTATCTTTCGTTTTTTCTGTTTATCCGTGGCGGGCGGTAGCTCCTGCGAATGTCATGAGTAAGTTCCAGCCTTCCAGGGGCACGAATTTTAAGACCAACCTGCAAAATCAACTTTTCAAGCTACGGATGTCATGAACGAGTTCGAGGAGCACGATTTTCAAGACTAACCTCCAAAATTAACTCTTCAAGGTCACTCTGCTTATAAAAGTTTGCGTCTTCCAATACTTCGTCAGGTATCGTAGTATAGCCGTTGGCTATGACCCTTTTAATGAGAGGAAGCGATACTCTGAAGACAGTGGCGATATCTTTGTGGTGCCACTTGCCACGCTTTGCGAGTGCACGAACCATTGCTCGTTTTGTTCGGTCAAGCTTGAGTTTATTTCGACGGCTTTACAAATAATTAACACAGAAGTCCCCGTGAGGTATATGACCATACTTACAAATTGTATACCTTTGGTTTCTTTATTGTTGGATGGTTATTATAACGAGGTTTCGGGTTGTATTCGGACCCGTCTGACAATTCGTCACGCTCAACACCATCATCAACATGCTGTGAGACGAATTGACTGTTATGCCGTCCCAATTGGAGGGGTATTTCGTGCTCCTGATCTTTTGATAGATATGTTCAAATCATCATTAACGTGTACATTTCTTTGAAAAAATGAGAAACGCACGGCTAATTTTCTCAAAGTTTCTGAACATATTGTTGCTGAAAGACATGAGAAGTATAGGGGCTTACAGGAGGCATGCCATACCATCAAATAAAACCAAATAAAACTCCTATTCGAATATTTGAATTCCACTTCGACAAAACAATCTGCTCTCCAAGTCCACGACATTCTGCAGATCATTTAATTCAAGAGCAAATGCAACTTGCCAACGTTTTGATGTCATACTCATGATCGCGAGATGAAAGCATTCGTCGATACCTTACCAGTACGCGAGGGTATCGATCAAGGATAGCCAACACATCATCTCTCACAGATGTGGCACAGCAACGATAGGTTCGCAAGGATTACAACGACTCTGCCTGAACTGTTATATGGCGCGACCGAAAGGATCGAAATTACAAAGGTTGGCGTGCTGGCTGCCGCGTTGCAATGAGCGTGTCCATGCCTGGTTCAGGGTGTAATCAGCACCATGAAAGTGACATCGCAGCTCATTCTCGCACGGAGATCTTCTGGAATATTTGTCGCACAATATAGTCACTAATGACTCATCACTTATTCTGTCCTTTCAGAGTCTCATAAAGTCGTTGCTGCAGGACTTCCAAATCTGCACCGAGGAACCCTTTTAATGGGGTCAATCTACCGAGCGATCAGAAACAACTATCAATATTAATATAGTCACCTACCAGTCCATTCTACATAACTGCAAGGTATCTGATATTCATGCGCATCCAAAATTGTGTCTCGGTGACATTTCTTATTGCTCACTGCTGATACTATCAAGAATGGTACTGGGATTGGAATGACACCAAACATACCAGGGTTGTTGCATAGTCTACACAAGCGGAGGCGCCGATTTTTTTTGTTATCGTCGAAACATTTGAAAAATGGCAAGCACTTGGTCATCGGTACATTCCTCGTGGGCCACTAGTCGTGGCAGCGTGAAATAACGGGAGGCTCCGCGAAAGATAATTGTCGAATTCATCTAGGTTGAAAAGTCAAGTGATACCAGGTAGTAGTAACTGACGAGAAGCATGTACACCAGTGATGCACGCATCCAAAGAGTCACGGTTCTCACCAATGGCAAAAATCACTCTGGTCACTGCTTGGTCTATGACTGATGTGTGTTGCCAAAATCCACAAAACCGGCCTCCAAAAGTAAGCAAAATAATCAAATAGCATCCGATCGAATCGCCACGATTTGATGAACGTTTTTCTAGATGTTCGTGGTTGCATCTCCTGTACGAGTCATCAACGTATAGATTGTGGAGATCCTGATAAGATTTAGCGCCAGGAGCCTGTGAGAAGTCGCTCCTCTCGGACCTGCACGATCTAATGAACATTTTTCTAGATGTTTGGGGTTGCTTCTCCTGTACGAGTCATCGACATATAAATTGTGGTTGACGCTATGCGAGCGCCAGAAGCCTCTGAGAAGGCGCTCCTCTTCGGACCTGAATATAGGGCGTATCGACCAACATGCTTCGATACTTTAGCTAAGCTAGGCGGGGCCGACTTGGGTGAAGGGTGACACATCTGTCGCCGAGAACGCAAGGAGATAGCCTAATGCAGCTTCGTAGAGCCTCGATTTCAGTGTTTCAGGTCAAGGAACTACTCCCAGTTTGAATTAGTCGCTCCTAGTAATAGTAGCCGGTCCAGACCATAGAAAGAAGAGAGCTCCACGAAATTGTATTCCAAGGATCTGGGTACTCGTGCGCTGTACTTGCATTGTATGCCATGGGGTATGCCTCTCCGCTTGAACCAAATGCTGTAGCACGTGCTATGTTTGGTTCAGGGCGCCCTGTCACAATGGCTGAGAGGCTGTGAGCGCTTGAGCCTGTGACCATGAGTCGATGTTGAAAGGATTAACCGAATCAGAAGTTCGTTCGTATGATAATCAACACAGGACATTGGCAGTGAAGTGGCAGGATAGAAAAGTTCCAGGATTTCATATAGTGCCCTCGGATTCAACGAAAGATAGTTTTTGTGGTCGAGTTTGGGTCACCGGGTGAGAAAACATTTCGCAAGGTTGTGGCAAGAAGAAAGATCGGTACAAGCACTTGAACTGCATAGTGAAGTTATGTAAGACAAGTTGAAGTCAAGCCTACTTCGATACTGGCAGCCATGTTAACCGCTATGGCCCGCCACACGCAACGAGCTTTTCTTTTCTTTCCATTTCGACGGTGTCTCCACGCTAGAATACGACATCGACCGTCACTACCATTGACTTTGCGAGCGAATCCGTTCATCCCACAATCACGTCTTTCTCGCGCCTTATCATCCCAAGCGTTTGTCTGCTGTCTCCCATTCACAATCGTGCACCGCTAATGCTCAACAAGATAGGCTACATGAAGCAGCATACCCTCCACGATCTATTTTGATTGTGAACAAGCTCCGAACTGAACCTGTGATTCGGGCAATTGATGAACTATTGGAGTGCGTAATAATGCTCCTGCATTGTTTCAGCCGATTAACAGGTGGTGCTCAACACACAATAGTCATATAGCGAAGACGTATCCGGGTGTGAAGGTGTTCTCTGAAGACCGCCCAGACATTCCATTCGGCACACAAGTGTGGCGTCCCGGTGAGTACATTGTACACGTTGAAACAATCTGTTTGAATGAATCCATCACAGGGCCTCATGCCGAAAAAATTGATCTTGTAGTGACTCTTGGAGGTGACGGTACCATTCTCCATGCTGCATCACTCTTTAGTCTTGGAGCGGTCCCTCCTGTGTTAAGTTTCTCAATGGGCACCCTTGGATTTCTCCTTCCATTCCGTATGTACACGCGCTCAACATCAGGACGCCACTGAACATGCGACAGATATCGATGACTTTGTAAAAGGGCTCGAAGCAGTGTTTCAGGGCAAGGCAACCATCCTCGATCGCATGCGTTTGTCGTGCACTTTCTATGACAAGGATCGCAAAAAAATAGGGTTCGGCGATGACGGTTGGGATAAAACAATACAAGTATGTACCCACGATACTGACCGAATTCTAGAATGGCAGGTTATGAATGAGATTGCGTTACACCGTGGGTCAAGTCCACACCTTAATACCATCGATATTTATGTAGACGGGCAACATCTCACGGAGGCTGTTGTGCGTATTAAATCTCCCAAGCACTGCGCGCGTAACTGATTTCCGTAGTCGGATGGCGTGATTGTGTCAACACCTACAGGATCAACTGCATACTCTCTCTCAGCTGGAGGGCCTATCGTACATCCTTCCTTGAGTGCTGTAGTGCTCGTGCCAATATGTCCACGAAGTTTATCGTTTAGACCGCTCGTCTTCCCGTCATCTTCATCTTTAACGCTATGTGTGAGTCATGCGCCTGGTGTATCGTGGCAACACGTGGAAACTATTACTCAAATGTTTGATTAACGCTATTAGATTGGTGATCGTTCCCGTGCTGCGGCCGGCGTTTCAATGGACGGGCGTGTATCGCATGTTCTTAATCCAGGGGAGTCCGTTACTGTACAGGCCTCACCATACCCAGTGCCTTGCGTTAACCGCTCCTCCATATCCGATTATGGAGACGAACAACCAGGCGAGGAAGGCGTTGGACCCGGAAAAGAGGATGATTGGGTCCGGGACATCAATAACTTGTTGCAGTACAATGCAACGTTTAGGAGCAAAGCGCTTCTTCGTTATAGTGGCAAGCACTAGGTTTGAGGTAAGCGCCCGAAGATGTCGTTCTTCCGTTACATCCTGTATTTGATTTTGGCTACGAAGGAAATTGAGCGCTTACATTGACGCTCGATCTTGGATGGCGCTTGATCGAGCGCTTTCGGTACTTAGTCGTGTAGTCCTACGCTGTCCTTTGCAGTGCAATGCCAGCGGCAAACTATCAAGGATTTTACTATGATCAAACATTCCGTGAGTGACTTGACTGGTCAGCGTCTATGCGCCGTTGATTACTCGATCTCGTTGGGATACAGCTTGTTAATGAAGTTCAGATAACAAGTGAACCTGAAACTCATTCATTGAGAAGCGCGCTTGTTGAACACTTCATGTGATGTGATGGGAGCATAGTACTACACGTCTTTATTCATATTCATCTGAATCGATACAGCAGTGATACATGTAACATAGAAATAACAATAGCACCAGATCGTTTTAACCGTTGTTGAATGAATGTAATACAATGAGTGTTTGACACAATTTACTACAATGAGACATTGCTTTCCATAATAGTCCGCATGTTAAGGTAGCTCTACATAGTGAAACAGGAAGCCCAAAGGTGTCCGGTATCATGCCACGTTCAGGGACTCAGCCGCTGAAACAGACGAGTTGGAACGAGACGGTGTATAAGTGATGATGAATGTGATGACGAATGCTGCTCCTTCTCGCTGTCCTTAGGTGAGCCACAAGACCGATAACTCGGAGGGGGTTCGGGACTTCCGGGTACTCTGAGCTCTGGCTGGACGTGCACGTCTATTATCTCATATTGTGCCAGATGCGACATAGTTGTCGACCATGCCACACGGCTTATCCCCACAGAACTCTGCTTCCCGTTCGCCAGCACATTCAGCGAGAAGGATATCCGGCTTTTGTCAATCCCAGTGAGGTCGCCCTCAAATGCTGATCTGGCAAATGTGACTGCTTGCTATAATGATTGCGCTCAGTTCAGTGGTTAATTTTCTAAGCTAAAAGGCTCACGTCGAAGTTCTCCGCCGGAGGCACGTACATCATTTGATTATTAAAACGATACGTGACAAGATCTGCGGGAGCTGGGGACTGGCGTCTGGTAGAGGTTCGCATGGCGAGTAATGGTGAGGGCGCGGAAGAGGTGCAGAATCAGAGGAGCATAGCTAGCCTTTTATAAGTGTCAAGGGCCAGTGTGGTGCAGTACAATTTCATTGTTACGGCGAAGCCGCCGATATCTAGATCCATGCATGCTGTACATTTTGAGAATACATGATGTGGCGGTGCGTAAATGAATAAATATTTATGCTAAGTGCAAATGCGTTATGTAAGCTGTATAGTACAGCAAGATGCTGGACTGGCACGGCCCACTGCACTGCTATCTACCAACTACTTTCAGTCTACAGAATTCTCAGCTCATTTCAGTTCTCTTTGATACCAGAAAATAGTACAGGATGTCGACATGTACGTTAAACTTGAAGATCAGCCAGCAACCCGAACTGACTACCCGCTGTCCCAACACGCGCCGCTTTCCTCACTGATGGTCGCTCAATGGGCTTTCCATTGACCTTCAATTTTTTGCCTTTAATTGGGCGTTCTTCCGCAAAAGCATCATCTAATCCCTCCGTACATGCATCCCAAAGTCCGACCGGTAAAGTGTCTCGACAATTCGAGCCCTTTTGCGTAAGGAACATATGAAAGGCCTGGCCTGACAGGGTATGGACACGGATTGGGACTCGTTCTGATACCAAGAGAACTTGGGATAAATGATGTATGCTCTCGATTGCCATAAGCACCTGTGCCATAAGTTGGATGCTACGACTGCTGATTGGTGTAGTTTCAGATCCGCCGTTAGGTTCCGAGCCGGAAGGTGCAGGCATAGTACGAAAATCGAGACTATGCCCTTCTGACGTGTAAAATGCAATGAAGGCACTTGCTTCCGATCTAGTCCATTTTTCTTTCTCCCGTTCTTTACTTGAGGATTCTATGGCTCGTAGGTGCATCACCCGGACGACCCATCGCAAAACGAGGGCGCACACGAGTTGCTCGCTCGGTAACTCTTCCAGAGCAACAGTACTGCTATAAAGGATATGCAGAAAAACAGACATCCGCTCCAGTGCGGACCTGAGTGGCAGGGGAGTCCAATCTTCTTGGCTATGGCCATGAAACACGGATGACACCAACAGCCTGGAAATATCTGGCACCGTCACACTTTCCGGGGCAACGCGCGTTCCTCGCCTGACGTACTCCATGACACATTTTGGTCCCGGTGGAAAGTGAGACCGGGATTGGGATATGACCGACGCCGGAGTCTCTGGCCCTTCATCTGGCACGCGGAGTTTTTGGAGCTCACCACGTAATGGGGCGAGGAGATCGGCCTCATCGTCTTCGGAGTGTTCTTCTACGACGTCAATGAGCTCATCCTCGTCTTCCTCGTCCATCTGAGACGTGTCAAATTGCTCCACTTTAGAGTTCCCACTCCCCTCTGGTGCTTCCGGCAGCCCCACGGCATCTTCCAAAATGGCATAGATCCACTCCCGGATAGGTCTGCCGATACTCCGCGCTACATTCTCCGCGTCGGGGTTTTCCAAAAATAGCCTTGGCCAGAAAGTCCCAGTATTCAAGATATCCATGAGCTTTGGCTGCAGATGACCCGACCGGTATGCAGAGATATAGAGAGAGTGGATGCGGGATAGTTGATTATCACGCTCTGCTGCGTTGTTGTCGGCTACTTCATTGTCGGCAGATAGTAATAGCGCACGGGAGAACAGTCCCGGCAGCCGGCAAGTTTCAGCGGGATGCAGTGCACAAATTTTGCTAGGCCAGAGACCATCCGGCCCACATGTATCTCCGTCATACTTGTCAATTGCGTACTGCAATGCTGCGTTAACGATCCTATCAACGATGGCATCTATTTCTCCCGAAGCCATTGTGCTCGGTTGTCTGATGAGGAGTGCGTGCACAGATCTGTCAATCAAATCCATGACTGAACCGACCTGATGTCTGGCTTTTCGTTTCTGGGTGGCAGCGGAGAGTATAGCATTTAAGGTGGATCCGACACGGGAAATGCGTTGCGATAACGTTAGATGGCGCTCGAAAAATAAGCTTTGCACGTTCCGTTGTGTAGAAGACTGGTTGGAAAAATCATTTCCGACCAGTGCGCCGAGCAGGGGCAACAGCGTGACTGGAATCTTGAAATGGGACGCCAAGGCAGCAGGTGTGTAGACCGAAACTGACAGAGTGAGATTCGTGCTATGCTCGGGAGGTATTAGACCCCTGCGAGTCCCTTGTTGGGCAGCGCTTTTCTTTTTTGTCTTTGCCTTCTTCACTGTGCGGAATTCGCCGTCATCGTCACCAGAGCCTGCGTCCACGGATTTGGGTACTGCCCACAGCATGTCATCGAGCTGAATATATCCTGCATATTTCCCAGAATTGAGAATGACAAAATCCGAGTCATTGCCAATAACAAATGCCCCGAGCCTGCCGGCGAGTTCGACAGCATATGGATCGCCTTCTTCATCTGCGAAATGCACTTCCAGAGTATCTGATGATGATGCGACTTCAAGAAGTGCATGTAGACATGCATGATATGCAAGTGGTGGTATCATCCGCGTTTCATGCAGAAAGCGGGAAGTTGAGCGTGATGTCTCTGAAGTTCTGAAGAAAAGAAGGCTCCGTTCAACGATCGAGTGGTTGAGGCGACTGATGAGGGTTGGAATCTTCAGCTCTGGGGCAGAACCTTCTCAGAAGATCGCTTAGATGCGCCACAACGAGGAAGTAAAGGGACATACCGTCAAAGACAAAATATACCCTGAGTCCCACAGACATCCACGCTTTCACGACACCTTGAACGCATGCAGAGAACGCTTTGTACTCGCCACCATACACCCAAGGTAATTTAGACTCTGCATAAAGCTCATAGATGAACCTGAAGGGCGTGGCGTAATCACTGTTATCACCAAGCAATCGACGACATCATCAGATACTCACGACCAACCATCGACCACGATAGAAGTTACGCCAGGCGGGCTCGAGGGAAATTCGATGGTTTTGGCGAGAATTCGCAGATTCTCTCGCAGATAGGTGGTAAGGCCATGAACGCCCATAACAAGTCCATGACCTAGTGGCGGCACTGCGGGCGACGAAAAAGGCAACTTAGGATAGCCAAATTCTGGCAAAATATGAGATTGCAAGAGACTACTACTATTAATACATAAATCGTGCTCTTGATACTTTCAAAAAATTCCTATGCGCGCCAAAGCACGAGTGAACAAGTTGGTTCACCAGAACCGCGAGTTGGTACTGTGTAAGCAAGTAACACGAACTACGCGGCTTGATATTTAAATTTACTCTTGATGAATTACTTTTAGCCAAGCTTCAATAGAAGCGCCCCACACCAAGTAGGGTCTAATCGCTGGTTCCAGCGATCTGAAAAAGCGTGAATAATCAGTGAGCAGTCGCTTAATGTGATGCAATTTACTTTGGCAGATGGATGGTATTGGTTGACCCTTGACATAGATATAAGCAATGCGAGCTGTCTTGCACTTTGGAGATTTCCATGTTTGCCCAGTTTTTCCAGGACAATCGACAAATTACCCCGTGTGGCAGTGATTGTCAGGGGGTGCGTTATAGATAGGAAATACAAGGAAGGTGATTTGGGGTCATGAGGTTGGCTACAGCATCGACGCAAACAGAAGCTAGCAATGGTGTGGATGACCAGAAGAGTCTGAGGGGGCAGAGTCTGGCAGAGTTCTTCCATCGCAACCAGGTACGGCGCAGACAAGCCTTATCAGCGACAACAATGAGAGCTCGCTCCTTTGATGATGGTGGGATGATAATCCCAAACGAGACTACTGCGGTGACAGCTTGCCAAGTCATCGTGCATTTATAAGCGGGACGTGGGGGCCATGTGCCAGATACGCAAGCAATTAATTGGCGGACACAGGTCAAATAAATTACCCAGACAGGAACGTAGTTGGGTCCAGAAGCTACCCACAAGATGATTCGCCAACGGTTGATTGACGTTGAAATCTATGGAATTTTCTGACACTTGAAGAATTCCTGTACAGATGCTGGTGGTTCGGTTCTTCCAAGGAGGCAGATCAAAGGCGCCATAGCAGTGGTACTCGTAAATCAATGTCTGACAAACATGATTTATGGAAGAGACTGACTTGGGCAAACACACTCTCGGCACACATGCTGTACAGACGGTGCAGGCAGCATCATCGCGCGTCAATGACAAATTGATATCTCACTAGCGGAGTAATAAGGGTCAGCATAACACCATAAGAAATTTCTGAGTATATGGAGTAAAAAACATCTGGTTATCGGGAAGGCGGCGACTGAAAGAGCTGTGTAGTACAAGAACCACGTCACCTATAAAGCTTAAAAGTTGCAGTGGTTTGAATTGAGTCCGTGTCCATTCTAAAACCACCGGTCTGTATATTCTGGAAAGTATGAATTGAGACTTAAGCTGTCCAGTTGGTTGTCTTTGGTATTAGTATGTAAGGCTCAGTGGTCCGACATGGGGACATGACTCGAGTAACAGCAGGCCCCGTCGGCGTTATCGAGAATGGGCGACTCGGAGTGGCTGTGAACAAAGACGTTTCACTAAACGTTTCTGGAATCGACTTCAATATAGCGATGACTAGACAATTGTAAGTTGGAACTTCAATGACATGGAGATGGGAATTGTGGTTTTCAGTGGGAAGCCATAGTAATAAGCCAGGCCATGGTCCAGCGTGGACCCTATCACGTGCCTCAACACGTTACCTTGTCAGTGTAAACCCTCAAACGTTTAACTCATCAACGAACAATCATCTGTGACACGGCACTGACGCCTACAGCGCTTCAGCTCACTGCATTAGACAGCGAGCACGCGACTTCGCTCCACGGTGACACGTACATGCCTGTCGAAAACTCCAAGAGAACGCGATCCCAACTCGCCGTACCTGATCATGTCCTGAGGCTACCCCTCGCGCGTTCTCCTCTCAAGCATGCCAGAGTCACATCGAAGAATCGGATACATTTAGAATTAAATGAACACAAGGAGAGCGAGGAACATATGGATGTCGAAGAGGAGGAAATCGGGAACGAGAACGACGAGATACTCTTGTCGCCGAAGAAGAACAAACGATCCTCCGATACATGTCACCAAGACCTGCTCAGCCCAGCCAGTCATCGTGAGGCAAAGCGTATCAAAATTGATCCACTACCAGCGTTGAACTTGCTGTCAATGGGTCACTCTGTAGAGAATCGTGAATTGGCATCACAATCTCCCAGGAAAATGGCAGAATCGTTTGTCCGCGCTGCCACTGAATCGGCATGTCATGCTATGAACGGCAAGGTCAAATCATGCTTTGTTTTTTCTGGGCGTGCACGTTCTGTTCCGCTTCCTACAGATCATGTTCCAGAACTCGACCTTCGAGCCCTTTCTCCGATACGTTCACCTCGGAAGGCGCCCAATCAACTGAAGATCACCCCTGTTTCTCCACCCACAGAGGCGGTCCAGACCTCTCCTCTTACATCACCCTCTTCCACTGATTTGGGTGCTCCCAGCACGGAGCATGTAATGGACTTTGATACTGCGTCCGCTATGTCCCACTTCACTAACGTACCGAAATTTGACCTCAAGCTTCCTGATACAACCAACCTGATAATTCATGTTGAGTCTGCAACGCCACGAAATTCGACTGGATATCCTTCACATATGTCTATTTCCCCTCTTACGCCTCTACCGCCTACCTCATTCATAGGTCGCCAGCCCGCCGTACCAAGTCTATTTGCTACTGCTATTGAGGTGCACTTAACATTGGGCGTTGAACACGTTATAGAGAACTAACATCCCCGTTTGATAGAAGAAATCCAAGCAATCTCAAGATTTTGCGGATAATATTTCGTCGCTGAATGTTGCAGGATCTTCGACCTCTTCAGCCGCTCCCTCTCGTCTTCCGCGTCCATCCACGTCCGCTTCGTCGCATATGCCTGCTCTGCCTGTACCAGTGAAACGGGGACGCTCTGCAACTATTGGCAGTTCCCATACAACACGCTCAAAGCCTATCGGAACTTTATCGAATGGCAAGAAGGCCATGCTTCCATCTTCTGGCCCTCGCCGTGTTACACGTAGCGTGTCAATGAAAGAGAAGAGGCCTGAGAGCCTTGACGAAAGCGACGCACCACCCGAAGCTAGTACTATAAATCTTTCATTGAGTGCAAACGATGAGCCTGCCAGTGTGACATCATCATCTCAGGCCTCTACTTTCAAGGGTAAACTCGAGCGCATCATTATTGTATCCTTTCTGACAATTTCATTTTTAGATTCAAATCTTGACAGCTCGTCAGTCAAAGGTTTCCCAGACCCTGCCAAGTTTAAACAAACATCGCTCGCCTCTTTCATGAAGGCCAAACCTGTACCTTCGTCATCTACAACTGGCCCATCGTCATCCACCCGTGTGCAGCGGCCACCTTCATCTCCCTCTAGGATTCCACTTCCGGCGTCTCCGATTAAGCAACGTGCGGGAACCTCGCCAGTAAAAAGGCCATCTATTAGTGGTTCCAGCATTTTTGCTCCATCAAAACCCAAGTCTTCACTATTCACACTGTCAACAGCCTTGGAGAAGCTTGCAATGCCTCCACCGAGTCGGCCGAATACGAGTTTGGGCTTCAATATCAATTCAGACAAACACGAACACACAGGAGCCGCCCATTTAGTGGTCAAGGACGATAGTGCTCTTACTGGCTCGTCGGAAACCTTTGCGAGGCCGACGGCATCTTCGCTACAACGTCATGCTACTATTTCTGGTTCCAGCCGAATCAGCATGGTGAGACGGATGAAAGATAAGAGCGGAACACTTGGGCGTACCGCAACTGGTATCTTTGGTCCGGGTCTTGTGAAGCCATCTCTGAAGGCCAGTCGAAAAACAAGCTTACCAAGTGTCATGGCTAGTCCAGTGAAAGGTGGAGGTATAGTCGACGATAATCATATTGCCAATACGACCGTCGATGTTTGGGGTGCGGAAGAGGATCTCGGGCAGAGGAGGCAACCTGATGTGGTAACCCTATCTGTACCGTCTGACAGTAAGACCTCCGAAGAACAAAACAAGGAGGCCGACCTTGTGATTGAAGAACTGGTAGGCTCAGCCGACAAGGGCAAGCAACCCGAGGGGTGGGACTCGCGCCGTGCATCAAGCGCATTGCATGCTCTATCGCAATCACTCTCTTCTCTTCCGAAAACCCCGCCGAAGCTAGTTGCAGCAGGCACACGTACAGGGCTTCGGTCATCGAGTAGTACGTATAATGGTGCACCAGGTGCAGGTTCAGGCTCCAAGTTCGTTCGGGATGCGAAGGACAGAGGCAAACCTAACGAAGGCACGGATGGCGCAACTTCGCAGCGGAATGCACCTTCGAAGAGCGACGCCGCCGCTAGCCCTGTGGAAGGTGGAAGCGCAAGCAAGGGTGTCTTAAAAGTATTAAAAAAGTGTGCAATATTTGTGGATGTGCGGACGGATGACGGTGATGATGCGGGGAGTTTGTTCGTCGACATGTTAAGAGGTCTCGGCGCCAGAGTAAGTCACAATAGTTGTCACTCGCTTGACTTTCAATCATTTCCCCCCCTCTAGATACTTGCTCGTGTTGGGCAAAGCTGCACCCACATTGTGTATAAGAATGGTTCAGCTAGCACGCTGACGCGGTATAGGTCAGTTGTTTCTTATCAACATCATTTCCAACCTCATTGATTATGCTTCAGACTTCTGAATGATCCTAAGCCATTCGTCATTGGCATCGCATGGGTGGTGGAGTGCGTCGAGCAAAGATCTAGAGTAGATGAGACTAAGTTCAAGGTTGATTTAGAAATGGTCAATGTTGCGGGCACCAGCAAGGTATGCAACGTCCGAGGTCGTGCTTCATGCTCTCACGTCGTTCTATCTCATAGAAGCGGCGTTCTATGCTTCCGAGGCATATGTCACCCGGTGCTGGGTCAAATTTCATTTCAACCAACCCCTCGTCTGAAGCTGATGACAATGAGGGACAGCGACGGCCGGATGATAGCAGTAGCCCACCAGGTACATTCTCCGGTATTTCCTTTCTTCCTGGTTACTCATCCGCCGCATCTTTCAGCAAAGGATGCAGATACAAGCATCAGGTCTGTCAAAGACGAAGATGACCTGCCACCGCTTGAACGTGCACGAAGGCGGCGCAGTTTCCTTCCTGGTGGACAGACAAGGCTAATTTAGAAGTTTAGAAAAGAGTACTTCATACCCTCTTGCTCGACAATTGGACCTATTGGTTTTATCTTCCATACTTTTGATTCACCAGTAATATCAGATTTAAGGAAACAACTACTCTTAAGTAGTACGAGGAGCTCTGGATAAGTCAAGCACCGATACAATTTGTGGATGTGCGGAATTGGCTTTGGTTTCCGGGTTAGAAAGATCGAGTCCAATTTGCGGAGATGGGCGAGGTCGCAAGGCTCGATGCAGGTCGCTTGCGTAAGTACATGTAAGCGCTCTTCGGTTGGCTTGGGGTCGAGAGGGCAGCGATGGCCATTTAACAGACACAAGCTCGCTGATGTTCGAAGCACTGCATACGCGTAAAATCTCATAGACGAGGATTGAGAGTCCTGAGATGACCTTTTGGTCGTGAAATCGACGTATAGTGCGCAGACAAGTTGCGATGCTTGAGGCGAGTCTGAATTCCACATTCCTGCCTGTAATCCTGACGATGCACACTCATGATTATTTCCACTAGGAAGGTATGTTTGCGCGTCTACCTTGCAATATCAAATTGATCTCTTTGACATATTTTATTTGTGCTATTGATCTACATGCAAAACTGATCACTTTTCATTTGCGCTCACGATCAGCCTGCGTGTCTTCGGGTTCCGGAGGGCGCATTATGCAAAGAAATTTGGATTCAAAAACTACAAACTGCCGATATACAATACTGGTCATCATACATTTGTCGCACATATACGAAAATATGGAAACATTGCCAAGAGATAAAAGAAACAAGAGAAATCGTGCCTACATGTTACAAAAGAAATGAGCAGTCTAACGTCTGTCGAGTACATATCGATAAAAGGAAGATGCGTTCATAAGTCACAGGCGGTCCATGACCTGCCAAGTAAATACCGGTAAGAGAAATACAAAGACAAAAGAGATACATCGAGCCATTTACATGATGGCGAAGATAAGAGAAGAAGCTTGAGATAGATGGATGGGAGCCGCAGGTGTGGCCTTCAACTCCAAATCGTGAGACAGGAAGGAGGCCGTCATCCAGTTGCGGTTGTGTCGGATTCGGTCGTAGGGGACATCCGACATCGAAGACTGCAGAGATATCTAGGCGGCGCGGAGATAGTTCGTGCGCGGCCAGCGGTGGCCTTCAACCTCGCGGGCATTGAAGCTCCAGGTCGTAGGGGACAGCGAGGGAGGCCGTTGCAGGTCTTCGGTATTTGGTCGTAGGGGACCTGAGGAGTAATGATGTGCATAGTAAAGATGTCAGTCTTGAATAATGTTGATCGAGATTCCTGAGTTGGGGGTATTCCGGTGCAGAGGCAGTGAGGCAGGCGACAGCGCAGAGGTGAGTCCAAGCTGGGACATGGCAGCTGCCCAACCGTCGACAAGAGCAGTTTGGTCGGCAAGGAGATCGTTGTGCAGTTGTTCAAGGTGATCTACTTTAGGTCAATAAACAAAGTGGACGTTACCAAAAATTACTCACCTATGATAGCAGTATGTTCCACTTGTTGCTTAGCGTAAGCGCGCTCGATGCTGCCACGGACAGCGACCACGCGTGTGGATCTAGACGCATGCTAACAAAACAATGAGTGCGGCACTTTGTTTCACAAAGAATGTCCATACCTTGTCTCTGCCCGGGCGGAAATTCCGATGCCGTTTCGTGTCCGGGGGGTTCAGCTGAGGCGAGACAATCTGAGGCATAATGCTGCCAAGAGAGAGCGTTGTGGTCGTTTGAGTCGAAGCGTCCACAAGAAGCGAAATGTCGGTGGTCGTCAGGGGTCCGTCCTCTAGGATGATCGGCTGGAGCTGCGTCCGCTGACTCGGAGAGGGTCCAGTCAAGTCATCGTCGTCCTACAAAAATTCAAACATTAAGCGACAAAGCTGAGGCTACTGTACGACTTCATACCTGGGGACAAGTGCTTTCCTGAATGTCTGCGTCAGAGAGATCCCTCACGAAATCATTATCGTGGTCAACAAGAGTGGTGTCGGAATCGATTGAGAGGCGCTTGGCATTCTGAACAGGTGAGGGCGGCAGTATTGGCGTGCATAGTGTTAAACATGTAGATGGCGAAGTACAGTAGTCGGAGTCATTTGCAATGGGGTTCGGTGAAGTTAACAGGCATGGCGTACTAGTGCTGCAAGATTCGGTTAAAATTGGATTTGATGGAATTAATTTTGATGCAGTAGAGATATCAGAAACTTTCTTGCAGATGAGAGGCGCGTTGAGCTCGGCCAAATTGTGCTTCGGAGAGGATTGAGCTTCTTTACTGAGGATTATGTGGGCGGTCCTGTGGGAAGCTAGAACTAGAGCCGCGACAGATATACATAGCTCGGATATGACAAGGCCAGCGGTTATGTTCTCCGCTTCTTTGACGGCCTTGGTCGTGCGATCCACCACAGTATGTTTGAAAAAGAAGGCTCCGAGGCAGCCAGCGACGGTGACATGGGCAGCACTGTCGAAGATAGCGGAAATCATATTGTAAGGCGAGTTGAAGTTGAGAATAAGTCGTGAAGAGAGTAATGCACGTAAATCGAGGACAGGAAATGGGGGGGTATATCTCGCGGGCCTGCTGTTCTTATACTCTACCTTACGATTTAATCAGCACTGCCACGAAATAAACAAGCTTGATCGCGACGCGTCTAGTCACGTGTATGCAAAATCAGTTTATGTCAGCATTGTGTCATCCAATGCTCACGATGGAATGGCCCGAACATGCATGAGATGATTAAACTGCCATGTCTATCCAAAGATGAGCTTCACTCATCGGTCTCCTCGCTGCAAGGTGTTGTAGTACATTCGGCTTTGAAATTATATCAGACACACTTTTTAATCTCATTTATTATCTACAAGTTATTGCACTAGGCGTCGTCGCCGGCGATGACCTTGCTTAGATTGTCCGTGGGATTTTACTTTATGACTGGCGTTTTTACATGGACCGTTGCGACAAGTTTGGTCTATGGGGACCTATCCTCAGGCTATAATCGTGCTTTGTAGTCACGATTTTAAGAGCAAGTGGTGACAAAAGAGAATCATTCGGGATTTCCCGTTATTTGTGCATGTAGACGATCCGCAAGCAAGGTGATTTCCTCCGCGAGCTCCCACCACCAGCTCCCACCTATAGTAGTGCAGAGCTTTTGCCAGAGCACATGTCTTTTTTTTGAATTCAATTAGATCGTCCTACTTCGTGGTGTCTCTTCCGCTCTCCACGTTCGAAGTCCGGACACCAATGCTCTTTGCAATTTAGCTCACGAACATGCCTACGCCAAAATACTGACTCGTCAATATACCGACTCGTTACCAAAAGGCTCCCTTCACACTCAAATTTGCTGAATCGCATAGGCCCATGGAAGATGAAACAAAGTGTTCCTAAAAAATGTGCCTTGGAAGAACCATGGGTCTGCTCTCCAACATCAATTTGAATCCTCTTGACTACCTATACTTGTACCAGGTCGTGTGTCTGCAAATCGGTGTTTCCTCGACACTGCCAGTGCAAAAAATCCGATGTGAGAGTGGTTGGCAGTTTTACATTTATTATTGCGATGTTCAACAACTTGAATACCGATCTCATCTGTTCACAGGTTCACTGATGGTCCCCGCCGGCCATATGACCATGGACTTTGACTGCATACCAGAAAATAATATGTCTGTCACGAATCATGATCGGCGTTTAGTTGGCTCCATCAAGAGAGAGATCCATGAACAGCCTTCGAGGTCAACGTTAGACGAACAGATTCAGCGCAGTGCGTTCCATCTTCGTAAGGCCTCCCTAAATATTAATCATCAATAGCAATGATCATTTGTTTCAACGGCCTCTCTAACTCAAGCTTAGGCATGGTCGATCAATTCCAGATAAATTCAAACAGCTACTTTGCTTAGCAGTATGACCGTACTAGGTTGTCTAAAAACAACTTGAAGTAGACATTCCACATCAACCATGATACCAAAGCGAAATCAGAAGTATGACTCGCTGTTGCGATATGCCGCTCGGCTTAAATGACCCCCGGTGTGCAGAGATTGATTTTTGCATCCTAAGGCGCGCAGGTGAGTCATAGGATTGATTCTTGGTTGCAGAGCGATCTGCTCATACTCACGTCGGGTATACATTCAAACCCACTACAGCAATCTCGACTTGTCCAGCAGAGATCTCCGTATTGGCGACACACACTGCCAGACTCAGATGATGCCGATGTTATGGATATGAAAGCAAAAACAACAGCGGCGAGGAACAATAAACGCATTTTCTGTGCGAGTGACGTAGAATTTTCTGAGGGGGTTCTCAAATGATATCTTTGAGGATGGGGAAACACTGTGGGACGATGAACAACTTTTATACCCTGGTTCTGGTCGATTTGGCAGAATAGTTATTGCTGTCAGATGGCACAAAATTGGTTGAACATGCAGGGGCGTATTCAGTTGCTATTACCATTTGTCATCACCTATCGACGACTTTCTTCTTACGGTCATCCCAGTCTCTCACTCATCGTATCATTCGAACCTCCAGTGAGCTGTTGGATTTAGAGCGGACGACATTGACAAAACGCACAGCGCCATTTGTAATATTCCGGTAATGTAGAAAGTGGACTGAAAGCATAGGTTTTTCGAGGACAATCGGACTTATGCAGCCTACCTCTGCCGTATTCATTCAATTATGTGCACTTGATTAGGTCTAAAAATGCGAGATATACATCATTCAATGACATATGACATGGTACAGTGAAAGAATCACAAAATGTGTTAAAATGGTGAAATAATCGAGCTCGCTGTGTACAACAGCGAGTATGAACAATGCACGAAGTGAGCACGTGACGAGCGTGCTTACCCAGTAGTAACCGTCGAATCTACCATATCTGATTATATACCAGGGAAATTCAAGTTTCATACGCCGACATACATCACAAATCTGAACTGACCGCCACTGGGTTGAGCGTTCTCTTGCCAACAGCTCTTGATAAACAGTCTATAGGAATCATCCTGCGACACTGCCATATTACCCACATGTTCTGGAAAGTCTGCTAGCTTCAAAAGCTCGTGTTATCATGGAACTCACGCATCCAACATTTCACCAACCTTATTCTCTATGGTTCCTCCTCACGCTGGGAGTAGAGAAATCTACTTAAAAAAGTAACTTCTACTTTTTTCCGCCTCCCTACTATTTGATGCGAAAAGTTGGATAAAGGTGAGTAAAAGTTAAACTCGAGATTTCCTAATGGCAGCCTTCGATGTCGACATTAGACGAACCGATTCAACCTGCGCAGTGCGTTCCATCTTCGCAAGCCCCCCCTAATACTATATAAGTCATCGATAGCAATGATCATCCGTTTCAACGGCCTCTCGAACTCAAGCTTAGGCATGGTTGATCAATTTCAGATAAATTCAAACAGCCACTTTGCTCAGCACTATGACCGTCACGGTCTGTCTAAAAACAACTTGAAGTGTACTGATTAGCTCCGAACTAGATATTGCACCACATCAACCATGATAGCAAAGCGAAAGCAGAAGCACGACTCTCTGTGGCGATATGCCGCTCGGCTTATATGATCCCCGGTGTGCAGAAACTGACATTTTCATCCTAAGGCGCGCAGATGAGTCATGTGATTGATTCTTGGTTGCAGAGCGATCTGCGCATACTCACTTCAGGTATACATTCATATCCATCACAGCAATCTTTATTTGTCAAGCAGATGATCCCATAGCCGACACATGCACTGACAGACGATGCTGATGATACGAAAGCAAGAACAACAACGGCTAGGAACGATAAACGCATTTTCTGTGCGAGATGACGTAAGATTTTCTTTCTCGAATGGTGTCTCTGAGGATGGGGAAACACTGTAGGACAATGACCAACTTTTATACCCTGGTTCTGGTCGCTTTGGCAGAATCGTTATTGCTGTCAGATGGCACAAAATTGGAACACAGGGAGGGGCGGATCCAATTGGTTACAACAATTCGTCATAACCTGCTGGCAACATCGTCAACTTACTTCTTAGGCGGCCGACGGTCATCCCAAAGGCACAGCCATTTGTAATATTTGTTATATTCCGGTAATGTAGAAATTAGACTGAAAGCCTAGGTTCTTCGAGGACATCTCGATCCTGTAATATCGGAGACATCCTTGAGGCTCAAGGGATGAGGTGTGTCACTTGGCAGCCTACCTCTGCCATATTCATTCAACTCTGTACACTCAATTAGGTCTAAAAGTGCGAGATATACATTATTTAATATGGTACAGTGAAAGAATTACAAAAATTCGTTGAAATGGTGAAATAATCGAGCTCGCTGTGTGCAACAGCGAGCATGAACAATGTACGGAGTGAGTGCGTAACGAGCGTGCTTTTGGTTATCATTTCGACGCACGTACTACCTAACATGACTCTGCCATGGTACCAAATGATGATACGATGAGTGAGAGATTGGGATGACCGTAAGAAGAAAGTCGTCGATATTGCCAGCAGGTGATGACAAATGGTAATGACCAACTGAATGCGCCCCTGCATGTTCAACCAATTTTGTGCCATCTGACAGCAATAACGATTCTGCCAAATCGACCAGAACCAGGGTATAAAAGTCGTTCATCGTCCCAGTGTTTCCACCCTCAAAGATATCATTCGAGAACCCCCTCAGAAAATTCTACGTCACTCACACTAATGCGTTTATCGTTCCTCGCCGTTGTTGTTCTTGCTTTCATAACATCGTCTAGGTCTTTCGATTGGTGTCCCGACTTCTGCTGGATAGAACAAAATTGCTGTGACGGCTACGAGTGTGTTTACGACGTGAGTATGAGCAGATCACTCTGCAACCAAGAATCAATCACATGCCTCACCTGCGCGCCTTAGGATGAATTTGAAGAAATTAAAGTCTGCAAACCAGTGATCATTTGAGCCGAGCGGCATATCACCACAGCGAGTCATACTTCTGCCTTCGCTTTGGTATCATGGTTGATGGTGCAATATCTAGTTCAGAGTGAATTAGTATACTTGAAGTTGTTCTTAGACAGACGGTCGTACTGCTGAGAAAAGTGGCTGTTTGAATTTATTGACCGTGCCTAAGCCTGAGTTCGAAAGGCTGTCGAAACGGATGACTGGCATCATGCCACTGATCATGGTTGTATTGATGATGATATCGAGAGAAGCCATACAAAGATGCAAAGAGTAATAATGATATCCTGACGACGAACGTGACGAGCGGGATAGACACCACAAAGTAAGACGATCTGATTAGGGAAGCTCCAAATTTTCACCTTGACGGTTGAACGTTGAACGTTCTGGTTCAACGCTCACAATATTAATTATGCTCATTGTACCAACGCTGATTATGTAATCTTCACCAAATTTTTATCGCAGCTAATTACTTTAACTAGGGTTCGGCTTGCTTGCCTGCATGGACCTGGATTTTTCTGTTGGGTTGCAGTAATATTCGTATCAGAATAAGATATATGGCCTCATTCAAACACTACCAACATCGCATATCATGTTGTCTCGTATTCTGAGTAACATCTATCTGCATTGGCACATAGTCCGTCAGATTTTGTCGCATACCGCTTTGCAAGCAAGGCGATACTTAATCTTGCTTTGTGTCCCGCCTCTGTAGCCTTCTGTCTTGTCTCTGTAACAGTCTAATGTACACTCTGTACAACTCTGTACAAAGTTGTGCAGAGAGAACCCCTTGTGTGGGCACTGTGACTCTGTCCAGGGCTGTCCAGGAAGTGAATACATTCTCTTATATATAGATCTCGTTCTCCCCGTCTCGTCCTCTCGCGTCTGATCACCAGATCCCATTCGTGTACAAGCAATCCGTGTATTTGGATGTTGTGATGAATTGTAGACTACGATTCAGTCTAATCTATACAGTCATGCAATATATAACCATTGGAGTGACAACACCCATGGCCACGCAGTGCGTCTCATCATGCCAGGGCGCAAACTTGAGCGCTGTCGAACAAAATGTGTTTAGTAGATTCACTGAAGATTAAAATGTACATAGTCTACGTCTCATTTTCGTGGTGGATGTCACTAAAATAAGATAGCATACGTGTATGTATCGATACTAGATACTTCACTCAGTCATAGATCCATGAGTCAACCCTCAGATCCACCAACGCATCTAGTTTTCCAAGCTGTTTCACTACCTCTCTCGTATCAGATGCGCGGTACCCCGTCGCATCATTTACAATTTTCCTAATGATCATCAAATCCCTTGCGTCCTTCTTCACCCCAGCTCGCTGGAGCCCGTAGCGGATGGTCACCGCAGGCAGCGACAGCCCACTCGCGCGCCGGAGACGCAGCCACTCGCAGAGCTGCGGGAGGTAGTGGAATGTTGTCGTGGGTGTCATTTCGATTGTGAGCTGCCGCAGGTACGGCCATAGTGGCGGCACTTTCTTATCGTACAATTCCATTACGAGGGAATTGGCGATCTCCCTAACATCATGGTCAAGTACAACTTCTGTCACATGAGGGAGCGCGGTGAAGATAGAGTGCAAATTCTTCCCGGGCCCATAGACCGACTGGAGCATGTTCTTCATTGTCAGCTGGCACACAGTCGGGAACTTCGGTACCTCGTCCTGCCGGAGGAAGAATGCTGGCGAGGAAAAGTCGATAAGACTACTTTCCTCCCATGCCAGCGAATCACCGTGGATAGCGAGGTGACATAAATTCGGGGCAGTAATGTTCCCGAGGATGCCGCTGAGATAGGCTGGCTTCTCTGCGCCCATAATGATGTGGAGAGTTCGGAGGGCAGGAAGTATGATGGGATCTACTTCGTTGTCTGTTTTTGCGTGCTCCACAAAAAAGACCCGTCGGTGCACCTCAAGAGAAACGAGATTCCGTGCACATGACAGGAAGTTGCGAAAGACATCGAGACTGTTTGGAGGAGTGTGGCTAAATTGACGCAAGAACTTGAGGCTGACATGTCTCAGGGATGATGCATCGAACTGCTCAGGCAGTATGCTTGAGTCACATCCCTCCAATTTCAACATCTTCAGTGAGGGAGTGTACGTGGTCGATAGAAACTGGAAGGATTCCTTCAATGAAGTGATCCAACCGCTGCTGTGACAGATAATCTCTATATTTTTCAGTGCTGGTGCGTGAGGGAGACCCAGCTCTGACAGAACACAGCCGAAAAGGCCCGAGTGATTGTCGATCTCATTAATAATTTTGAGGCTCCTCCATCTGTGGCTACACTCCCGCAGGACTTGAAGGCATACCTTGGCTCCGTCAAAGACTAGAGTCCAAGCAGCTTGACCCCATGGGTCCGGAGGCCTTGCAATATATATGACGACGTCAACGAGCGCATTTGCGGATCTCGTGACATGCATTTCGAGATGTTCCTTGGAAAGGGCGCCGAACTTTGTCATCATATGCAGGCGCGTCCAGAAACGAGAGGTACTGAGAACAAGGGACCGCCATCCACGACAAACACTTGCGAGCGCCACGCAATCGAGGCGCAGCTGCCCGTCAGTGCCGTAGATGTCGTCTGCGACTGCGTGAAAGATGACAAGGAGGAGGTCATCTGGCAAAACTGAAATAGAAGAGATATATTTTGTCTGAGAGGATGATTTGGTCATTCTGCTGCATAACAGCAACCCAGCGTGAGGAGGAATCATAGAGAATAAGGTTGGTGAAATAGGTGATACGTGAGTTCCATGATAACACGAGCTTTTGAAGCTAGCAAACTTTCCAGAACTTGGGTAAATATGGCAGTATCGTCGGGAGATTTGATTGGTTCGCAGGATGATCCCTATAGACTGTTTATCAAGAGCTTCTCAGCACTGTTGGCAAGAGAACCCTCAACTCACGGTCAGTTCAGATCTGTGATGGATGTTGGCGTATGAAACTTGAATTTCCCTGGTATATAATCAGATATGGTAGATTCGACGTAGTGTCTCGCCCAAATTAATAACTCAACATCATGATTTGACAACGGCTGTGAGGTCCGCGGTAGTTGCCACAGGGCGTTTACTGGTTGGTTGAAATGAAATTGGACATATTGCAAGCATCTTCCGGAAGTGTTCTTTAAACTGTGAGCGATAATATGAGTTATTCGCGAGTGCCAAAAGATTAACCACGCCCCTCTACCCGGTGGTTGTCTGGAGTCAACATGAGGCACTTGTTATTATCAGTAGCACCGCGCCGGCAGCTGCATTGACTGCCACAAAAGGCATCACCTTAATGGGATACGGGCAGATTGGCCAACATGTATATGATTCTGTCAGAGGAAAAATATGTATGAATCTTTCGGAGGAAAAACATAACATGGACAAGAGCCTAACTGGTAAAGAGCAGCAAAGGGTCATTCTGGCGAAAATGTGGGGCGACCCAGCATGTAAATGCTGTCCGGCAACATAGTAACGTAGAGCCTAAGCCTAAACACAAAGCTGAGACTGCATGTGTTCGCTAGAAATCGACAGGTGGCACCTATGTTATTCGATAAATACGAATGATCGTGAGTGTATTCAAGTTGTTAGAGCAACAGCACTGATGGTAAAGAGCTCACATCTAAACGATGTAAGGATTCGCCTCGCCGTCAATTATGCCCACCACATACGGTCAGAGTATGCAAGACATGCTATTAGTAGTTTGTAGATACTAGACACGGTAGGCCGTCTAAGTTAATTCCAAGTGGCCATAATATTGTTGATGTGACGGTGTTTGAAAATTCGTTGTGCGGTGTCGGGTCCTGCCGACGCTATTTCCATCACCACCTTTTGAATGTTTAGAAGTTCTCGCCAAGTTCCAAACGTTCAAACGTTCAACATTCAACATTCAATGTTCAATGTTCAACTTGTGTGATCGTTCCCGCATGGGCAGTTATGCAGATCACTAACTATCATCATTTTTATCACAAGTTTTACTCACGGTTTGCTCTACATTCAGCGCTGGCGGCTGCTCCGGAGTATCCCAGTGATCAAGTTGCGTTTCCAATCTAATGTCATGCGTGTTTTAACCTCATTCGTCAGTGATCGGTCTATTGGAGGATATGCGTGCTTTGTGCGTGATAGACTTATATATTTTATATTCAACCTTTGCTTCCTGTAGGAGCAACAACGTGGCCAATTCAACTTGATTCAAGATCTCCGAATGCATGAGTGAATTCTGCCTGTCATCATCTATTTGACTCGATGGATGTTCACGCGCAAGCCGCCTTTTGCAAATGCTGTAGTCAAGTGCATTTATTTTCACGTGAAGGCGTCGACACGCAGAATCGTCGCAGGACGGTCGAGTATAGACCTCCATCCCAAAATTAGCTGTTCATAAGATCAAGAGTCTTTCCGAGGGTGTGGACGGAAACAAGTTTGTCCTCCTTTATGGATCTCGGTGTGTACAGTGTAGGCGCTCGATGAATACTAATCTAATTTGAATTGTAACAGCATCACAGACTTCAAATTCCTAAGCCAGATTTATCTTGCATTGGTTTCGGAATTTCTTCAGGGATGAGAGACGAGATCGTTGAGCGCAATGTAAGTTTTACGAAGCGCCAGAATCCTAGAAGTTCATATGGCAACTCGTACAACTTTTTAAAGATTGACGACGTCACCCTGAGTAGGTTTTACACTGTATTCTCATCCTAAGCAAACTTGAATGGTTGTTGCTCGTGTTACCAATGGCGCAACGGTTTAGCAGATAAATTGTGCGAAGACACATTCGCAGATTGAATATTAATCTAACTCGTGAAGAGGCGTGAATCAGTGGTATCACGTGATTATTACAAATAACCGCCGACTCAGAATTTAGATCAGGCTGTGAAGCTGTGACTCAAGTCAATCGACCACCACTGGCTATCTGGCAACGAATCCCTCATGGGGGCTTATTACGACGAGATTGAAATTGAAGATATGGCATGGGATGAGGTAAAAGGTGTCTATCACTATCCCTGCCCCTGCGGTGACCGCTTCGAGATTTCTCGCAAGCAGCTCGCCAACTATGAGGATATCGCGACATGTCCGAGCTGCAGTCTGATCATTAGAGTTGTCTATGATCCTGTATGTTATGTGGATCTTCTTTCGTGAGATGTACTAATATGAATGACAGCTTGATTTTGAAGACGAATCTCCAGATGACGACGGGTCTGCATCGCAGGAAAGTGAAGAAGATGAGGATGATGATGATGATGATGATGATGATGATGATGATGATGAGGATAGCGATGACGACCAGTTCGAGGATGCTCTTGAGAAGCTTACTCTCACCGAGCCATCGGCAGCATTGGTTGCAGCAGCAGCATAAGAGATCGATTTATCTTCTCGCTCTGTCTCGATGATGTTTTTGCCACTGGATGATAGTCTATGACATTGCAATATTAATACATGTACGTCACATCCTCCATGAATGTTCTCCCTTACTCACAACTCAACTTTATCACAGTACTCTGAACATATAATATTCATGCATGTATGAAGTTCATCGACATCAACAGAAATTAGGTTTCTTCATAGCGCGCATACAAGGGTAGGCTCATTGCTTATTCATCCTCGTCTTTCTGCTCCATCATCAACATTTTCCATTAAAACAATTTTTACATACTGACTAATGGTGAACTTGAGTCATCGTCGGGTCGTTCGATGCCGCTCATACTAGATAGATTTCCCTCTACTAGAGAGCGCTCTGTAAACATTAACCTTACTGTTGGAACTTTCAGAGTTACAAATGTCACCAGTGAGTAGTATCTGAATTTACACTTAAAACCACCACATGATACAAGCCGTGATCAATTTTGGTGATCAGGCGTGTCGCCTCACTAAACGAACACGACTGGGAGATTTGTAGAGGGTCGACCTCTGCGCAGCGCTTGTCTTCGCACTGACTCGTCGTTGGAAGGAAGAGAATTTGATGCATACATGCGCTCACTCGGTCGCCCACTTCACGCGTAGAATTCTTTCCGGTAGCGTGGACATCAACTCGCTTGCTTATTTGATGCTGATCAAAATTTTACTTTCACTCCAGTAGTGGATCGGCCTTTGTTGATCGTGTCCTGTTCTCGACTCATTAATCGAGCCTACATCACAACGTACCTTGACACTTTGAGTATCATTGGGTCATCTAGAAGTGGTTGTCGGGCTTCCCCTAAGATCAGCAAGGTCTTATTACATTTAACATTGAAGAACGCGTGTACTAGACTGAGAAAGGGGATACGGTGGAACTTGAGCTTGAATATATGCATTGAAATATGTACAACTCGACTAGGTCAAGACCAACAGTAAAAACACTCGCTGCAAAGCTCTGCAAATAGCAATACGCCAGACGACGTTCTCAGTAAGCAAGGCTTCCATCACTTCACGACCAGTCCTTCTCCAGGGTCGGAGGATCCGTTCATGTAGTTCACAACCAAATCACCCAAGTCCACTATGTACGCCTCCTGAGTCAGAACAAGGTACTCGAGGCTCAGATTGATGAATGGCTTGACTTTCCCTTTCGCCCAACTCTGAGTACTGGCTAGCAACTTCCTGGTGCATCTACGCTCCACTATGCACACGCATGTGCATTAACCAGAACATATCACTCCACGAAACACAGGGAGCATAGATAACTCACGAGGTATCGTGTTGTACAAATTTGATTATGTGAGCCATAGCAGGGAGTGATGCCGCAGCAGTAGTAAATATTCCCGAATACAGGATATTCCATAAAGATGGAGCGATGATATCCAAGTAAGATGGTATTCCCCCTAATCTAATATACACAAGTCCGCATCCTACATCCATCCATGATCAGCATCGTCTTAGACCAACCAACCAAATTCACCCACCTCTAACTGCTCGGGGTATCAACCGACAGACCATCATCACACCTAGCCTTCTCATCGCCTTGCAGGCCCACTTTCTCCCACTCCTTCAACGCACCCTCGAGGCCCTCCCACACTGCTTGACCAAGATGCACGCCCCCCAATTCCCCATCGTCCGGTACCTGCGCATCGTCAGCGTCAGCCATTGCAGGGCTTGGTATCCGCAAGTTAACAACCGCACACTCGCGGTAGAGTGCGCCTGCCTTGAGCACTTCTTCTGGATCATTTGTGCCTTGGCGGGCATTGCTCTTAAAAGGTGTTGGGAGAAAAAGTACATGTAGGACGGACTGCATAGCAGATGTCGTGGATTTTGTGAGAAGGCGAAGGAACGGTTGAAGGAGTATGTACCTGGAGAATCGTCAGTATTTAGGTATTCAAATCAAATGAATAATCTGACAGAGCAATGCCAAATGTGGATTGATTCGGTCCACGAACTGCATTCAACAGCGGTGCGATGGTATCTGATCTAGAGAGTCCGGGACATACGGATACGGCGACAATGTTGGACTTTTGCAACTTGTCGCTGACAACGTGGATAGTGGAGTCGTCTGTCTTCGGTACTTGCCCTCCAGATGGTAGTGCATCGAGGACACGCTGGAGGTGGCGGGTAAAAATGACCATCTGAAGGGAGCGCCAGCCTTCTTGGTGAAAGAGAGAGGATGATGGAGATGGCTTGGACGTTGGGGAAAAAGAGGGTGCGGCGGCTGCGTAGAAAGGGTTCACGACGTTGATGATGCGTATGTCGCGTTCGGCGGGCGCAACAAGGAGGACGGGAAGTAGAAGAGTGAGAATTAAGAATGATGCTAATGAAGCGTTTTGTCTTTCCTGGGTTAGTACAACGGAATTCTGGCGATCGATCATGGAGCCTAGCTGCTGGTACTCGTGTGCAAATATGATAGCATCTAGTCTAGTCTCCTTTGCTGTAAGGAAACGGGAGCAAAAAGAACGGACGGAAGAAGCAGATGTCAGATCACACTCGTCTGCGAATATCTGGTCGTTCTTGGTGGTCGATCGCAAGAGATTTATGAGAATTTCTACTTCAGAGTCTTGGACTGGCTTGGGAGAAAGAGCAATGATATGTACGCCTCGCTGAGCAAGGTTCTGCATGAGCGTTAGGCCTAACGGAGTGAACCCTCCCTGATCAAGTGAGTGATACGGATGCACGTGGGAGGGTAGCATACATACTGTAAGGAGGACTACCCTGGCATGCATGTCCCGTTCACGGTTCGTTGTGCGCCCTCGTGCAAATGCGCGAACCACTACAATGACAAGGATTGAAATGAACGCGTGCACGTAGTATTTGGATGGGAGCATGGCATTGACTGCCACTGCAAGGACTTTAAGCACCATTGCGAAGTTTCACAAATCTGAAATTTATGCAAACAATCCCGTCATTCGCTTTGAGGAGGTCCAAGGTGTGCTTCAAGGATATGGTGGATGGATTGAACTTGATTCGCGGAGTCTCAAAAAAAACCTAGGTACAAGCCAGGTTCCCATCCAGTTCTGCCAACGACTGGTGTTCTCCTCTTGGTCGCATTCACCGAATGCGACCGTGTTGCGAATCATCAACGTCGTCAACCTTTTCTACACAGCCGGGGTCGCGCCCTCTTATCCCCACTTTTCCACCAAGACTCTTTCAATGGTCATTTTCCCTCACCACCTCCTGAATGCACTCCCGACAAATATTAAGCAGTTTGAGGACGGATAAATCCACATTCAGCACCACTCAAGGTCCGTCAACAAGCAAGTGACTGGGATGAAAATTAAGACAGTGCTACAGGAGCATCTAGACTGCATTACAATAATTTTGCGCACACCAGAAAAGTCACAAGTAATGGGAATAAAGAAAGGATGAAGCCAAAAGAGCGTCAGGATGAGCAGCGAGAATACTGTACTGTGGGGAGTGTGGTACTGTACAATGTCCATGATAGATAATCCACAAACGATCGTAGGTGACCCAGAGAACGGAATGCAAAAGGGTAAGGGTTATGATGATAACAAGGAGTCCGTTGTAGATGGGGGGTTAGGTGTGGCCGTATACATGAGCGTCCGTGGTTTATGACTCATCGCCCGCAGCTGGAGAGTCTATCTCCTCTTCGTCTTCCTCGAGGATAGGTTCCTCCATTTCATCCTCTTCTACGTCGTGGTCAGCTTCAAGCTCGTCGTCAAAGATTACATGGAACTGCAGCAAGAATCAGTGAAGGAACAATAAATGGTGCTACATCACGTACATGACTGATCAGGGCTTTCACAAGTTTGTGGGTATGTCCCATGTTCGACAAGATCAGGGCAAAGTCATTTTGCGGTGCACGAAGGAGGTTCGGGCTGAAAACGATTGCAAGGGCTTCAGCTGTCATTTGATTGTGTTCCTCATAGTCGGTCACCCTAGAGTAGTAGCATCAGTATCATTCAGCTGACGAATGAGACAAGCACAAAAATTCACCTATCGAGATGTTCAGCGATCCTCTTCAGAAGGTCAAAGTTTGCCTGAGGAAGTCCGTGCACAACACTTCGTATGCATGCAAGCCGCGAATTAAGATTCTCTAGCTCTGCAAGAACATCAACATTGAAAAAAGACTAGCGATGGAATGGACTTTACTCATTGCCTCGATAACGTTGAAATAAGATGACGATGGGAAGACAGGCTCGGGGAGCAACCTGAACCATGACTTGATCAAGTCGCACACGGCATGGATATCGTTATCGGAGGTGATAGGCCGCTCGCCTAGTAAATCATCACTTAATTATCTGCAGCCCATTTTAGATAGAATTCATACCTCTGTTGAAGGCGTCACGGAGAGCATTAACTTCAGAAGTAGCACCAGCAACACGATCTGTAAACGAAAAAGTCAGGCCTCTGCAGGAGAAAGCGACACTAGAACATACAGATGCCAACTTCACTAAGGCCACGGAACTCGACTTCAGACAGGCAACTCAGAATAACCGACGGTATCGATCCAATCTCAGGCTGTGCGCCATTAGCTTCACGCTCGAGGAGGAACTCCAGTTCGACTCCAAAGACTAGAAACCTATGAGAGACAGGAACATGGAGGTGATGGAATACCTTACCAGCTCTGGGATCCCGCGAAGCTGTAGTAGCTGATGGATGATCATGGATATGGTCTGCAAGTTGCGGCTTTGGTGAATTTCCAAGATACGTTAAGCGGCGTTTAGCAGCAAGTCTCGCAACACGGTTGATTTGCTCGATCCATCGTACCATCTCTTGTTTAGAAATAGCCTGCAGCAAATAATGTCCGCCGTCTTCGGTGTCCAGCTGAAATGTGAACGACCTCTCGTTATTGATAAATTGGGCAACTCGAGCGTCAACGACCGAAAGAACCAAAGAAGGTTTACCAGAGGGCGAGAAGTCCAATTCAGCAGGCGATCGCTTCAATGCCGTAGCGTGCATGCTATCAGTAAATGCACTAGAGATAGGCCTCATCAATTGGAAAAACGCAGAGGAGTAGCTCTTCTTCATCCGGTGTTGCTTCTGAACCTGAGTCATCGGCTTTCGCGACCGCATCGCCTTGTTAATTTGATCATCTCTCCGCTCATTGCGTAATTGCTCCTGCTTTTTGTCCTTGCTAAGCCGGTCATGGAGATACTTGTCTCGCTTGTACTTCTCTTGTTGTGCCGCAACTAACTTCTGGAATGGGCGTACGGTCTTCCTGACAGATGCCGAACCATTGCCTTGAGCTTGTAGAGCCTCCCGCTGGGCCTCGTCTCTGATACTTCGATGGTCGAGTGAAACCGAGTTCATCTCTCTCTCGATGTTGTTCAACCGTTCAAAGTCTTTCCGATCAACCTCTTCGCGGGGACGGCTCCTCTTCGAGAGCGACGGAGTAGTCATGATAAGATTGCAAAGATGCCTTAGAAACCTGTCAGCAGACTGTACCTCATGGCCATAATTGACCTTACCTGCGCTTATCCAAGTTTATGATGCACTGATTGTTCTCGCCCGTTGTCATGACCACATTCGGTATGCTCACCAACTCGAGAATACGCTCTAAAATCCAGCTGATATCTACAGCGAGAGCATCTCCATACGACTTCTTGGGCATAGCCGGTCTTGAGAGAAGTCCTACAAGGCTATCGCACTGAACCCCCCGAATATTCGCAACATTTTGCCATGGACGATGGTGCACACGGCTCTCTGGACTGACGATGGCCGAGGTTAGGACAGCCTCGACGAAAGACCGGACACAAGGTCGGTCCCCACACCCGAGGGACGCAAAACCAGCGTTCATGCTCCTTAGACGGGCAATCTCGATGGCTCGAAGGAAAAGGTCCATTCTTGCCTGCCGTAGTCGGATCCCAAGTTTCGGTGCGATGAGCTGAGAAATCGTCCATTTCCGAAGGATGTTAAAGGCACGGATACAGCTGCGGATGCTAGGCGGTAGGAGACGGTAGATAGTATCCTGAGAAAGCTCGGATATTAACGAAGATGGCTGAACGTCCGTTAGGTGGGAATACATGGACTGTATGTCAATGTCATCTGTTGATGGAACTTCCCGAGTTGAGAACCAGCCGGTACGGTCTGCGCTTTGCACCTCTAACAGATCAGCGGTGATGAAGAGGTCCTGAAAGAAAAATGAGCACCCATATTGGAAGTTAGTAAGGGGAAGACAAACCTCCTCGTTTATATTGCTCAACGCTGCTGAACCCATAGCGTTCAAATTCTCGACGAGCTCGTCGGCGCTGATCGCATCAAGGTCCGGTGGTTGATTACCAAAGGATCGCGCCCGAGGTGTCGACTTTAGCGTTCGGGTATCAGTTAAGAAGACAGAAGGAGGGCGTCGAGTCTGTGTTACGAACGCCGTGTATGTTATTTGACGAGCGCTGTCAAGAACATCCCAAGCTTGGCTAACGTCATTTTCAACCGTACTCGGAGCATCAAAGGAAGAGCGATCGAATGGACGATCCAAGAAAGACCGCACAGCTTCAAACAACTGAACATCATCGAGACAGTCCTGAGCTCCTCCTCCAGACGTTATCCAGTCCTTAATCGCCTCCAGCACTTCTGACCGAAATTGTATCACGTGGAGATAACTGTTTGCAGAGGGCTGGCTGGAGGGTCGACTGCTCAAAAAGCGTTTGCGGAGTAGCTATAGAATATATAAATTAAGCCATCTCAAACATAGAGATGAAGCTACCATACCTCGAAAAAGACGATAGGGGTCACAAAACTCCGGAACACATGCCACCACACCCGCGCAAACTCAGTCCGATCAACAACAAGGTCTCTAGTTTTGCCGTCTCTTAAAGACGTCTCGCCATTATCATCAGCTACAGCGACTGAAACGCCCTGAAGGCCATGCACGAGGACATTGACCAGGCGGTCCAAAGTTCCAGCTTGGACGATGACACGAATGGGCCGCTCTGACGATACTTCCGTCACGATAGCGTTAGGTCGAGAAGATATAGAAGGCAACGAGCTTCGGCGTG
The DNA here is from genome assembly GCF_016758785.1 of Suillus bovinus. Lineage (NCBI taxonomy): Eukaryota > Fungi > Basidiomycota > Agaricomycetes > Boletales > Suillaceae > Suillus > Suillus bovinus. The sequence continues at coordinate 184,967 of NW_024542101.1, read as the reverse complement.
CAATGCTGCTCTTCCGCTCGAGACCCTGAGACGATCCAGGCTTTACACGGATAGAAGGTGAACGCGTCATAGATTTGTCGAGATTGCACCCCTCCACTATAGAACTCGGAGGTCTTGATGGCGCACGAGAAGGAGACCGGGATGAGGACAGTGAATCTAGGTCGCTGCGAGCAACGAGGAGAAGTTCTCCTTCATAAACAGGAATGGCAGTCTCCCGAATGTCGACATCACCGATGTTGAATAACTTGTCTTTACTGGACGAGGCATCCGCCCTACGAAATGCGGGAGTCAGCGTCACATCAAGTCCGCGGAGACGCTGGAGCTCGTCAACACTGAGCTTCGTCGGTCCACTCTCTAGCCGGCCACGCCAAATCTGTCCTCGATCAAGGAGTGTGACAGTCGGCAGCGGATCTACGAACAGCAGGGGCGTAAGGGGATGACAAAGCGTATGTGGCGTAGACATGGAATGGGACCAGAAAAATGGCTCAAACAGTCCTTTGCACCTCGCTTCTGCAGCCAACGAAAGCGACATGAATTGATCCACCCTATTTGCAGGTCAACATGTTTCTGCCTCAAGATGTCGGCTGTTCAACATACCGTTGGAACTTGGACGCTAATATGGAGGACTGATTACCTTTCTCCTCCGCAAAATCTTGCCAAAAGCTGAGGAGTTTCTCGACGTCATGAGGAAGATTGTCCGTCAGGGTATTCCTAGGGCATAACGAAATCTTCGTCCGAAAGCCCTCGAACAAATTCCTGGTCTGTAAAAGAGGCTTTGCCGCCCACACCTCGTCCGTCCTTTCTTCTCTAGCTTGCTCGAGGAAATACTTCGCTCGATCCCTAACCTCCCCACCCCAAGGCGTCAAAAGAGGCCCGTTGATAAACGCGACCTGCCCATCACCTCCAGGGTAGATCCAAGACTCCACGGACATAATACTCTGACGATCCGCTCGCCTCCATGCTTTGCTAAGCCGTGCGACAGGTCGCGAACACAGCGCAGCAGAGATAGCCATCCACGAACACTCATCACCCGCAACCCGACAAAGCTCTCCAATCCTCGCCCACATGGATATCACTTCAGAGCGCGAATGCGTGCGTGACGACGCATTGCGCTCCACTCCAGAGCTGCACGATGAATCAGCACCTAAAATCTGCATGAGAAGTAGTCGTGTGAGCCAGTGCGGCCGGTCGTCGCTCCCGAATAGTGCTGCTGATGGCGACGAGCCGGCCGGTGCACAATCACCTGAATCTGGAGAAGCGATGGGATCACTATCTGCCTTCAAGATATGGTCGGCTGTGAGGTTGTCAGGAAGTTGCTGAAGGATACGTTGATGGAAGACTCTCAAACTATGGGCGACAGTGGTGGGGTCAAGGAGAGAGAGCACTTCACGGGTAAAGCCGTCTTGCGTTAGTAATGTCCATACACGCTGTTTAGGATCAGTGAATGGATGCTGGGAGCGCTGTTGTCGTGAGGGAAGAGGCTTCACGGGTGATGCGGAGGCTTGCAATCCTGTACCCAAGGCTTCCATTAGAGATACCATCTTGGCGTCGTCGCCTGGACGGGGGGAGAATGTACCTAGGTTTGGAGAGAATGTAGTTCCAGTCATTGAGGGAGAGTAGATGCCAGGGTTTGGAGAAGGCGCAAAAACGGCTTGCGTAGAAGTGGATTTAGGCATTCCGGAGGCAGAACTTTCATTCCATGAAAAAGCGGGTATCGTTTCCTTTCGCCAAACATCCCAACCAGGTTCATCAGCAGGCGTACCATGGTAGCGGAGATACTCGCCGGCCATCCATGAGACGCACGAGCGCTCAAAATCCTTTGTCCTCTCCTCGGCGCCACTTACGAGATTTTCACATAGACGAGTAAACTCGTTCTCAAATGATTCTCGCCCTACAAGGATGGGCAAGCAGAGCAACACAGCAGAACAGAAATCTCTCCACTCCGATCTACGAGGTTCACCTGTAGAAGCACCTTGCACCTCGCCCTCTATGGAAGGCTGGAGGAAAGTCGTGGCGAATACGGCTTCATGTGAGAGAGCCTCAAAGGTCCCTTTCTCGATGCCACTGTCGCCGTGAACTAGGTCAGGATGCGTCCTTCGACCCCAATATGCACGTTTCTTCCTGCCACCTGTACCATCATCTCTGCCCCTACTAGCCCTTAGATCATCCAAGTTATCAGCTTCGCCTTCCATCTCACCCTCCTCGAGGGCAGGGACGATCTCAGTAGGAAAGAGTTCTTTGATGGCAGCGCTACGGTCGCTGGGCACTTTGTAGAAGTACAACTTCGACCCTTTAAGCTCTGCCTTGGCTGCCTTCCATCCTTTCGACAGCGTCAGATTCGTAGCAGTACTGTATGGCCGATAGTGCGCATAGATTGATGGTGCGGCATCTCCCATGCGATTGATAAAGCCAGCGTTATAGACGATCTGAGATGTACGACGTGAATCGCGACTGTCATGTGAATCGGGCTTGAGCATAGTAGGCGCAAGTAACGGTGAAGGCGACGATGTTGTGTTTTGGCTGCTGAGGGGGGTTGGGTTGGGTGATGGATGTTTGCTGGAAGGACTCGCAAGAGTGAAGGAAAAGACACCACGCGCGCCACTGGAACCATTTCGATCACTATCTTTATCCTTTGTAGATTCGGCGTCTCGCTCGGAACCTGATCCCTTCCTTTTGGGGCTTGATGGCGCAAAGCCTAGCTTAGATGCGGATAGCTTAGAAGGTAATCGAGGCGCAAATGACGTGTTACGGGAATGAACAGGAGGTGGCTCCTCTGCTGGAGGGGAAAAGAACGTGTCTGAAGGGGGCGAGGAGACAGAGATAGAAATGCCAGGGTCGGGAGATGCGAGCCCACCCTCAGGAGGTGAAGATGAGATAGGGCTATTGGTGACAATGGTTGGGAATATATGCTTCACGGGGCTTCCGGGACCAGAGCCTGCGGAAGTGGGATGCAATGTTGCACTGCTATTGCTTCTGTTCCTGTATTCTTCCACTCTGTGTTGAAAAGATATGTCTGCAGAAGAATACGAAGACGCCGAGAAGCTTCCAAGATCATCTGCGGATTTTGACCAAGTTTTACGGGATATGCTGCGAAGATCGCCAAGGCTTCCGTTGGTATCAGGAGAGGATGGTTGTGAAGTGGGAAAAGGACGTTGTAAATCGAAGGACTTCTTAGACGAAAGATCTAGAACGGACCTAAGAAGCGCATTGAGTTATCAGTACGTGCATTACGACGCATAGCCAACTTTAAAACAAGAAAATATGTGTTGAACATTCAATGTACGCGTAATATTCAAGGCACGAGCGGTGACCTTATCCGAAAATGAGGTATAATAGAGGAAAGGGTCATCAAATGCAAGTTGCAAAATCAAACTCACTTGCTCGCGTCGCTAACATAGGGTTCCGGTTGAAAACCCTGAAAAATAGGACGTGGGTCTGTTGGGCGGGATATCTTTGGTTTGCGTACGGCCACTGAGCTGGTACTGCATCGAGGTTCAGTTGTTCCCGACGCCAAGCGTGGATCAGATGGCTTTCGAAACCACCTTGAAGGTTTAGAGAGGAGATGAGCAAAACCAGATGGAGAATTGGAACGTGCTTGAGGAAATTGGAAGTGGGCAGGAGAGGTCGGGGTAGAAGAAGAATGCACTGCGGCATCCTGGGGGCTGAGAGAATTGAGAGCAGGAGTGCCACGTCGAGGTGGCATATTGTAAGCAATTAAAAACGAGCGATGAGAGTCTTGAGAGACCGGATTGTGTTACAATGATTAGGACGTTCTGCTGGTTCAGACGATCAGCTCAAGGACGTAGATCAGGTCGTCAGTGTTGAAAGCGAGGAGAAACGCACAGCTGGTTATCACTGTCCTGGGCAAGTTCATGCAAAGTTTCATGAAGCGTGACAGTCAAGAGAGAGGATGAAATGGGAAACGGAGCAAACGGACATAAGTACTTTCAGACAAGTTGTCAATCTGGGAAAATATAGTACATAAGGGCGGCGTGTTAACTGAACCCTTGATTCAAAATAGTACTAAACACGACGACCAACACATCATACAAGAGCCGTGAACTCAATTGGAGAAGGATACCACATGGACAACCGCGTTCGTAATTTTAAGTCTGTCTGCGTCGTCGTCGAATCCCATCGCGATATGATCCCGAGGCGTATGTAAACCAGACAACGAATCGAACGTAGTTCGGACAACGGTCGACCACTTGGACATTTTCCGGTCTTTTAGGCGTTCGTTCCCCATGATCAGAAGTCGAAGTTAAGTCGTACCATTTATACAGTCGGCGTCACCCGCCGGCGGCATGACACACTGCGACGTCGTCGATCCTGGCTTTGGACCAATATTAACTGGTGAGAAGATCCATATGCTCGGACGATATTATCAGGAAGTTCATATAGATGGAAGCAGTCCATGCCAACTCTACGCAACAACGCACACACTCCCAGGGTCAAGGATTCTCAGAGGAGCATGTTCATCTCGTAAATCATTATGATCATCACCTGCATAACCACGCTCTCAATCTTGACCGGAGTTCTCCACTTACATATATCAGTGAGAACTGTCAAAAAGTTGTTCGCTCGCACATCAACATCGTGATAACAGACATGGCTGTCATGATGGTGGCTCACCACTTGCTGTGTTTGTTGTTTAGTGAAAAATCAAAGTAGGCTAACCTCATATGAGTACTAGCCTGGTATAATATGATAAAAAAATAAACTGAGCTGCGAAATGCGGGATCTAGTAAATGATAAGTGTAACGCGAAAGCGGCGAGACGCGTCTGCTTCGCTCGAAATGTCCACTCTTTACTCAATGTTCCTGACACTTGTGCCTCGGTACGTTCCCGCCACGTAAAGAGACAGAGCGGTCGCTCACCCTGAAGCCGAAGTCTGTCCAGGGCCACCACCGTAAACGGGGGGAACATCCTACTTTATCCTCTCCTCGCATTATATATGCATAGATCTTATACGTAGAGATTTCCAATTGTAAATGCATCCTCACCATTTTATGAATGGCTCAGTCCTCGTTCTCCTTGCAATGAATCAAACAGCAAATATCAAACAGTACTTTTATTGATATTACATACGTACAACGGGACTACACTGCTTTCCGAGCGTTTCCTAACCTATTGGGTAAGATCTTACGCACCATCCTTGACGGCAAGCCACGCAGGCCTGTTAGAGATGTCCTTCCACCACCTGCGTATCAAATGATCAAATCTCATCTACGGCAGCTAGCATCTCAAACTTACCTAGCGAGGTTAGACCTACTCTCGAACACCTCAGCAAAGCCAGCTCCGCAAAACGCGGTGCCTTGGGGCAGGTGGCACAAATCAGCGAGGGTGACAGACTACATAGCCAGCAGATACTGTCAGTTCATAGCCAAGGTATACGTCAAGTGATAAATCAGACGCACATCACCAGCAAGGTACTTCTGTTTGCTGAGGATCACCTCATACGCATCCAACTTGCTCTGGAGGATCGCCAACATCTCGTTGACACGCTCCTCATTTGGTTGCAGACCGCGGCGCCTCGAGAAATCGTCTAAGCTACGTTGGATCAAGAAAGACAACCACTCACGGCTTGAACACTTTTTCGAAGACAATTGGCTGGATAGAAGTGTTGAAGTTGAAAATCTCGATCGAAGCGGCTTGTTCAAACAGCGCATTAGCCTTGGGGTCGCTGGGAATCAAGGGGGTCCCCTGGTTGGGGTATTTCATGATGAGGTATCTTGCTATCGCGCGGGACTCGTATAGAATGAACCCGTCGTCATCCTTTGAGGGCGCAAATAAGCAATCACATCATGACTTCTGATCATGAGTTGACTCACGATGTATGGGACCTGACCGAATGGTTGAAGGGCCGTGAAAGACGGGGCCTTCTGTTCACCTTTGAACAAGTCGACCTGGATCAACTCATATGGAATATTCTTTTCTTTGCAGACAAGAGCGACGAGGCGCGTGCAGGTGGAAATTGGAGAACCATATAACTTGACCATTTTGCAAGATTAGCTGGGAATGAATGATGATGATATACAAGCTGGGGGTTTGCATGATTATTTATACTCCAGGCTATGGCTCTTGTATGGCTACTCACGTGTATTAGGGGTTCCGCACGGATAACACTGGTCGGAAACTCGACTTCTGCCACAGACTCCAAGGCAGAGAAAGGCGCAAATTTGATGGTGCGAGTCGGTTGCGAGTAAATTGAAGGAGCTGCCGAGCCTGCGAGAAGACACGTTCGACCGCAGTTGATGTCGCTGAGCAAGATAATAAGTACTTGAAATTTTGCGGCAGTCAGTGACTAACGAACGTCACGTGATTATCGTTACAGAATCGTGACAAAACAAACGCGTCTACTAGCTATAGCTAGTCTAAAATGGGGCCTCAGGGCAACCTCAGGGTTTTCCTTATGATTTCAGATTTCTGGACCTCGATCTTTCGCAGTTCGACAATGACAACTTTCGATATAGATATACACTGACTGCAAAACTCTTAAGTCATATCGAGTATCTGGGGTTTCCCCTATTCCAAGACTCCAATGATTGCTCCAGCGGCAGTGAGAAGCAAGACGTTGATCAACTCAACATCAAGCTAGTAGTAACCCTGATATTATGCCATAAGCCATCATCTGCACCGATGTTGATTGGAGTAGAAACACGACTCACTATATTTCACTGTCGCGACATGGCACTCATTCGCTGCGGTTTATACACGTCCAGACGATCTACCAGGCAGGTGGGTCATGTGGTTAAACCAAGATGCAAAAATACTTATACTCACAACGAACGTGCCCAGCGCCTTACAAATTTGGTTAGAGCAGCATTGTTTGTTGTACACAATGCAGGGCACTTTCCATTAGGATCAATTTGACGGTTCATGTTGGTGGGACTGGCGGATACTATCGCCATCAAAGAGGTAGCAACGGCGAGGACAGAGAAAATACGCATTGTTTGTGAGCCTGGAGATGTGATATGGGTTCAAGACGATTTGAATGAGACAATCACTAGGAAGACGGCTTTTTATACTTTATTTCCGAATGTTATTCCTCATGGTCCAGGTGACGCAGGAAGAACTTTTTATTCATTTGCAGTCCCTTTTCAAACATGCAACTAGACTATGACCTGGTCAGGCCCTTGAATTCGGATATCTTTTTCCTTCAGTGCGGTGGTTCGTGCCCTCGTGTTTCAAAATATCATCCTGCAATCCATCTTACGCCGTTTCATTTCTTGGAATGTATGTAAACACGTGATTTTTTTTTGGGTAAAGCGAGGCACTTACTGGCTATATCTAGTTCCACCGATCTGAAGGAAAAATGCACTCAGTACCAGTGTTACCGGCAGAACTATTTGAAGCAGTTTTGCCAGCCGGACTGGCAAAACTATATTCTGTGTGGGAGGTGAAAGAACGACGCACGCACGCAATTATACAGCCTAACTCCGATGAGATCATATTGTCAAGTCAGATGCACATACCTGTACCACCATTGAACACAACACCCCGAGACCGGAGGGAAAAGACTATCACAGTCCGGATAGTTGGTATACTAGGAAGAAGTGAATAAGTGGATGGACACTTGTTGTTGTAGCAGGTACGAGCAGACAATCAGCAAACATACCTGTGAATGACATGATCCGTGCATCGAAGAGTAGCGGAGATTCGGATGATCTGAGTTTCGGATAGTACAAGTATGTACTGCGGAAAGAATCGATATGATATGAAGATTACTTACCCGAGTCCTATTGAGTGTGAGTAATAATCGTCATCCTTTGTTCTTCGTGATCGAGGATTGTAAGCAGAATCTCTAGGGAGAGATATGTCTTGCAAATTCTAATAAGTCATTATCTTTGATGGATGCACGACACAATAAAACCACCTAGCTGTAGAGCATACCACCAAGATATGTTTGCACTACCAGCGGCGTCCTTCACCTATTTACCATTGAGATGTAAATTCGCACCATAAAACGATCCTCGGATATTAACACCGCATATACGAATGATGGGCGGTACCAAATACAGCTGTAGATGCAACATCGAGGCGGTGCACGATGAAGTGGTTCCCAGAACTCCGCAATGGTGCCGGTCCCAAGAGTTCTACTTTATGACTGAAGGCCCATCATTTCAGCCGCAAATTTGTAGCGTATAGAATTATTACTCACCACCTTTGCAAATAGCAGTGTCCAAAGCGGCTATGATGTCGTGTCTGGGAAACGCAAAGCATTTCAATCCCTCTGTGAACGTCCTGTTGTGAGAGAGGAGAGATCTCAAAGGGTATACAACTAAGGCTTCGTCTGAGTCGAACGCCTGAATGCTTGCTTTGTCGCCTTTTCGTTACTCTCACTTGTTGCAGGCCGTTTGTCGAGTCAGCCATGAGAAGGCCCATTTACACTCGTGCGCAGATATTTCCAATTGTAGATCCATCCCCGCCATTTCATGATCGGCGGATTTCTCGCTCTTGGGTTGAATCAAGTAGCAAATGTCAAAACTGAACATCTATTGGTGTTACATGCGACGAGATCGCACTGCTTTCTGGACATTTCCTGATCTATTGAAAAACACCTCACGCACCATCCTTGACGGCAAGCCAAGCAGGTCTGTTAGAAATGTCCTTCCACCACCTGCGTATCAAACGATTAAATCATATCCGCGACAGTTGACATCTCAACTCTTACCTGGAAAGGTTAGGCCTGCTGTCAAATACCTCAGCAAAGACACCTCCGAGTCCGTAAAACGCAGTGCCATACGGCAGGTGGGACAAATCAGCAAGCGTGACAGACTAGCCAGCAGATATTGTTAGTTCATAGCCAGACCATCAAGAAAGAAATCAGACGCACGTCACCAGCAAGGTACTTCTGTTTGCTTAGGATCACCTCATACGCATCCAACTTGCTCTGGAGTAACCCTAACAGCACGCTGACAAGCTCCTCATTTGATTGCAGACCACGGCGCCTTGATAAATCATCTAAGCTACGTCGGACCAAGGAAGAAAATTACTCACGGCTTAAAAAGCTTTTCATTAACAATTGGCTGAACAAATGTATTGAAGTTGAACGCCTCGATCGAAGCGGCTTGTTCGAACAGAGCATTAGCCTTGGGGTCGCTGGGAATCAAGGGGGTGCCCTGGTTGGGGTATTTCCTGATGAGGTATCTTGCTATCGCGCGGGACTCGTATAGAATGAACCCGTCGTCATCCTTTGAGGGCGCAAATAAGCGATCACATCATGACTTCTGATCATGAGTTGACTCACGATGTATGGGATCTGACCGAATGGCTGAATGGCGGTGTAAGACGGGGCCTTCTGTTCACCTTTCATGAAGTTGACCTGGATCAACTCGTATGGGATATTCTTTTCCTTGCAGATGAGGGCGACGAGGCGCGTGCATGTGGAGTTGGGAAAGCCGTATAACTTGACCATTTTGCGAGATTAGCTGGATATGAGGAGGATATGCGAGCTGAGAGTGTTTGAATGACAGAATTCGGTGAACGCATGAGTATTTATACCTGTAGATGGCTCTTGTATGGCTCTGCATGAATATACAGATGATAAATGATGACGACAGAATATTGCACGTGCTGAGTGATCTGTCCTCGAATTAGGTCCTTGCTAGCACTTAAATGGAGGACTCGAACGACGAGGAGCTAGCTACTTACCAATCTTGACCTAGGTAACTATGTGTCAGCGGGCTATGCGCGCCAGGGCTCAGGTGAAGCTTTTGTGAGGAAGAGCGATCCAAACACTAGACTTGTATGCTGCGAGTCCTCCGGAGTCCAAGCTGGTCATTGTAGGATACTTGTATGATGAGTTCTAGCGTTAAGTACATACCTGCTTGGTGTCGCCTCAGCGGTTTTCGGTTAACACCATAGAAGGTGATGTGCTTTGCTGTGCCAACGAATAGATTACCGACGACCGTTGATATCAATAATATTAGTGAGCATGCGCAGCAGTACTTTTACTGTTAGTGCGGGTTACCGATTGATCTGAAAGTCTGGAGCAAGTCCGGCAAACTCCATATAAATTTAAACATCGCTTGATGACGAAACTACCTTGCTCACCACCTTCCGGATCCGCTTGTGTGGAAGCAGAGTATCTCAGTACTTATGAATACGAGATTCTAATTGCGACTGTCGCGGAATGTTGTACTCATACCATCGCCTCAAGTCTACTTTAATGCGTCCGTTGTCCTTCCCATCCATCTTTCTCATGATGCCCCCTTCGGACCCTTCCTGTGCGTCCCATGATCCCATCCATCCCTCTTCCTGTCGCCTGTGCCTGCCTTATTTGCACTGCAGCGCAAGGTCCTTTAGAGAGCTAGCATGGCGTATAGAACTTGCAAGGTTGACAAATATATGATATTGCGAGTGTTGTGTGGTTTCGCAGGTGCCAACACTGAGCATGGGTCATCAGATATCGACGTGGTTAGCAGTAGCCTCACACACTGTATCCCCCAGCATGTAATTTAGGTTCGTCAATTGGGTCAAATGTCTGCTCTAGCCTGACTCGCATGAATGTTGCATTCGTACTACTATATTGGCTAGAAGGAGTACCGTGACGCGGCTTCAGTTGCGTGCACTCATAAATCTGCGAGCACTATGATGAAGCCGGCAAGGATGTTGGCTTTGTATAACGGTCATCGAGTCGGAAGGGCGCTGATTCCTGGAGATGAAGTGGTTCCTAGAACTCCGTGGTGGTGCTGGTCTCAACAGGTCTTCTATTTTATGACTGAAGGCCCGTCATTTCACCCGCAAAGTTGTAGCGTATGAAATTCTCACTCGCCACCTTCGCAAATAATAATGTCCAAAGCAACTATAATGTCGTTTCAACGCAAAGTATTTCAATACCTTTGTGAGCGTCCGGAGAGATCTCAGAGGGTATACAACTAAGGCTTCGTCTGAGTCGAATGTCTGCATGCATGCTCTGTCGCCTTTTCGTTACACTTGCTGCAGGCCGTTTGTAAGGCCCCGTCATGTTCTGCTACTTTTACTGATGAGTCGTACACGATCTCCGACATTGTTACTCATACCTGAGATCTGAGGCATGCGCAGATGTAGATTCTTATTTACCGTCGTGCGCAAATATTTTCAATTGTAAATGCATCCTCGCCATTTCATGAATGGCGGAGTTCTCGCTCTTGCGATGAATCAAGTAGCAAATGTCAAAACTGAATTTTATTGGTGTTACATGCAACGAAACCGCACTTCTTTCCGGACTTATTGTACAAGACTTCACGGACCATCCTTGACGGCAAGCCAAGCAGGTCTGTTAGAGATGTCCTTCCACCACCTGCGTATCAAACCATTAAATCATATCCGTGACAGCTGACATCTCAACTCTTACCTGAGAAGGTTAGGCCTGCTGTCAAATACCTCAGCAAAGGCACCTCCGAGTCCGTAAAACAAAGCGCCAAGCGCCAGGTGGGACAAATCAGCTAACGTGATGGACTAAATAGCCAGCAGATATTATTAGTTCATAACCAGAGCAGACCATCACAAAATGAATCAACGCACGTCGCCAGCAAGGTACTTCTGTTTGCCGAGGATCACCTCATACGCATCCATCTTGCCCTGGAGCATCGCCAACATCACGCTGACACGTTCCTCGTCTGTTTGCAGACCACGGCGCCTTGAGAAGTCATCTAAGCTACGTCGGATTAAGGAAGAGAATTACTCACGGCTTGAAAAGCTTTTCATAAACAATTGGCTGAATAAAGGTGGTGAAGTTGAACGCCTCGATCGAAGCGGCTTGTTCAAACAGGGCATTAGCCTTGGGGTCGCTGGGAATCAAGGGGGTGCCCTGGTTGGGGTATTTCCTGATGAGGTATCTTGCTATCGCGCGGGACTCGTATAGAATGAAACCATCGTCATCCTTTCGACGGGGCAAATCAGCAATCACATCATAAAATCTGATCATGAGTTGACTCACGATGTATGGGACCTGACCGAATGGGTGAATGGCGGTGTAAGACGAAGCCTTCTGTTCACCTTTCACCAAGTCAACCTGGATGAACTCATATGGGATATTCTTTTCCTTGCAGATGAGGGCGACGAGACGCGTGCATGTGGACAGGGGAAAGCCGTACAACTTGACCATTTTGCGAGATTAGCTGGGTATGAGGAGGATATGCGAGCTGAGTGTTTGAATGATAGAATTCAGTGAACGCATCAGTATTTATACCTATTGATGGCTCTTGTATGGCTCTGCATGAATATATGGATGATGACTCAATGACGACAGAATATTACACATGCTGAGTAATTTGTCCTCGAACTAGGTCCCTGCTAGTACTTAAATGGAGGACTCGAGCGACGAGGAACTAGTTACTTACCAATCTTGATCTAGGTAACCATGTATCAAACAGGCTATACGCGCAGGGCTCAGGTAAAGGTTTTGTGAGGAAGAGCGATCCAAACACCAGACTTGGATGCTACGAGTCCGAGCTGGTGATTGTATGATACTTGTGTGATGAATCCTAGCGTTACTAGTGCCTGCTTGGTGTCGCCTCAGCGGTTTTCGGTTCACCCCATAGAAAGCGTTTTGCTTTGCCGCGCTCTGAACGAATATATTACCAAGTCTTATTGATGGCAAGGTGAGCATGCGCAGTACTTTGACCAGTGGCGGGTTACCGATTGCTCAGAACAAGCCCCAGAAAGGATCTGGCCAAAATTCAGATCAATTTATGTAAACACCGCTTGATGACAAAACCACCTACCGGTACCATTAAATCTGCTCACCGCTCACCGCCTCCCGCTCGAACTCCAGAGGCAGCGATGAATACGAGATTCCAATTACCAATGTGACGAGATGTTTACTCATACACTGCCTCAAGTCTACGCTCACGTGTCCTTCCCTCCCACCTTTCTCATTCTGCCAGACCCTTCCCATGATCCCAATGCCCATCCGTCCCCGGCCTTCCTGCACGTCTGGGCCTTCACTGCAGTAAAACGTCCTTTAGAAAGCTACCATAACACATATAACTGATATTGCGAGTGTTGTATGCGCTTGGAGTGGTCCTGCAGGTGCTAAAACTGAGCGCTGAGCATGGTTGATAATTGATATCGACATGGTTTGCGGTAGCTGTCGGAGTCGTCTATGTCCTCATGGTGATCTTCGATGATATAATTCAAGGACACGGAAATGGACACTACGCAGTTATGAACACTTCAGTTGTGTGGACTCGTAAATATTCATGTACGAGCACTGTGATGAAGCCGGCAAGGATGTTGGCTTTGTAAAACAGTCGTCGAGTCAGAAGGGTGCTGATTCCTGCTCTCACGCACCTGCGGTACCATACTTGGTTGATCGAACTGGTGGAACTTTGAAACTCTGTGAACAGAGCAAACTGACACGTAAATTTCAGAGTCTTGGATTGCCAGCGAAGCTGGTGAAATATGATTTGGCGTACGTCGAACTCCCAATTTTGCTGCAAATCAACTGCACGATCCTCGCCACAATACAAGTAGTATAGTTCTCGTTTTCCTTGCGATGAATCTCGGAGCAGTAGATATCAAACTGGAGTTCTACTGGTGTTACATACAACGACACTGCACTTCTTTCCGAAGGTATCTTACAATCAATTGTTGAACAAAAACTCATCCCATGGGCTCATGCACCATCCTTGACGGCAAGCCAAGCAGGCCTGTTAGAGATGTCCTTCCACCACCTGGGCATCAAACGATTAAATCATATCCAGGGCAGTTGACGTCTGAATTCCTACCTAGCAAGGTTAGGCCTGCTGTCAAATACCTCAGCAAAGACACCTCCGAGTCCGTAGAACGCAGTGCCATACGGCAGGTGGGACAAATCAGCAAGCGTGACAGACTAGCCAGCAGATATTGTTAGTTCATAACCAGAGCAGACCATGAAGAAAGAAATCAGACGCACGTCGCCAGCAAGGTACTTCTGTTTGCTGAGGATCACCTCATACGCATCCATCTTGCTCTGGAGGGTCGCCAACAGCTCGCTGACACGTGCCTCATCTGGTTGCAGACCACGGCGCCTTAAGAAATTGTCTAAGCTACATTGGATCGAGGAAGAGAATTACTTACGGCTTGAACACTTTTTCCGCGACGATGGGGGCGACAAAAGCGTTGAAATTGAACGTCTCAATCGAAGCTGCTTGTTCGAACAGGGCCTCGGCCTTGGGGTCGCTGGGGATCAAGGGGGTGCCCTGGTTAGGGTGTTTCTTGATGATGTATCTTGCGATCGCGCGGGACTCGTATAGAATGAAACCATCGTCATCCTTTGAGGGCACAAATCAGCGAATGGGATAGATCTGGACAGGATTTGGCTCACGATGTATGGGACCTGACCGAATGGCTGAATGGCGGTGAAAGATGGGGCCTTCTGTTCACCTTTCATCAAGTTGACCTGGGTCAATTCATATGGAATGTTCTTTTCTTTGCAGACGAGAGCGACGAGGCGGGTGCATGTGGAACCGGGAAAACCGTATAACTTGACCATTTCGTAAGAGTGATGATGGTATATGATTGCAGTTAGATGGTAGACGCATGATCATTTATACCTACGATAAGATCGCACGGTGACCTAACGCCAATTCAGGAAAGGATTCGCTATTTCATATGGGAAGGGGTTAGCCCAGCAGCGTGTCAGTGGCTGCTATGCGGGACTTGCAAATGACCAGGAGAGGAATCCAGATATTCTTGAACATTCTGCGCTGTTCATCGTTGTGCCAGCCCGTGGGGGTCCAGACTCCCAAGTCGGATGAGCGGCGGCTCTGACTACTTAATTGCAAATGAAATCAGGCTGATTGATCATGTCTCCAGACTCACTTATCCACAGACTCGGACTTCCATGGAAGCCTCGAATGGCCCATCCCCTCCCTCGACGCAAGGGCGGCAAGGCATTTAGAAAACTGGGGATCTTATTGTAAGTGTGTGTGAAAAATATCACGTGCATTTTTGAACTAACAAGCCGGTCCGCACGGTCCGCTAGGTTGGCTCAATGCATTCCTCGACTAGTAACACCTAACCCGTCGTCTATCACGGTGCAACGCAACATTACACTTGCTTTGGAACCAGAACGCAATTCATGGTGAAGTATACTAGTCTTAGTGATATCCTGTCCCCGCCTGATTTATCATGCTTGATCATTTCCCCAGCAATTCTTCAGATATCTCTGGTTGGAACTTCCAAGGCTTGCTGAATCTCGCACGGAAAAACCTTTCTAATAGCATAATTAACACAAGGGCGGCCACGTCAAACCTCATTCTCGTCTCCAAGTTCTCGAATCATTTCAGCATGTCACAAGCATATGCCGTGAACATGACTTCTAGTACTATGACCATGGTCAGACCCTATTGTTTGTCCGAGCGGCATAACACCGATATTTTGCCTAGCTATGGATAGAAAAGGCATGCATCCTCGCCGAGCAGCCTCCCTTCCAGGCCGCCATGAGAGTCTTTGGTGTGCCATTACTGTGCTCGGCTTTGTTCTCCTATTTTAGCACTGTAAAGTCTTCCCTCATCCCATTTCCATCTGTTGTCATTCCACTAAACGGTCTCTTCGATAACCAAGCTGCTTCGCTAGATGGCACCACTGGCAACTTCGACGGGAATGGCGCTACGTATCCAGCAGAGTACCTACCCGAGGGCCCGTGGTTGTATAATGGAATCTCGGTGAGAATAACGATGACGTGTCATCTATTCACTCAGCGATCTTCAGTATGATCTGCCATCAACTTGGGGACAAACCAAAGACAATGTCATTGCTGCAGGCCAAGTTGTGAAACTCTCGAACGCAACTTATGTTCATGAGTTGCACATCATATATGCAGGGGATAGTTCGCCTGGTGGTAAGTGCAGTCAACTATCCGCAACCTTTAACGCATTGAGTTGAATTCTCAGGCGGAATAAGCGGAACATTCAGCCTCAACTATGCGGATAATTCAGTCAAGTCCTTGCCATGTTAGCTTCCCTTGAACCCTGTGCGTACTCTGCCAGCTCACGGATAGCATTCAGTCATCGGGAAAGACTGGTTCACATGGTCTAATGTCAACGCAGGAGATATTCAAACGTAAAATGCGCCTCGTATTTTCCAACTCTTACTGACCTTTGACCCATAACAGACCATACCATTTCGAAGGATATTCACCTAATAAGAATTTTAATTCTAGCCGAATCTTTCAATTATCGCTGTCGGTACCCTCTCGTGCGCCGCTTGAAAGCATCACGCTCCCAAAAATATCTTCTACCTCGAACAGACTCCATATATTTGCACTCTCTATAACACCTTCTTTTGAACCTGCCAGTGGTCCTCTGGTGCCCCAGCTCTCTATTCGCAGTGCCCAGTTCAGCACGAGGTGGGAGGACATCAACGGGCAGCGAGCTCAAGCCGTCGCTATCACCCTCGCGAATCTACTCCCAGCAAGTTACGCGACGTCCTCGAACGCATCTTTAAACTCGCGGTACGAGATTACAGTAACAGGCGAGGGGGTCTCCACAATCACACCTGGCCTCGTGTATCGCCTGGTCCCTGCAGACCAGGCTCGCCTGGACGTTTTCGTTCTCAATAACAACGGGAGGGGAAATGCGACAGTCACTATCAAAGATGAATTTGGGAATGTTGTTGGGACTTCCGTAGGCTGGCCCATCATCCCGCTGCGGACAGAATGGACAGCGGACACTGATGTGCTGGCTACACATGAGACGCCCACTTGGTGGAACCAGGCGAAGTATGGAATCTTGTCAGTACCAGATTATTCCCGAGAATTCATGTGATCCATAAACTTATGCATTCGCAGCATTCACTGGGGCATCTACAGTGTTCCTGCTTGGGTAAGTGCGTTTGCGCTGTCTTTGACGCTCACGTTAGTTGATGCATTTTAGATAGGGCCCGCCTAGTTCATATGCCGAGTGGTATGAGTAAGGAGGATCTCCATCATACGCGGGCAATTCTGACACAAGAGCAGCTGGAGTCTCCATAATCCTTCGAACGCTAATTCGCCGACGTGGGTACATCACTTAGACACTTATGGGAAGGTAATCGTAATGAGCTTTCAGTCAGCATTGACATTCATGATTGTGCACTTCAGGACGTCGTATATGATGACTTTATTGCTAACTTCACGGCGTCTAATTGGAATCCCAGTGCTTGGTTAGATCTGTTCTCCGAAGCTGGGGCAAAGTACTTTGTCATCGTTACTGTGCGAACTGCTCTTTGTTGGTCGTCGATCAGGTCTGACCGTGCCGCATTGCAGAAACATCACGACGGTTATGCACTGTTTGATACAAAAAATACCACACATAGAAGTAGTGTATACCTTAACCCACATCGTGACTTTGTCAAAGAGCTCATGGACACCGCCAAATCCGATTATCCTGACCTTCATCGTGGAACATACTACTCACTTCCCGAATGGTAAGAGTACCGATTCCACAAGTATGGCTCCTGTTTCTGATCTCCTGCAGGTTCAATCCATACTTCTCCAAGTATGGGTTTAGTGCATGGCCAGGAGGCTTGGCGCACAACGCATTCAATACGTCTGAACTGGAGCCTTATACTGGAATATTGAATATAAGCGACTACATCGAGGATTTTCAATACCCCCAGATGCTGTCTTTAGCGTTGGACTATGACACGGAGATCATGGTCAGCCCTGTTATTAGACTGACTTCTCGGTATGCGCTGACGGGGGCTAGTGGTGCGACATTGGAGGTCCCAATAAGACATTGGAATTTGCTGCACAGTTCTATAACCATGCGATGCAGAATGGCTATCAGGTTACCATGAATGATCGTAGGTTGTCTTTGTTGCGAACTGTCAGGTATGTCTAATGTAATAACCACTCGAGGTTGTGGTGCGGTCCCGGATTTTGACACACCGGAATACGCGACGTTCGGTACCCTGTACCCTCGCCACTGGGAGACAAGCGAAGGGATGGACCCGTTTAGTTACGGCTTGAATTCTGCCACCAATGCGAGCGAGTACAAGAACGGAACGACCATTATCCAGACACTGGTCGATATTGTGAGCAAGAATGGAAACTAGTAAGGGAACGACACCATTGCTTTTGCTACTCGTTTTATTTCATTCCACAGTTTACTCGATGTCGGACCCACCGCAGAGGGTGACATCATTGCGCCGATGGCAGACAACCTCCGCGCTGCCGGCAAATGGCTGAAGTATGCAGGTGACTGTGTCTATGCAACGGTATGTCACGAATACTCCTTTGGCACTCTTTCTTGAGTATGCGTATCAGGATTACTGGTACCAAGCGTCCCAAGATCCGACGGGATCATTTAGGTTCCTCACCACACCAAAAACATTTTGCATCATCGCATTCAACAAACCGAGCAATGGGAAAGTCACAGTGGATGCGGGTGGCGTGGTGCTACCAATTCAAAAGGGAGACAATGTTGTGCTGCTGGGTCCATCAAAGAATTCGCAGAGCCTTGAGTGGAACATGGATGGATCGGGTATCTTGACTGTCGTGGTGCCTCAGGATCAAGTCGACCAAGTAGATTATGCCTGGGCATTCCAGGTGACATATTCCGGGTGAATGTAGGACTAGTACTGACTAGTAGCATCAATGTCCTGATGGTCAAAAAAAGCTTACAAAAGTTCGACGCGCACTAGGACGCCACGCGTGTCACGTGTTTGATAGTTCAATAGCGCTCGGCTAGTGGACGGACGATGTGTGAATATTTTCTTTAATTCCTTTGGGTCTTATCCACCACCAGCCAGCCACAAGCCCACAATCGTGCACTACATACCACGCCACCATACGATTTATGCGTTGACGGCGTCAATCTCATTGACCAACTGGTCTTGTTCTGACCGCATATGCCTTGTTAATGAGGTGCTTGATTGCGTTATCTTTCTTCTTCATTTTACCGATTGGGGTGAACTTAATAATTGACGTCAATCCACTATAGCAACTTCCCTGTGAGCATCACCTATAAAAAATTCTAGCGTACCAGCAAAAAAAAACAATCTTCCACCCCCAAATTCCCTCTCTTCAATCATGCCTGCTGTCGGAACGCTCGGTCTGACGGTCTCCAACGATACACCACCCATCAACGGTTACGGCCACTACTACACGCCTCCAGAACAAACGAGCTCTAAGCTGACCGGCGGTGCAGGAGGAAAAGATACGCCCTTGAACCTATCTTTTGAAATTGCAGAAGATGATGAGGGTATTTTTATCTCGAGGGCAGCAGCGGTTTGGCAGGGGGCTATTCCTAAGAGAGCAATGGTTCCTCTTCCTGCTCGAGCACGTGCGATCATGGCCACAGGCACTGTTCAAGGTCATGTCGTCGTCGCTCCTTCTCTGGTCGATCCCACTTCTTGCGATGGCAACATGTCACATGATATGCAAATCTGTACCGATGAAGAGGCGCAAGATGCCTCCGATATATTTCAGAGTATCTCGGCGACACCAGGTCTTCGGTCATGGAGTTTTGAGGTACGTTAGCTTGCTTGTCAAACATTGCTTACATCACTGACTTATTCATCTAGGAACTCCGTACAGAATGCTACTCGCAATCTCGTCTTGCTACTGGTGTTGCTCCTCGA
This sequence comes from Suillus bovinus, assembly GCF_016758785.1. Lineage (NCBI taxonomy): Eukaryota > Fungi > Basidiomycota > Agaricomycetes > Boletales > Suillaceae > Suillus > Suillus bovinus. The sequence continues at coordinate 165,434 of NW_024542101.1, read as the reverse complement.
GCAGTCCCTCTTGGCGCGCCATCCTGGATGATTATTCCCCCAGCCTTCACTCCCTATAAAGTGATGACTTAGTTTAGATGCTTCCAATTGTGCTATAGTTATGTGTGGGTAGTTTGATCTCGAGTATGTAAAAGGTTATAATGTGTAGTACAATGTAGACAATATAGTTATCCATCTCTCTATTCAGTTATATATCCGTGCCTAGATACTAAGCCTCTCCATCAAAGAAATATCACGCCATCTCTTCCGCGAGATTAGCATACGTTTCTTTTGACTGGACCGCTCTCTCGAAATATCTCCGTCCCTCATGTAACATGAAAGACGTTACAGCTATGAGAAAGATGGTCAATATGTCCTCCCAACCAAGAGCATCTGTCTGGAAGATCGCTTGCATAAATGGAACATAAATGAGTGCCAGCTGGACGAGGAATGACACCGATACGGTTGTCACAAGCATCTTGTTTTGTATCAAGCCGCATCCAAGACCGCGGTTCTGCACTGCAGACACAAGATCAAGGAAGACGAAGCACGTGAAAGTCTATTCAACATATAAGTTGTGGCAAGCAGAATTCAGAAGTACAAGAACTGACCATAGTTTGTTCCCGCCTCGATACAAGATCATCGCCCAACGCAGTGGTATAAATGAAAGAGGTTCCGCAGACAATGGTAGCCGCTGAGAAAAGGACGCGGTATAACAGGCGTTTCGTTATTATTGACTCGTTTTTCTTCCGTGGAGGTCTTCGCATAACTGCTGGATCTACTGGGTCGACACCTAACGATTGACTTGGAGGTCCTAGGACCAGATCAGACATTCGCTATGCGAGGGCAATCCAGAGAACGTACCGTCCATCAAAATATTAATAAAAAGTATCTGCATGGCGTTGAGGGGGTTGCTGAACCCAAACAGCGTACTAAGTGTAATGAGCGTCAATGCAGCGGCAGCTGTGCTGAGCTGGAAAGACAAGAAGTTTTGGATGTTGTGAAAGATCGCTTTGCCTTTAGAACAGTTTGGTTGGTTACGTGGCAATGATTCGAGGAACAGATTGCTCACCCTCCTCAACAGCAGGTAATATTGTGCTGAAATCGTCATCCACAAGGATAGCATCGGCGGCTTCTTTCGCAACATCGGTGCCACTTTTCCCCATCGACACACCGATGTCTGCCATTTTAAGCGCTGGCGCGTCATTGACTAGCGAATCGGTCGAAGGAAAAGTAGGCAAAGTTATATAAGCTTACTTATAGCATGATATAGATAGCACTCACCCCCATCCCCAGTCATGGCTACCACAGCTCCACGAGCTTGAAAGGCTTCAACAATTGCCATTTTGTGTCGCGGTGTTGTCCGCGCGAACACGCTCACGCTGCCTACCCGCTCGATGAGTTGTGAACGGCTCATCTGGTCGAGATCCTTTCCAGTCAGACAATATTTGCGGAGCTGGGCATCATGAGCATGTGTAGGGCCAACACGGAGCCCCAATTTTTGGGCGATAGCCAAGGCTGTCTGTTCGGCGTCCCCAGTGATCATAACAACTTGTACCCCGCCGTTCTGGAGCAAGCCGATAGCATCCGCGACTCCCTTGCGTGGGGGATCAAACATGGCCTGGAACCCAACAAATACTAGATTGGTCTTGTCCTCGTCAGGCACCGGGGTACGCGACGCTGACACCGATTGGGTGGCACGGTGTTGCGGTTGTGCAGAATCTTGACGTGGAGAATCAACAGATCCGTATCCATAAGCCATAGCAATTACTCGGAGGCCCCGTGATGCTGTTGCTTGAGCGTTGTTCAGTATGAGGCTGCGCGTGCTAGCGTCTAAGACAGGTGTTGAGCTGTCCGTAACAAAGTAGTACTTGCAACGATCCAAAATGGCGTCAATGGATCCCTTGATGTAGTACATTTCGCTGTGAGGACCTGAATGGACAGCTGTGGAGTAGGAGTGAATACCGCTGACGGCCATGTACTTTTGTTCCGAGTTGAAAGATTTTTCCGAAAGGCGGGTGAAATACTTGGATCGATTTCAGTAGAGAACACTGATGACGCCGTTGGTGCAAACATACCTGCCGTTGATCTGGTATATTGAATGAAGACAAAATATTTATCAATGCTACGTCGGTCGACTGTCCGACGTATTTGCCTTCGCCATCCTTGGACATCGAGGAATTGTTGCATAAAGAGCCGATTTCCAGAAGCTTCCTAACTGCCGAGGATATTGTTGACCGAGGTTCATCCACGTGAATGTTCTCATCAACGACATACACCTCTGTAACTGTCTGTTCATTCTTTGTCAAGGTGCCTGTAACATCAATTGCAGCAAAAGACAAAAAGAATGCAGTTATGGACTGACCAGTCTTGTCAGAGCAGATGACAGAAATGCAGCCCAAGGCTTCGACGGAATGAAGTTTTTTTACGATGGCCTTTCTCTTCGACATTCTTAATACACCAAGAGCTAATGTGACAGTCGTGACGATAGGGAGGCCCTCTGGGATGGCTGCTACCGCAAGAGATACTGCATAAAAAGTTAAACGAGAAAAGGTGTCGTTAATGGAATCAGCTACCTCCGATGGTGAACATGTCTAACCAGGGCCGCTGCTGCCACATGCCAATAAGGCAAATGACCCCAATAATGCCGAAAGACATGACCGACAACTTCTTGGCCAGCTCGTCCATGCTCAATTGAAGAGGCGTACGTTTTTCCTCGACCTATTTAGAATTAAGAATGCTCCTGATCAAGAGTTCAAAAGCCACCTACATCCTGCATCATGGAAAAGATCACACCAAATTCTGTTTGAGTGCCAGTCGCGATCACGACACCCATGCCGTGACCTAAAGGTAGTGTGGGTCCTAAGTACACGGATGCCACTCTTAGTATTTACTCACCGTTCCGAACCAAAGTTCCCATGTATCCAATGCATGACCGTTCAGCTAGCGCGATATCTGGGCTACTCGAAACAGTTGCGGGCATAGAAACTTGAGAGACGCAAGGATAGGAATCCTTTCGACGTGCGTTGGTCTCACCAGTCAGACTACTCTCGTCGATTTCGAGGTCAACTGCCTTGATGATACGCATATCCGCGGGAACACGGTCTCCCGATGAGAGCGCAACAATATCTCCAGGAACCAGCTCATTGGCCAGAATGTGAATATCACGCTGATCACTGTGAATATTTGTGAAGATTCAGATAATGGAGTATCTGATAAAATATTCGTGCCGCACCGGATTACGTGGCAGTGGTGTGGCACAAGCTTGTTGAGCGCTTCCAGGCTTTTCTCCGAGCGTTGTTCTTGCACAAAGCCAACTAAAGAAAATGAGATACGTCAATGATATCCCGCAGATACTTACCAGTCAATACTATGAGCACTGCCACCGTGATACTGATTGCATCATCAGTATTTCCCATGACCGCACTAATCACAGCGCTGCCACATAGAAGCAGGATGAGTGGGCTCTCGTAGATGGTCTTAGCAAACTTGAGCAGAGCTGGCTCAGGCATAGATACGGAGAATTCATTGTATCCATGGGTATCCTGCAGCGTCAGAATTGATGAACTAGGAAGACCAGAGACTGCTGATGTCTTGAAGTGTGCGAGAGTGTCCTAATAAGGCAATTTGTGTCAGTTCATTGATACCGCATCTATTTTCACCCCTTTCGGATTATGCGAAGATAAAAATAGCGCAATCAGAAATCCATTTGCTTCCATCCTGGATTTCTAGAAACATTGTGAAGGGGCAGTGCGGTACACGTATGCAAGGTCAACAAATTTTAAAGGACATACTCGCCTCAACTGTCCAATGAGCAAAACGTGCAGAAGGAGTGTCCCTTCTATCTCGATCCTCTCGAAGTCTCGACTGGCTGGACCACTCTCCCGCTGACACCAGTTCATAACGGGTTTCCGCAGTGCTGTCCGAGAGTCGGCGTGCAAGGACACCCTTTGCCTTCTGCCAGAGTGATGGTAGTCCGTCGCTAGAAGTCACCCCACTGAAATTCGAAGGTAATTGAAGAACAGGGCCTTCGGCATGATGTCTTCTAAGGGTTGTGCTATATGCAAAATGTGTAGAGGCGCCTGGTGTAGGCTGTGGTTCACCGCTCTGTATAGCGGACACAGTTGGGAAATAACTCGAAGCTGGGGGAGAAGGGCTTCGTTGGTGTGAATATGCGTATGCCTGAGGCATTGGAGCAGACGAGACCGGTAATATAGAATGAGCAGATGTAGACACGACGGATGACTCCGGAACGACGGAAAGCTCGCTGGCGGTTGCGCTGGAGCTGGAGGTGAACATCAGGGATGAACGCTTGCCCACTGCACTTGAGAGAGAGCGGCGCGACTTGGACATCTTGTTGGTCAGCACGAGAAATAGATCTTCTTCTGTTTGGCGTGCTTCTGAAGTTCTGCAAACTTCGTAACTCGGTCGCGCAACTTTACAGACACGACGATCGCGGCATCAGCAAAAGGCGTAATTTTCGCTTATCAAAAATAAGTTTAATGCTTACAGTGAGCTTACGGCGCTGGTGATGAAACGACGCTATTGGTGGAACAGACTTAACCGCCGAGTACAAGACGAGCGCTGTCCTGACCTACACCAAATGTAGCTTGAGTTTTGACCTGTGTCGACCGAATCGACTTTTTGGGATGCCGGCGGCCATTATTTCCTTTTTCGTTGTAAAGCTGACTTACATAATTTGATGTTATGCTGACAAGAACTCTCAGTCTCAGTTCAAACTTCGCCCAAAGGAAAGAAGGGTTTGGCCACGACTCATCAGTATTGTCATTCACCGAAATTATTGATTGAAACCACTCCGTTTGGGCCCACCGCAGGCATCAGATGATGACCAAGGTGCAGGCTGCAGTGGGCAACCAGGTCAACCGAATGCACAGCATGATGTTAATTCTTCAGATCATATACGACGCCGACGGTCACCAGTACGGTACGACATTCCAAGATGGTCAAGATTCTGCTCGAAAATAGTCCGTCTGTATCTCCTTGACAAAGTTGACATTGCTATTACCAATCATATCGCTTGTCTTCGTCTGGGGTTCTCTTCTTACCTGGCAGCGAGCGAGCGTCAATCATGAAAGACCTGCTCGAGCATTCATGGTCATAATAATTACCTCACTCGCCCATAACTCAGTATTATCCCGGTCAGTCGGTCACGCAAGTCGATTCACGGGTCAGCAACTTGCACTCGATTATAGGGTATTCGGACGGACGGAGAAGATGCCTTATCGGCAACCTCAGTATTAAGTACGTATTTTTAATACAGGGAATGAGTACAATAATATAGTAGATCGTCATTCTAGAATCGGGGAAGAGGTGTGTTCTAGGTGAAATAACATGATACTGTGACACAGTGGGTTCATCATTTACGTTTGGAGTGTGCACTAGAACACGTAAGTTCATGCTTCGTCTTCGCCTACGTGTGCGTGAATTCTGTTTTACAACGAGTGCATATAGCTTTGACCTTGCGGAAATGAATGTTGTCCACATGGCAAGTGTGGCTATATTTATAAAGAATACTCGAGCACTGGAGCCACGTGCACTTGACTTTCTCCTGACCGCCAAGCACTATGGAGAGACACAGGTGGGTAGCGTTTGGCTGAAGAGCAATATGTGGTCAGCCTCTCTGTGGCATGTCCATCTACGGATGACTGGAGGGGCGGTACGATGTGGTTAATGGAACTGACAACCATCAAGTCTGGACGTTGCACATGGTAAATTGGAATGGAAGGCTGCGAAGATAGCAAACTCTACCTGGAGAAACAGGAGGCTCTGCCATAACATTGACGACCCCGACGGATTCTTGCGACAGAGGACCATACTCTTGCCGACGATGACGAAATAGTATCGAAATCATTGTTTGCGATGGCTTGAAGCGCATGATCAAAGATGACTTGCAAACTCATGGTGTTATCCATGCTAAATTCCGCGGGTAGCGGCATGACGCAAGGAACCAGTAAAGCAGATGATGCGGCTTAGCTGCTTGGGTCAGTGCGTCATGCCATAAGTCAAAAGTTCTTTATCTTGAGGATTGAGGAATATGAGTTTATCCGATATTCATACACGCGGACTTTTTTCCCAAAAGATCTCGGCAGTTAGACTTCCTGCCTCAGACAACGTAGTATTACAGACATCAAATGTCTGATGTATCAACGTTCTGTGGTGAAGTGGTTGCCAGCAGAAAATGGATGCATAAGAAGTTAAATGGCGCAGCACGCCGAGTATGTGGGCCACCCGGTCACGAGTGAGGCTGGTATGTGTACCAATTCCAAAATCGACACCACACACACACACCAACACTTTATAACCTGCCCTGCGCGATATGTCACGGGTACTGGCCAGAATTTCAGAAGACCGATGACATGCGAATGGATGACCAGTAGCAGACTGAGAGATGTGGTTTATGTGTTGGTGAGGCGGGGCAGGTACCGGCGAGCGCCGCTTGTCGGTGTCACCAACCCATTTGTATTGAGTGAAAGTGCCTTTGTGATCTAGTAGCGCTCGGATACCGTCTACTAACAGGGTGAGCAGAATTTTTTAAAAACCGTCCATGTTACTTCGGGGCTTGTTTAGCAAGTGAGTGAGGAGTGCACGCGTAAATTTCAAGCAAAGGAAATGCGACGACGCACGTTATTGTTAGAAGAAAGGATTTATAAAGGTCTGTCTAGGGGAGACCGAGGTTACTCCGACGGCGGGTAGTACGAAGCAAACTTCGAGTGGCGCCGCGTTCTGAATTAAAGTGCGAATGCGTGTGGAGGATATATGGTGTTGATAAGCTCTTCCAGTCGAGTCGTCGAACAATCGAAGGGTATAGGACGAGGTCGACAATAATTCGATGTATTATGATGGTGACATGTTAATTAAATGTGTCCAAGGCTGGAGTGAGCGACGACTGAAACTTGTACTGCTAGTACTATTACTAGTACACGACGCGGTCTAAGGCAGGAGTTAAAAGGGAAAAACGTGCATTTCTTATTCCAGGAGAACGCAAGAAGTTGTTTCAGAGACATTTGAGTTGCATTCGAGCGACAAGAAGTTGACAGTTGTTACAAAGGATTATTTGCAGCCTCAGTGAGGCAAGTGAGATATCATAAATAAAAAAATATTATAACACTTAGACTGTAGAACATGCAAATCTGTCCAAGAGTTTAAGGGGGAGTCAAGTTCAAGCATGTGCCAGTGTATGACCGGTGACCGGTGAACCTACGACTACAACACATATATCGAATCAAAAATATTCATCAGTGCTGTCTGTAGCATAGAATTATTGTTCGCTTGAGATAGATATGTCCGCATTAAAGTCATCGGTGTGAGGGTCGATCACAACTCCAAACCTTGACAAACGTTCACCTCCTGCGCTTCTGGCCCTCCTTCAACCGTCGCAACACCATGCCTGCAGGGTTTCACCCGTTCGAAATGCCTTGTAGAGGCATCATCGCGAGACAGCCTGATGCGACATACCGAGCAGCGCCATTTCATCTTGAGATGGGTGACTATAACATGTCGAACGACATTCTCTCTCTTCATTACCTTCCCACAGCCACCCCAGCGGCAAGGGGCCTGCTTTTGACTGTCTTCCGCGTAAGCCCTGTGCCACCTCTGTATATGCCTTGCTAATCGTATACGATCGCCTATGATGTGCATACCGCATTCCTGCCCGTTGTGGGTCCAGCGACAGAGATAAGTGATAACGAGACCGTCATTAATACTCCTAGCCTCCTTGACGTCTTCTTCATCAAGGACAATCCCGTTGCAGCGCAGAGCTTTTGTGGGCCGATCGGCATAACTCGACCATGAGGCTCTGCGTCTCCGACGCGGTGATTGGGACGTAGGTTCATGGCCAGCTGACTCCGTACTACCAGTCGTCCATGGACCTGTTGTAGCGGTTTCATCATGCCGAGAAACTGAACATTGAGGTGCACTTTCATGTCCAAGAGCCGATGACGTCGGCCTCGATCGGAGGGAAGGAGAATGAAACACAGCGCTCGCGGAGCTGCCTGGAGCCACTACTTGAGGATACCATGAGATGTTGGGTAGTACTTGCGCCGGGGACTGAGGACTTCCTTGCAGCATTGAAGTCCTGTGGTCTTCATGCAAGACGTCTAATGAATGGACGGTCCGAGTATGGACTGGTCCATGCACAGGCCACATTAAAGAGCTGCTAGCTACCACGTGCGAAAGAGGTGAATGAATTGGTTGGTATGAATTGTGAGCATATGTCTCGAGTTCCGGAGGTAGAGTTGCAGATGCACTGGTCAACCAGGCACTGTCAGCAGTCTGAGAAATCATGGTTGTTGACACCATATTCCCAGGGGAACTCGCAGGCAAGCTATCATCATCGTGCCTCAATGCGCCATAATCAATAAATGAGTCGCCCTGAAAATTCTGATGGCTTCTCGGGAGAAAAGGATCATCAGATGGAATTATCCCAGTTCTACTGTTTCATTCATGAGAGGGGCTTAAACAAAGAAAGATCCTACCACCCACAGTGTAGTAACCTCATCTGTGTAGGAGGTGGAGCTAGACAAAAGCAACATTGATAAGCAGTGGAACTCGCCAAACAGCAAAGAGACTAGCGTACAACAACCATGGTGCTTCAACACTGAAAATGGTTGAAGATCTTGGGGGAGTCAGAGACGTTGTCTCCTGCATGGGTGAGCAATTGAAGGGATCTTCACCGCTGTCATAATGTATGATGAGCAATTCAAGGAAGTAATGAATCGCTAGGCAACGAAAGCGTACCAGGAATCAGAGAAAGGTCTTTCTTTGAAAGACATAGGAATAGAAGCGAAGCTTGAGTTTTCAAAATACCGCTCAAATGAGTAGTACTTGTGAGCCAGCACGAGCTAAAGCGGGAAAGAAGGAGCGTTTTATACTTGTAAGGATGTGGTTTCTAGGCCACACTCTGCGATGTGTGAAATGTCAAAGAAGCACTATTTGGCCCATTCTGTGCAACTTTCACTTTCCTGTTCGGAAATATCAGGCAGGAGGTTCACGTGTTTGTTTTCCACTAGTAATACGGCCATTCGACGAACACTCGGGCAGCCAGTTGTAGAGATGAGTCGAAAATGGAGCTGTAACCAATGCAATCCGCAGTATGCAAGACTGCGACCGATCGGTTTATAGAGTTTAGTCGTGGTGAATAGCCAGATGTGACGCACAGGAGGTTCATAACGGCCATTTCAAGTTGGCAGACATGCCACAAAATATGAAATTTGAGGTCTGCCAAGCCGCGATCACGTTAAAGCCGAGGCGCAATGCCCCCACGTGGTAACATGTGTTCAGCTCGTGCTACCCCAGAAACAGGCCTGACATATGATAGGCAACACAACAAGACGTATATGATTTAGGAGGTGGTGATGGCCATTCATGAGAAGTACCGAGTATACAGGAGATCAAGAAGAAGTGGCAAAGCGCCTGCCGATATGACAGCGTCCGAACGATGGAAAGCCAAAATGAGATGAAGCGGGAATAAGACTAGTCCTTCGCGTAGAGTGCCGAACCTGCACGAAAAAAAATTAGGTTGATGGCATCTGGTCGACCCTTGTAAGATCATGAACGTTGTTGTTTGGCAAAAGCTTCTGATCCAAACAACCGCAATTAAATTGTGGCTGGAATATTCTCACGCTGCTACTTGAATCACCTTGTTCGAATTTAGATCTTTTGTGGAAAACTCATGTCCTCAAATCAAACTCGGAGGAGTCGAAGCCGATCTAGAGGTCAGGATAGAGACACTCATGACAGGAGAACTACAAGGAACAGAGAGTCTCTCTTAGCAGACAGAAATACTTCTGGTCATAGCCGACGTTTAGGAATGGATACCGAGAGTGACGCACCTCGTCGGTCACGTTCCCCCCTTCGCTCACGTAGGCGCTCAAGATCACGGTCTCGCAGCCCCAGACACAATCGTCAACGGCCAAGGTCTCGGTCCCGCTCTCGTGGCCGCGAGCGCTCACACTCTGAGGAAAGGCGTGAACGTCCTAAAGACAGGGAAAAGCACAGACACAAGCGTTCACGCTCAAGATCAAGTTCTGTGTCAAGTTTGTCGGACACTGATTCGGAGCGAAGGCGTCGTAAGAAGAAAGATAAGCACCGCAGCCGTGAGGAGAAAAGGGAAAGAAGAAGAGAAAAGAAGGAAAAGAAAGTGAGTAATCCTAAGAATTATAACCATCAGCGAACCCGTTTCTCGCAGAAGAAAAGGCATGGGACTGCCTCTGGTGCTCAGTGGGGTAAATACGGAATTATCAACGAAACCGAGTCAGTCCAATTGCAACAGCCGCAGTCATGTGGCTAATTTTTCCCCCTAGCTTCTACAACAAAACCCAAGAATTCCGCACGTGGCTTCTGGAAGAGCGCAAAATTAATCCGGAGGCCATATCCAAGGACCAGGAGCGCAAAGAATTCGCTGTTTTTATTGAAGATTATAACACTGGTATGTAACATCATCATGTAGCTTTTCGCCGATATCGTTTAGCGTTTGGTAGCAACCCTCCCTCACGAGAAATATTACCACATGGAGGCATACGAACGACGAATGACGTCGTTGCGAGCCGGCGAGTTCGTTCCACCAGCAGAAGACTCCTATGATCCTGAGGCTGATTTACGGGCTCACTCTTTACGACACAAGAAAGCACCTGCCGAGCACGAAAGTTATCTGAGCAAGGAAGAGCTTATGGAACTAAGGAAGGTTCAGAGTGAAAGAGTTGAGGTGAGTTTTTCGCAATACGGACATGCTAAGATACCAATATCACATTTGTCAGGTTGGGAAGATGAAACTCTTGGGTATGGAAGTAAAACAAAATTTTGGGGTTCGGATGGATAGAACCATGTTTGATGATTGATTGGTACTAGGTAGAGGCTATCCTAACTCTTAAGGTATTAATACAATGTGTACATCTTTGCTGTTATCCTGCAGAAAGTCGAACATTCGCGGACAAAAATTATGTCATGGTAGTCACGGAAATTAATAGCCGGTTTACTTACGTATGCAGAGGTACTTGCACTGCACCTGTGACGCCTTGCGAATCTTTGTTTCTCATCATGGTCGACATAGTTGTTCTTGGTGCGACAGGTATGGCTACACATGATATTGTACAACAGCAGTCAACTAACGGGCCTCAAGGCTATACTGGTCGTCTCATAGCTCAGTACCTCGCTTTACATCCGCAGCGTTCGTCATTCACGTTTGGTCTTGCTGCACGGTCGCAGTCAGCACTCGAGAAAGTTTTTAAAAGGCTCAATCTCTCGAAAGACGATGTACCAGCATTCATTATGGACGTTACGAATCCCAGTGATGTGGGTGCTGTGGTACAACAGGCCAGGGTTGTAATTAACACCATTGGTCCATACTGGCGGTGGGGAACTTCTGTCGTTCGAGCTTGTGTACATCATGGGAAACATTACGTGGACTTGACTGGCGAAGTTCACTGGATAAAGGATATTATCTTCGAGTATGTGGAAGCCCGTGCTGATTTTGAGAAGTGCCAACTTGACCACTTCTAGACTCGACTACGCAGCTGTCAAGTCAGGTTCAATTGTGGTGCCTTGCTGCGGGTTAGACTCGGTACCTTCTGATATTATTGCATTCGTCGCGAACAAAACACTTAAATCCTTCGGTGGGCCCTCTACCACAATCGACCTCTCTACTTCGGCATGGAAGCTTGGCGGTGCTTCTATTTCAGGAGGCACTTTCTCCACAATCCTCACTGCATTGGAAGATGTCCCAAAGCACAAACTGCTCGCGATAAGGCAGAATTTCGTGTTGAGCCCAGGTTTATCTCGCTGCATAGATGGACGCGGTGGGGGCTGACTTCAAGTTGTTTACCAGTGAAAGGCACCCATTCTCCTCGACCCCGCATGCTTTATACCTTGCCATACTCTGACCAACCCGTTTACGGGGCGTGGTATTTCATGGCAATCACCAATTCTCAGGTCGTGCAGCGCTCATGGGGTCTGTATGAACTCGCGCGCCGTCTCAACCATCATAATGAGACTGCTGTCGCTCCATTGTCCTACGGTCCGAACTTCAAGTACGAGGAGTTCGTGATTCTGCCGAGTGCAATATACGCTATGATGTATTCAATCATATTTGCCGCGTTGGCGGCATTGCTTGTTTACTTCCCGCCTGTTAGTAATATCCTCCCTGTCCTTGTAGCAGAGGAAATGAATGCGTGCGGTTCAACAGGCGAGAATGTTAGCCCGGAGAATAATTCCCGGTCCTGGTGAAGGCCCTTCTGAGAAGTGAGTGCAATTAAATTTATTGATCTTACAACTCATGTCATGCCACATGCAGACAACTACGCGGTGGCTCTATTAAAATCACTAACATAACTACGTCCAGTCCCAACTCCCAAGGAGAAAAGATCGTTGTACGAAGTATTTTCCGCGGTCAAGGTGACCCTGGATACTTCTTATCATCCAGTAAGCTCCGTTTATGCTCCCAGTGAACCATTAATTAGCTGTTCATTCAACCTTTCAGTAATGATTTCAGAATGTGCGCTTGCGTTGGTTTTGGATAGTGCAACCTTGCCTCAGATAAGCACACGTGGTGGCATCTTGACTCCCATGACTGCTTTTGGAGACGTTCTCATTGAGAGGTTGAAGACATCAGGACATATCGACATCGAAAGTGAGTTGTTAGTCGGGGCAGAGTCACGTAAAACACGTTGAACATGGACTCTGATCGTTACCTGTACATATGAGGTCTTACTTGCATTTCTTCGACAAATACTCATTCCGAAGCATATTTATTTCTTTTACATGACACTGTCTCCGGATTCGCACTTATTTATATAAACTGTGCATAAGTAGGCCGTCGCCCGATTCCTCTGCGAGTCAGTTATCAGAAGCTACACCACTCGAACAGACGATTTCCAGTACGATGTTCGTAGATAAGCTCCATCTGGAACCGTCAATTCAACTTACAGGGATTTGGGGCCGCCTCTTCACATGCTATCTACGGCTTAAGCTTTCCAATTTCAACCTTGAATTCTGGTAGTCAGATGGCATCACGGTGTCGCTGAGTATAAAAAAATCCGCCTCCTTGCTAGTTAATTTGCAACCTTGGTTAAACTCAATCAATCGTCCAGATCCCAAAATCAAAATCTCGCAAAGAATAAGTGCTTACGTGGAGTATAAAAAATTGTATGGATGGCAAAACACAAGCTCGATAGACATTGTTGAGGTTTTACAGCGGAAAAGGAACAGCGGGTAAGAGAGCCTAGCCGGGAGTTGCTTTTGAACACCGCGAGGGGAGATTTGTTTTTTATACCTCTTGCCTTGCGTATGCTTCTGTATTCAGCTCCAACATCATGAGCGGATCCTAACCGATGATCAACGATAGTGTCAATATAAAACGTCGGTGCTTACAGTTGACTCAGGAAAGGTTCCTGAGTTTGGCAGCGTGTTAATACACATCTGGGATGATCTCTTCATCGACGGTGCGAAAGGATTGAATGATTATAATGCTGTCATGGATGTAAATGCTCTTGATTGAAAATGATGTAGATTTGACGCTTACCCTGGGGTGAATATATGTGTTTGACTCAAGTGACAGCTCGTCGTAGTTGTGGAAGAAAAAGGTTCAGGTAAATTTTTTTATCGCCTTAGTCTTCCGTAGTCAGACATTGATGGAAGAAAGGTGACAATTGTTCCTTCTTTTCGAATTACCGCCCATTGCGCGCTAATCGACCGCTGCAGTGGTTGGGTACCACGAGTCGTTGCAGACGAACGAGTCTCGGGCGAATCTATTCGTGAACATCGAGCCAATATAGTCGTTACCAGACATGCAAAGAGGACAGAATCTGTGCGTAATGGGTTTCAAGTTGGGAGCGCATTGCGAACCTTCGGCAGGGTACTTGAGCTTATCGATCATGGTGTTCGAGTTCAAGTTGCTCTCACGCATCGCCAAGCGTCAAAATCAACCAGGTTCTCTCATCAAAACTACCATCGCAGCGCCCATCCGATGCGTTTTTTTCGTGTTTTCTTTTGGATTTGTTGTGGGATATACAGGTAGTAAGTGCCACTTGACCCGCAATTTATGAATGGCAAGCCCGATAAGATCATGACTCAATTACACGGACGGACGGACCCGACTCGGAGCGATGCGCTCTTTGCGTTTTCCTTTTGGATCTGTCGGAGGATGCGTGTAGTACGTGCCACTTGGCCAACATGTTATGAATGGTAGGCCCGATAAGATGATGATGACTCGATCTCACAAACGAAACGGACCCAAGTGATGCGCACTTTGCACCTCAAATGGATCTGTTGGATATTCTCTTGGTCACGTTCCTGGCGTGTTGCTTAACCAAGCCTGTCGGCATACCGGTTTCGGTGGTAATTGGTTGAACGACCACTACAAGATTGCGGATTAATGAGCCCCGCCGTCCATGGAACTCGGTCATGCCAGCCTTGGCCATCCAATAGAAACCAATGGCTGCTATCGCATATGAGACCTGGGACCCTTCCAATAGTCCGATCGTTAGTGACTTTGTGACCTACCAGCTGGCGGGGACACTGGTCCATAAAGAACGAGCGATGTCTCGTTCTCAGGAATTATCGGTCCCAGGACTTCGACAGGTGAGCTAATTTGCACTGTAAGTAACCATTAGAGGGGTTGAGGAAGTTTCAACAGCAATACGCCTATGGCAGACTTACTGAACATGGTGGATGATGAAGCTGACAACATGTCACTTCACTTCAACGAGGAGGTGCGTGCATTATGGGGACGGATAATATTTTCGGCTCAATGTTTCCTGTAGGACTGGGAGCTCGCCATGTTTTTCTATGGAAAGTTCATCCACGACAGAGAAACTCCAAAAGAGATCTCAGAAGCTGAGCTTCTGCAAGCGTTGGAGGAATATTTGGCAGCTCATCCGCCCAATGAGGCCAGTTCTGGTGCAGAGGACCACCCCGAACCCTCCCAAGACGATTCCACGGAGATTGGCGCCCCAGATAGTATGCAAAAATGTCACTGGATGGATGAGACCACACATCGAAAGTGCTCTGAGCTCGTACCAGCAGGTCTTCGATCGATGCTCTCGCATCTGAATACGGTGCATAATGTTAATGGTTCAGAGAAAACTAAAATGGAGTGCAGGTGGGCTGTACTCCGCTCAGGCTACGAATCCCCATGCGGGGGAGAATCCCAGCGTCGCAATATGCCTCGCCATATAGCCAAGCATCTGGGGTTGCGCTGGCCATGTGGGCAATGCGACAAAGTCTTTGCCCGCTCAGATCTTTTGAGGGAGCATGAACATAGTCATCACTCGGTCTGAAACGCTAGTGCAGCAAATGCTAAATTGCACAGCTGGCGCGGGTGAGCATTTCAGATATCATGTAAGCAGTCGAACTTACTCGCTGCCGACCAGGTTTTTATCATGTACGAAGCGCATTGCCCCTATAGCACACATGTAATGAGTGAAGCCATTACCCATATGTAGTAACCAACGTAACGTTCTTCGTCGCTTGAATTTAATGACCCAAGCTACTTGTGATTCCAACGGGTTTAAAAGTCAACTTCAAGCATCACCGGCCCAGTGGTTCAAGAGACGCGAGACAAGGAGCTCGAAATAGTCCATGATTACCTGAGCATTGAAGGGAGAATATACAAGTCCCTGGTCACCATCACTAGTGGAAAACGGTTTCTTAACCACACAAAGTCACCCGAGCCGCTGACATATCTGAAAAAGCTGAAGTTCAGCCTGCAGCGGCCGAAGGCCTGATAAGCTTTTATGAATGAAGATGGGTAGGATTGTACAACCGAGATGTAGGTTTGTAAAGGCCGCATCTGCCCAATACAAGGGCCAGAGCAAGGCCAGAGCCAGAACTGAGAATGTACGTACTAATCGCGAAGGGAATGCCTCCGCCGGATAATTGGTGATCGTGTTGAAGGACGTCACGGTGACGTGGCAGTCACAGCTCATCATTGCAATACCGCAGTAACTGTACCAACTGCAGTACTAGGTATGCACGCCTTGTACACGCCCTCTGAAACGACATCGTTGACCACTCGGACATCATTTCTTTGTCGCCCATAATCTGGAGATCTGAAAAACATGAAGCTTGGATGACAGTCGATGTAGAAGGCCTTGAAGAAAAATTTGTTCCATGCCATTCATTAATGTAAGGCCAAGAAACAACGGGCATGCATTCAATAACTGGAGCTGAGTTGTCACGTAGGCCAATACCACAGTACTATACGTTAATCCTCAAACCGACGACGGAGGCAGAAACGATGAATATTGCGGCGCCACAAAATCCGGAGATCTATGGAGGTGTCAAGGAACCAGCTGTCCGACATCCACAGTGCCATTCATGTTGAATGCACAAATCGCCGCTGGTTTAACTTGAACTTAAGCCTGAAAATCACCATCATTTTGCGGTGATGGCACATATTGGCAGTCTGCCGCCCAAAGGTGCAGCACGCGACCCCTGCCTAGTGCATCAACCCCGCTGGTATAGTACCGAAGAATGATGTCTCACCCACAAGCTTATATGACCGTCAAACACGCCGGATAGCGTCGAGGCCTACGACCTTTCCGATTGGACGGATATGGAGTCTTGGACGGATGTAGTACGCTAGGTGTGTGATGCACCAAACCCGTCGTCGTTGCATTGAGGTTCCTAATCCACAACGGAAAGAAACGGGCATGCTACACGGATCAGCATTTAGATTCATTAGGTGCGTCTTGAATATCACACGGGACTCGATGCCAGTTTCCCGACCTTGGTTGAGTGACGAATTCTTCATCTCAGGCACTCCGGGTTATTTGCTCTCTTGCACGATCGATCGTATAGCAGCACCAAAAGGCCCCACTGCGACGCCAACGGCACACGCAGCCGTCCGTGCCGCGGGTGCGCCGTGACTCATGTTCCGTGATTAGATAGGCTATAGCCACCCTTGAGAGAACATGAGACCATAATCAAGGCAGCGGTGACGACTGATTGCTGTCGAGCCTGGGTTCATGTCCACGAGGCGCCGATGAATTTGCGCCATCTGGTGAGGCAGTAAAGGTGCCACATAAACTCGAGTGAGCCACGGCACTTTGCTCAGCATTGGATATCGAGAATGACCACTGTAATGAGAAAGAATCGACATTTCCTCTGGCATCTCGATGCAAGAATCAACCTGAGACTTTTTCGTGATGCAGGGTTCATGCCGTGAACGCATTCCAGTTGAGTTTCATTTTGCGATGGAAGTGTATCTGATTATAGATGTGTCATTCGATGTCAAAAAAAAGTCTTGACCTTCAAGTAATGCAGGCGCTTAGCCTCACAGGTGAGCCATTTAAATAATGGGTCACATACGATATATTCTACCCAATTTGCACGCCGTACGACACCAAATTGCCTGAATCTCGTCTGCTCCATGTATACTCGAACTCGACGGGTGCACCACTTATTTGCGCGGTGCAAAAAAACCTACTGGGCCACGGTACAACACCCCAAAAATGCAAACCCAACGCCGCTCTCTCCGCTTTTCAGACATTGCACCGATTGTCCTGGAACTGCAACCCATGGTCTGCCTTTTTTGCCTTCTGCCTTCTTAATCTTTCCTATCGGTCGAGCAAGCCATGATGGTGGGGGATTTGTACCTTTATCGGCTGTGCAGGCTAGCACCAGCGGCCTACAAATAGAGCCACATTATCCCACCTTTTCTACTTTCACGCTTAGAAGTTGTAGCCTCAGGCTGAAAACTTATCTTTAACCTTTTGCCTCATATCTATCTCTCCACCACCATGCTATTCTATGATATCGAATGGATCAACAGCTGCACGACTATCAATGCAATTTTTTTTGCTCTCGCCGCATCTCTTGTTGATACGTTTCACTTGCAAGAGATTGCAATGACTTCAGTACGTTGGAATCACCTGTCCTGAAAAGCGACATTTCTCTCTCTTTCGTTGGCTTCTTGCGAGTGAATTGTGTTAGAGTTGGAGTTTCGTCCTCTGTTTTCAGTCGTTGTTCACCAACGCTGAGCGTACTTTCTAACAAATTGTGCAGAGTTCGTTTTGTGGTGCAAGGAACTACAACTGACAATTTTTCTTGTATTTTTCCTGTCTCCACGTAGATGCAAGCTCCCGCTTTGGGGACAAATGCATAGACAAGTGCATATTTTCGCTCTCTATCTACTCTTCTATTGTAAGTCTGCCATTTCGCTATGCTTCTTGTTCTAATACTACTACTACCTATTATTCATCGGAAGCATGAGGGGTACCCAACTTCCCAAGCGTGACGTGACGTTCACGTGACAGAAGTAAGATTGCTGTGTTGGCCTTGACACTGCCATTGCCAGCGGAACAGGTATGGCCCTAACTTCTATTATCAAACTATTAATATCATTATGGCGTTGGCAGTCATATGAACAACCAACGCCGGCCAACCAATGTGGCTTGGCTGCCATTCCCATGGCCATGATGGCCTGCAGCCATGGCCCCAGACATGTGTCTCGCTATGCCATTTTGCGCTTAGCGCTCAACCCATCATGGAAGCCAGCCATGCCGCGTGACCCGCATGTGTCAATGAAGGCCAGCCTCATCGATAGTAGAATGGTGAGTGGCATTAAAGGCATGTAATCCTGTGTTTCACTGTGACTTTCTCCATTACACTGTCAATTAGCGATGAACCAGGACATGTAACTCCAAATAGGCGTGCGACAATGAGCAATATATGGTCATTTTTTTTTACGAAATCTTGGCCTTGCGCAGGCTAGTCGGATCATTCCCTCGGCCAACTCGTAACTTGGCCTTGGAAATCCGATATATCCCCAACCCCACAATCAACAGCCAAGGAGGGCAGATTTTGATCGGGACGCAATCGGCCAAGCTAAACTTACACATTATTGGGTGAGTCATATCTATGGCCAGGTTACACGTTCTAATCAAGGCATTGGTTGGGCCATCGGAAGAGAAGCCAATCACTTCACGTAGGCCAGCCAACCAGCCATTCCATCTGATATGGCTACTATGGGCAGATATAAAGTCTCTCTTGGCAGGTATCCGTACTTCAGATACACAGTCAAAGAATGTCGACCAACACACTCCACCTCGTTTCCTTCTGGCAAGATGCGCTGAAAATTCTTGCAATGTCACTCAAGTATGAATACTTATACTCTCAGAATAACTTGGTCTTACATCCTTTTCAGGCTGCACGCGGCTGAAAGACAGGGACAATCAAATGCCTGCCCTTGCTATCCTATAGTGCAACACTTAGTGCTGGACCAATTACCCAAGTTAATCCATCACTGGTTCGTGTGATTGCCCGCCTATCCGAACGTGCTTACGGAGGGGTTCATTGCAGTTTGTCTCCTCATGTAACTCAACGTCATGAATGTCCTTCGGTCATTGCCGATGAATGGACACTGTGCGGGGACTCCGATTGGAACATGTTCAACACAACAACGAGCATCATGGAGGCGCCCTTTGCATTTGACTCGGAGTTGTCCAGCTTTAGTGATATATCTCCTATCGAGTCCGATCTCATTCCCCAGCCCCTTTCAAACATTGCTCTTGATCCAGACAACAGCATGGATGCCTCTTATCCTAGCGAGTCTGGCCATTTGGAAGGTTGCAACCTCAACTCGGAACCTTTCTTCGATTTTTCCAATGGTCTCTCTCCAGAGCTTTCCATGACCCCCTCTATGGATGACGCTCTATCCCAGACGTGGAGTTCCTATCCTCTCCCGCAGTCGCCTGATGCATCATCTTTTGATGGGAGTTCATCTTGCTATGATGCACAGTGCCAGTGGGGATATGAGCACACCCACGATCTTCACATAGAACCACCATCATACGACATACAACCTCACGCACAGAACTCCAGCGATATCTATCCATCTAGTTTTTGTAGCGGATCTGATCTTCATTCGCCTACACCGCCGTGGTCAGAGGAGACAAAGCGCGACTGTACGTCATTGATGGATAATACGGACGACATTCCAAGCTTATGTCGCTGGGATGGTGGGTCCTGCTTCTCACTTCTGACTACCGACAAGTCCGAAG
This sequence comes from Suillus bovinus, assembly GCF_016758785.1. Lineage (NCBI taxonomy): Eukaryota > Fungi > Basidiomycota > Agaricomycetes > Boletales > Suillaceae > Suillus > Suillus bovinus. The sequence goes on along the minus strand of NW_024542101.1, from coordinate 145,440 downwards.
TGACGAAGCACCTCCAACTACTCCACGGTATAAAACCTGGCGGCGACAAAGTCAGGATGCCGTGCCAGTGGGAGGGCTGCGGAAAGGAGATGAAGAAAGAGAGTATACCACGGCACATCGTTGCGGTTCATCTGAGCAACAAAACGGAATGCGGTAGTTGTGGGAAGCAGTTTGCTCGGTTAGATTCTAAGCTGCGCCACCTAAAGAATTCAAAACGAGAGGAGTGCAGAGAATCCGAATCTGATGATAGTCGTGCCAAACGCCGTCGTCTGTCGTTGCCATGATTTTCCCATTATACGTTTCTTGCAGCCTTATTATGCGCCGGCGCAGGACAGTGCCGCTACACATGTATGCTCGTTTTTGTCACTTCAGTCAGATGTTGGATGTACGAATTACCGAACCTATGCTTTCCAGTACACTGCCACGTCGAAGCAAGGGAATGACTTGAGTTGTAGGGGTCAAATTCAGGCCTTGGAATGTGGCTGAGTGGGGTCAAAACTTTAATCCCATAAATTAATGGTCGATACCACAACGAAACTCGAGTAAAAATACAATTTCCAGTACAAATAGCGTAGATCAACTAATTAGTAGGAGTATATAGTAGGACACACTTCACGATTACCGATAACGAACAGGAGCTATAGGGAGATGCATGCGGGGCCGGAACACAAAACGATGAGGATATCACTGTAAGATAACACCGAAGGACTGCATTAGATGCAAATAACGTTTTGTAAAGCCGACCAACCCCCTTCAAGGTGTGCTGTGTCAATCACTAATGATCCGTCTTTGTACTTAACGATGGCTTTCGCATGCTGGCAGCCTGATTTTTCGAGAGAATGCCTTCGAAAGGCATCCTCGCGCGAAAGCGAAGCTTCACACGTCGAGCAGACCCATCGTACTCCAAGGTGTGAGAGTATGTGACGGGTGAGGTTTCCTGGTTTCATATGAGCATCGAGACACCCCATCCAACGACACGTAATTTGCTGCGTGTCCTCGCTCGTGGCACTTGTGTTGATATCATGATGACGCTGGAGATGTTTGGAAACCTCCTTGTGATCCACAGCAATGTGGATCGTGCAGCCGTCCCACTCACACGGGTGCACTGTGACCCTGGCGTCACGGTCACGTAGGATATCCCGGTCAATGAGGATGGGACTCGACATGTTATACTCCTCGAGCATATCATGGACCATGATGGTTTCAGACGAACTAAAATAATTAACAGTGAGCCAAAAAGAAATGTCAAAGAATGTCGCCACTAACCGAACTGTGTTCATATCGGATCAGGGAGGTGTTGGTTTCTGTGTCTTCTGGGTTCTGCAGATGGGTTGCTTTTATTGTCTGCTTTCTGGCGCTGTGCCCCACCGCAGCTCGACAAGAGGCACGAGTGTTGGCTATAATCGCCAGATTTCCACTGAGCTATCGGGTTTGTGACATCCCGTTACATTGGTGGTGGAAGAGACAGGTTGTTACGCGCTGTGTCGTTGCAACATTCAAACAGGCAAGTTGAATGGACGATAATCACTTCTGATCTGCCAATGTTACTACCCCAGAGCGGATCAACACAAGCAAACCGGGAAATAAATATTTCACGTTGGACGGTTTTCTGAAACGAATTCTGTATGATGAGCGTCAGATTGGAAACCTTCGTGGCACCGGCGGGTAGATCAATTTTTGATCCGTCTATTGGGGATGGGATTAGCAACCACCCGACTGACACGTCCCTTAAAATTTCACTGACAACAGCTAAGATTCCCAGGTCCAGTAGGCGGAACGACTAGCTGCAGATACAGGAAACAGACCTAGACAAATCGCCTGTCTCCTAAACGAGCAACTGTAAGCACGCATCATAGGAAAAATAACGTATGCATATCATATCTTGCGTATGTGTGTTATGATATCTCGGAGGAGCCAAGTGTACCGAGGTAAACGGGATGGTGGAGGGACCTGAATTCAGTACGAGGCTGGCGACCTGTGATAACAGGGATATCAAGAAATGCATCAATCGGACACGGAATAGACCGATGAAGGCCAGACCCGACAAGTGACTACCAGTAACGAGGTGGTGTCCGACGTAATAGTGTGAATTGACAAGAACTGGCGATAACATTTCCCTCACTCCAATTCCAGATCCGTTGCACTGTGGAGACAAACAAGTGTTGTTCTACTTCCAGTGAAAGTATCGTAGTAACTTGTCCATGGCAGCGCAGCTTTGAGTAAGGCGAAGATCCAATGAACTGCACCAAACCATAAATGTAATGCTGAGCGGTGCCAGTACCGCAAACCATGCCATTATGCGATCCCGCGGAAGCCCGTGTGATTGTATTTGGATGTGCTTCCATCGTGGAAGGCAGCACATGGTGGATATACGCTACGTCCCAGCATATTAGCGCTTGGTGTTGACGGCAGAAAGATTCGATAGTCGTTTCAGATCGCTTGAATTCCTGTGCTGAGCGCTGAGTATGTGGAACGCCGACGACAGAAGTATCGGATTAGATTCAGAGGGTTCTACAGCAGATGTGATAGGTTGCTATGAAAATAATGGGCTGGCCTGAGGCATGATGCATGATGCATGTGCATGAACTAGGGGGAGAGTTTGACAACGAGGCAAGAACAATAGTCACGTGGTACAGGCCAAGTCCGCACAGCATTACATACTTACTAACACGTGCACTCGCCTTGTCGTATTCGCCCAAAATTATTTTACGAAATGCGGTGCCGCAGCGGACGGAGGAAAATATTCCACGATAGTCCAATTACACCAGAATTCTGAACTTAGTACGATACGATACTTGGAGGCAACCGTTGAACTCTCGCGAAAGGACTCAAGCATGAGTGAAGGTCTTGTGTGAGAAAGTGCGCAAAGCTCAGGCATGATCTTATGCTAGTCGGCAGTATGAATGATACCCTCCAACTTGGAAGGAAGTTCGTCTGTCATTAGTGGGATTATATCAGACGGCTCAAGATGGTGACAAGTAGGAACGTGTGTCCTTGACCAGGTGTACACTGGGTCACGACCGCATGGATGGTGGTAAACTGTGGGAGTTTGGACCCGGGGCCGTGCTACTTGCGCAAAAACCACATCATGATCATGCGGTTCGAATACTTTATCTCTCTCCTAGATGCGGCCGCTCATCTATGGGCTAGGGACGGCCTTTTGATTGGTAGAGGAGCCTTAATCTCAGCTTGTCTGAATTTGCTATTAAACGCATCTCGGAGTCTCTTTTGGAAAAAGCGCTCTTGGATTCAACCGCCCCTTCCGGCATGATTTTGCCTGCCGCTGTTCTTCTTGGTCTCGCGCTCCGCGGTGCTGCTTGCACAGGCGATCACTTGCAGGCTCGTGATGCCCATGCTCATGGACATTTAAACAAGCGCGAGTACCCGCAGGTTCCAATCACACCTCCCTACCGACCTCTCGTCTGGGGAGATTTCAATGTGATTCACACCACCGATACTCATGGTTGGTTACTCGGACACCAAAAGCTGTCATTCCCTGAACCAGACTATAGGTGAGTGTTTAGAGAAACTAATTTGAGGCACAACTCAACCGCGTCACTTTGCGCGTATTGTAGTGGGGACCTTGGAGATTTTGCTAGTTTCGTGACGCATATGAAGAATATCGCCATCGTTCGTCCACCAGTCTGGATCCTGACTTTGTTGTATATATTTCCTATTGCAGGAAAAGGATGTCGACCTACTTTTGGTTGACTCGGGGGATCTACACGACGGTATGTATCGATCTGGCATTTGTCAAGGACACTATCCAATACACCTTTCAGGAACTGGGCTATCTGATGGTTACCCTCCTGGTGGTGTCGACGCGCACGAGGTCTGTTGTTTTATTGCTGTTACGGTCTCAAAATTAATCCCTTCCACGTGTCTTCAAAAGTCAAACAAGTTTCTTGAACGCCTTCCATACGATGTCATGGCTATCGGAAAGTGAGTATCGAGTCCTGGCCCTCTCCCTATCTGCCTCCCGTTGATATCGGGTTGAACTGACAAGGTTACTTTTATAGCCATGAACTATACATCTATGCGAATACATATGATATGTGGGTTCTGAACATTCTGAGCAAGATTCGGTTTGACTGACAATATTTTTTTTGCATCTTATTTGGTTTCCTTTGCGATATCTATGTTTAATCCAATCACCACCTTCTGTTCGATGCTGCACAAACATGGCCTATATTTGCAAAATGGACTAACCTCCTCTCAGGTACACGAACTTTGTCCCTCATCTTGATGGGCGGTACTTGTCCTCCAATGTCAACATCACTATTTTCAACTCGGATGGCGAGCCTGAGAGTGTGCCAGTTGGCAGTAAGATCAAATTTCAAATAGTTTGACTACGCTTCAAGTCTTTTCCGCAGATCGCTACACCAAGTTCACCACAAGGAAGTAAGAGATCCTATGAATTCAAGGTGGGACTTTATTGATTCAGTGTAACAGAGGTCGTCGCATCACTTCTCTTGGAGTCCTATATGATTTCACTGGGAATGATGTGAACACGACTGTACAAACTGTGGCTGATATGGTCAATGAGCAATGGGTACGTTATCCCAGGCGTCTAGGTGATCCAAAGCAGATTCTGATCAATTTCACAGTTCGCCGAGGCCATCGCGGAAGAACCTGACGTGTTTGTACTTATTGGGTAGGTTGATCTGATGATTTCTGAAAAAATATTTTTAACGTGATCTCAGACACATGCCAGTTTCTTATGACAACTGTAGGCCAACTACAGCAATTGTAAGGTTTGATGATACGATGAATTGGTTTTTCTAGGGCCTACTGTCTTTAACGCTGTTCGTGCTGTGCACCCTTTGACGCCCATCCTAATCTTTGGAGGTGGAGGCCACCCATTTAATGTTTTCAACTGACTTTCTCACCGCGGACTTAGGACATAGCCACATTCGTGACTGTCAACAGTATGATGGTCGTTCTATGGCTCTCGAGAGCGGACGCTACATGGAAACAATCGGTATGTGAGCGTCAAAGATCAGTTGGTGCAGCATCTTACATTCTTTTAGGCTGGATGAGTACATTGTTTAACGAAAACAATATTTCCAAGATCTGACCCAGGAACTCAGGCGCGGACCTTGAAACTGCCATGGGCAACGCCAACAACATTTCTTTCACAAGGAGGTATTTGGACCAGAACCGTGTGACTTACGAGGTAAAGTGTGGTATCAGTTTCGCAATGATGTACTAATCCACGTGCCACAATCAGTACCACACCCAAATGTCAAACCAAACGTTTGACACCGCCTACGGACGCTCGATCACTGACGGCCTCCAGGCGCTTGCGGTCAGTTTTGATTTATCCTATCTCTACGGAACAGCCCCACAAGATTATACCATCAACCAGTGGGTACTCCGTATATATCGCACAAGTTACCAGTTCAATCATATGCTAGGAACCCATATCCTTCCAACGAATCCATTCTATCTCTTTTTATTGCAGATGTAAGACCTGACTTTTCAGAAACCTCAATTATTAACGCCATTGTCAGGCTGTCCCATACGCTCTCTCTATTAACAACACGCGTGATTCCATCCCAGCCATATTTATCACTAATTCGGGATCTCTACGCTTCAATGTCTTGCAGGGGCCATTCACAAAGAACGATCAGCTCACCGCCTCGCCATTCACGGATTCATTCTTGTATATCTCCAACATATCATTTGGCATCGCAAACCAGGTCCTTCCAGCTTTGAACAATGCGGGCGCGAGCGAGAAACGGAAGCGAGATGAAATCGAAAAGGAACTTTGGAGCCGTGGGGTTGTTGACACTCGGTACAGAGCCTGGTTAGAGGAGATGGATCGGCGTGCTGGACTGGGTAGACGAGAAGCAATGGCAGGCAATTTGACGCTTGGATATGTCACGACCGATGTAAGTAACCCTTCCTCGCACTCGCTCTGACATGCTCACAGCAGTGACTTAGTCATGTCCTGGTGCTGGGGACGACACGCTGCACTTGGCGTTGCCCTACTATTCGGTTCCAGACTATATCGGCTCGAACCCCCCTAATGCGACAGACGATACGGTTATTGATCTTATCTTCGTTGACTTCATTGAAGCAGAAGTTCTTACCATTCTCAACAGCTTGCAGAATGCGCAGAACTACACAACCGCTGATGTTTCGCTGTACAGTCCGACACTGGCTGACGCAGCACTGGGTCTGTATGCTCAGGCTGCGTGGAACTAACTGAATGGCTAGTAGTATGCGTAGTATGCTGTGATCGTATTTTATCTCTTCTCCACAATCATCTGGCACCTGCTAGAATACATTCTGAGTCAACAACATTTGGGTTAGATATCAAGAGGCCTTGAACATTTCATGCCAACACCTAGTATTCAGTACTTAGTCTCGGCGTCACTGTAAGTATCAAGCGTGCGCCGAAGACGTCTGATCCTCGTGCTTTGAAGTCGAAACAGTGGCACCACATTCAGTTTGCATTCTATCGTTCATCTACGATCTGTACAGACAGCATTATGTTGCAAGAAAGCAGTTACATACGTCGTACCTGAAGGGGGCATCCCGGATGAAGCTTCTCATGCGCCTTCGGGATAATTCTGCAACATACGCCTGAACTCCTGTGCCAGGATTCTCGTCTTAAAACTCAAGAGTGCATAGCGGGACGGGTGATGTCACGCCATCGATACATCCCATGTGAGGGAAAAAATGTGAGATCGTCTCTCATACGATCTCCGTCGTTAATCCAGCATTGAAGCTTAAATGCATCAAGATGAGCCTAGTCTCGAGAGAAGGTCCTGGCGTAGTGACCACATTGGATCTTTCGCAAATTGGAAGATGATGCTTACCAGTGGCGAACAAACGCTGTAATCCCAGCGGAAATATATCCAGGCGAGTAAAATGTGAAACTTTATTTGTGGGGTGAGACGTGTCCCTCAAGTGTCCAAGTGGGAAGCAAGGGCGGGAGAGGAAGGACACATTTTAATGCACACTTTGATAAGCCCGAACGCCAACCTCTACCGCCACAACACATTCCGAGCACTGAGGACGAGTTGCATGTTGTTGGAATTTGACAGAAATTGACAGGTCAGGGAATTGTAGCAAGACTTGAGAGATAATCATGGGAGGCTTCCCATAGAAGGCGCGCACAAGCTGTTGCATGTCTCTTATAGCGATATCGTATCGGTGCAATGGTTTGTCGGTGGTTGGAAGTCGCTCCGTACCTAAACCTCATCGGGCAGGTATATCTAGAACTTCTGCTTCTGATTAGAAATGAAGAAAAGGTTGATGACAGGATTGCTATGAGACGGGAACTGGGGCGAGTTGATGGTCCAGCGAGATTTTCCATGAAGATATTTGTGCCGGTTTTGATACGAAGTATGGGCGTGCTAGTATATTAATAATTAGACTCATTGACCAACCTGAACTTGGTAATTGATCGATAGTCGTCTTCGCGAAATGAGAGAGTTGGTGTAGTCGATTTTAAAGTGGCGTGGCAAGCAAAACCCATTGATCAAACCACGGAAGTGTATTTGCATTCCGCACAGCATTTGTTCGTGTTGATGATACTTCAGTCTGGCCCATACACATATCCCGAAACTACCTTGGAACTACTGTACCTGCGATTAATCCACCAGACAAAATCTCGAGCATGTTGGCTGTAGAGATTGCGCACTCGTGACACAGTGGCCGCCGCCTATATATTGCGAGTGTCCGTTTGGCAGGGTAAATTTTGGGGCGTACGATGAGATGATGTCGGCAAAGTTCAGCATGTAGTATTCATCACGAGGCATTTGCATTTCAAATGTATGTAGGGATGTTTCCAGCAGGTATTTACTACTATTTGTATAGTACCTAAGCCGATTATGGATACTGTTTATGATCCCGACGAACTCAGCTCAACCCAATATTTGACCTGTAGATAACTTGAACGCGGGCGGCTCCATCTATCAAGGGACCGACTACTAGATTACGGGACGAACAGGGACTCAAACTCACCACTAAATCCACTTGGGGTCTCATCGGGGGCTGGCCAGTCGTAACGCGACGCTGACTCGGACGGGCAACATGAGCTCGGTTCGTAGTTCGTACTGACATCTCGCTTCGAGATGGATTTTTATCATGTACGTTGAATGATTCTGACTAGCAATAACAGGTGTGTTTACCTTGAGGACTCTAATCTTGGAAGAAATACTGTCCTGGAATGAAGCATCAGGCCGCCTCCTTCATAACGCTGCCGAAGTGAAGGCTTGAAAAGAGTTTCACCGTCAAGTACCTGCACGTTCAAGTTGTTCCACTTGGACAGGATCGCACCAAGAGTAGCACGACAACGTACTAGTGCGTCCGAAATGATCCTCCTATATACTAGAAGGCACGACTTCCTTCTAGTCTGATTCTCGCGTAGTTGAAAATTGCAATCACAATGTTATTCATCCATTAGATTACACTCGATCAAGGAAACGCGTTAGAACTTTATAAAGGGTATAAGTGACGACTACATAATAAGCATAACACTACGACAATGAGGGTGAGATCCATATAACTTTAAAACCCGAGAATCTAATTAGTATATGGATACGGAAATGAATGGACTACACAAGTATGTGTGTCGATAGATATCAATAAGTTATGAGACGGGCTCTATCATGAGGTTTGAGAACGGGGTATACGAGCCCTAGCATCTAAGTGGAAATTAAAGAAAGAAAGACAAAAGGAAGGTCGGCATATCATGAAGTGATTAGGTAGAACGGCTGTGATAAATAGAATTTTGGGTCTGCGCGTCCGCGACATGTCTTTTCTTTGCGGGGTGTTCGTAGGTTGAGACCTTCAGCGTAATAACCCCGGTACCGTGGACAGGGGTTATCCGCATCCGCTGGCAATCTGATCTCGCGTTTGCGTGACTTCTCCTACACGCATCTTCACGCGCATATTCGACGTTGCAGGCGGTACATTTTATTTTGTAGCCGATATGCGTGACGAGGTGACGAGCGATGCTGGTACCTTTCATAGCGGTGCGCTTTTTTGAGGTACATCCGTCCCAGAGACAAGCGGTATCTCCTTCACCACCCGTGAAACCATGAAACCTAGCGAGATGATCTGTGACGCTGGCCTGATCACCTTCGATATGCATACCACATGGGGAGTGACTCTTGTCCCATTGGCATTCGTAAACATGCAGGAAAGGTCGTTCTCTCATCCGCACGACAGTCTCGTCGACTAAGCAGTTATCACAATCCACCTTTTTTGGTACTGGTTGTTGATGACGAGATGGCTCCACGACGGCAGTGACCTTAGCGTGCTGTGCACGGAGATGCACAGGTGGCTGAGCACCATGCGGTGCTGCGACTGTAAGATTAATCCTGGATTCTGAGCGGGAATCGCATGCCTGAGGCGGTGCAGCTATTGTAGTGTCCCGATCTGTAAGGTCAGAATCCGAGGACCTTCTCCTCAATCGTTTCCCCAGGACTCCGGTACGCGGGGGATCTGCGGAATAAGGGCGCGGTGGTAGGTGTGTAGGAATGTGATGTGATAACCGAGATAACCCAGCGGTATCACCGAAGCTGTTAAGCTGCTCGCTTTCTTGAGCGTTCAACTGAGGCAAATGAGAGACGCCGACTGTCTCTTCTTGTGCGGTGAGGGAAGAAGATCCAGGAAACAAGTCGGTAAGAGGGAAAGGCACTGCGCGCAAAGGATATGGGGGACGATTGCGTGGTTCAGGATGCTGGCAGATCCAAGGAGGACGCGTGCTGTCAAAACTATCCAGAGAAAAGGGAGGCGATGTAGGATGCGTCATTTCGCTGTTATCGTCGGTGGTTAAATAGGAATGATCGAAGGTGGTGTCCAGGGATAGTGCGTCATACTGATAGCCCTGACCTGCGGTCCTTGAGAAGCTTCCAGACTCGATGGGTTGGTTCCCATTGCTTCATAGAGCATCAGTAAAGAATTGGAATAAATTTAGCAACGTATGACTTACGAACACTGTTCTACAGGTGCCAGGGCTATCTCTTGAGAAGGATATGTTGAATCATATAGCAGGAGCTGATGGTTTGTGTCACATGCAATGGACGGATCTGGGAAGCGGTGTTCCTGATAGACATGAGCAGATGACGTATTGTGGATCGCGAAGCAGGGGCAGGTAGGGATGCAACTCTCGGACATATTTGGAAATGGAAGTAGCGGAGAAATGGAATGTGTGTGTTGTAGACTTGTATTAAAGGACTGATGTATTGGACAACTGCGGTGCCGAGCCATCGTGATTTAATACGCTGTATAATGACGATAGCTGTTGCTAATAATCACCTTGTGGAACTGACGTCATCTAGATTTCGCGCTGCATCCGCCTGATTGCGTGGCAGAAAGGCTTCCTGTTTCGCAAGAGTGCGATCCCGTGAAACGACGCTGGTCGTCGTCGTCGAACGCTGTAGTAAGACTGTCTGAGGACCCAAGGCATCTCTACAGTGCAATGAATGACGTCAAATATATACTCGACAGTGACGCCTATCAACGCACCTGATGGAGAAGGTGGAATAATCTAGACCCATCGCCGGGTTCTGTGAAAAGAAGGAGGTGACAAGAAGCAGGGAAATGAAGCTTCTATATAGCTACTCGTTTGAAAGCTGTGTGAACCCCATGATGAACTCCAGTTTATATCTTGCACCGTGCCTCGAACACACCCCTCGGGGAGTATGAAAGGTTCATAAGGCCAGCCGCATGCTTCCACAGCACGATCAGGCTGACGGGACAGGTGAGGCGAGAAAAACCTAAGGGTGTCAAGCGCTCCAACCACGCTGATAGGTGTCAACTAGGCAGTGTTGTGACCTTTGGCACTGAACTTAGCGCTCGTAAACGCACCTAAATGACTGCAAAGCACAGCGGTCCAACACTCCGATGCACAGCATTTGCGGCGACGATAAGGGACGTTCGAATACACTCGATATTGAGTATTGTGGTAGCTCCACTGGTCGTGCGATGATACATCAGGTCTGCCACTTTGTAAGTATGTTCTGAAACAGAAGTGACACGAAAAACCGCAATCTGATTGGGGATGCGACATATCACTTGCAGATAACCACGCGCCCTTTGAACCAGCTGAGAAAACGTCATTTGACTGATGGGATGTGAACATGTTTGCAGCAATGCACATCAAATATTGCGGGGCGGCCGAAGTTGGAATATGAGTCGCGCCCATGGCTATAAGCACACATATTCGGACACTTGCGGGACGGCTTTAGTAATAGCTGCATCAATTTCAGGGAAATCCCGCACCACGATGCAAGATGAGTCACTGTTGACCAAGACGTGTTTTTCATTTCGCATAACCAAAGTGTGAGGTGGTGGAGGAACAAGACGTCTTCACCCGACCAGTGGTACCCGCTACAAGCGGATTGGGTCATTTGGCTCAGCTGTATTTCAAATTGAGATAACGACAAGCCGTCCAAGAGACAGCCAAGGCGAGTAAGGGATTGCGTGACCTAAACGTCCTCAAGTCTGTAGACATCATATGCAACCTCTTCGTATGGATGAACCTGAAGGCCAAATGTCAGGACGCTCACGTCCAATTTTATGAAAAACATATCTTGCCGCTTTCAAATGACTGATCGCATCCTTGAGTTGTACTTTATCGCCTTGGTCATTAACCACAATTTCTACCCTATCCTCATCCACGTATTCGAGCTTGCCAGGCTCTCCAGTGAGAGGTCGAGCGCCTGGTCCTGGCTTGAACTGCCCTATGGATGACCTCAGACAGGTTGTCCAGACGTAATCAATTGACAGCCACTGCCTCAGCAAGACTCACCGACTCCAGGAGTGATGAACGCGCATTCCTCATACTGACCAATCTTACCGAGTACATTTGGGCATTGTTTGAACAGCATGCTCAGGATCGCCTCGGTATGAGTTTTTGGCGTAAAAAATACAAGCTTAAACCGGAGTGACATCATCAAAGTTGAAAATTTTAGGGTTTTCTCGGAGGTCGCAGACGAAATGAAACACGTCTAACGCCAGTAGGTGGCACTAGTGTAGTCTGTCTTAGAGTCAATGTCATAATTTCCTTTTTTGACGTTAGTACATTATTCGGATGCTTTCCACAAGTGGTCAGTATTAACGATTTGTTGGCCACGTCGATGAAGGTTGGACTCATCTACTGTAACAGAGCAAGGCTAACTTTGTGTCTCATTTTTGAAGATGAATCTGTCATTATATAGTGTAAACGCGTTCCTCATCTTAGACGCTGAAGGACATCGTGTCCTTGCCAAGTACTACCGACCCAAAGGTCATCCTCAGGGCGAGTCCAAGGAACTTTTGACATTGAAGGACCAACGAGCATTTGAAAAGGGCCTGTGGCAGAAAACAAAAAAGCCTGGAGGTGCGTAGCTGCATGTGCAACAGCAAAACCTACTCACAGCTAGATGCATACACTTTCAGCCGATATCATACTCTACGACGGTCGTCTTGCAGTCTTCCGACATACATTAGACCTCATCTTCTACATCATCGGCGGTGCAACAGAGAACGAAATCATGCTTTACTCTGCTCTCACTGCGTTCTCTGACGCTGTACATTTGCTGTTGCGGAATCAAGTTGAGAAGCGGGCTGTGCTGGAGAACCTCGACATGGTTCTTTTGTGCCTAGATGAAACAATCGATGATGGGTAAAGCGTTTTTTTGATTAATGATCCAACCCATACTCACCGCCGTCTTCACAGAATTATTGTGGAAACGGATTCGACGACAATCGCATCCAGAGTTAGTCGACCAAAGGCCGACACAACTGAGATTGTAATCAATGAGCAGACGATTATGAATGCGTATCAAACTGTCAGGGAAAAGGTCCAGCAGAGGATACAACAGCTGTAGATCCATCTTTTGTACTTTCCTTCTCCATCATAGAACATTCGCATTTTGCGGTGACCCTTAGGCTTGCCTGACCGAGCTTGGAAGCAGATTGCACAAGAAACGCTATAAAATAGTGACTGTTATGATAGCAGTAAAAAAAAGAACCATGGCATTGTATCACATATGACATAAGAATGATGGGGAGATGATTGGTACAACAAAAGAATGCCCTAACTGATGATACATAGTGGTTCAGAATCCATACCGGATGGCAACCGTCTGCAGTAACCGCATCTAACCATACACCGTTAACTCTTGACTCTTACATTTGGCTTTACCCCTCGATCCGATTTGGGGTCTGCGTAAGCCCGTCCCCTGCTTCTATTGAAGTCTTCATATGCTCTAGATCCTACAAATCGACTCTCCGACGATTGACAGGAGGCGATGTCTCGTGTTTCACGGAACACTCAGACATCCATTGGTATCGCCTCAGGCCTGAAGAAGCGCAGAACTGCAGGGGAACTCAATGACCCGACCAAAAACCGATTTAAGTGCGACTAACCTTCACCGCCCAACCCCAGCGTAGGCGATGTATTCATATACAGCTGCGCTGGATGCAGCAACGGCAGTCAAAGCCGCTGCGATCTTTCGTAGCGTTGATACCGATTCAGTGGAGAGGCTGAAATCGGGGTGCTCGTAAATGGCGTATGGACGCATGATGGTTTGTATGTTCAAGGATTGTCGGGAGCGTCAAGGGTCAACGTTCGAGTATTGATGAACCACAAGAGCTGTAACGATTTCAAGATAAGGTAAAGTGCGAAGCTACGAAGTTACTACAGATAACTCACCAAGAAGTGGGCCTTTAATACTTCGAGATGTCACCGGAGCCGACTTCGGGTGAAGACAAATGCGATGACCGTTATCCTTGCTCGGATAGAATTGAACCAGAGCCGATGATATGAAGCGCTGAGCCTTATAAGTATGTCAATCTCTCCCAATATACACAATTTCCACTGCCATGTTTCAGCATGGTTCCTGGGCTGGGAAATAACCGTCATAACCGGCTTATTCGAGGCGCTGGCAAAGAATGAGCATTCTGCAGTTTGACATAAACAGCTGGTGCAAATGATCATGAGACAAAGGACAACTCATCGTTACCCCTTGGTTGCCTGCACGTGTACTATTAGACTCGAAAGTTGATGGTAAGTATGAGACTTGGAGATGGCACTAGTTTGCATATAGACAGAAACGCGCACGAGTCTGCACAGCTATCTCAAAATGAACGTTTAATGTAACGTGTCGTATCGGTGACAGCAGCCTGATGTGAAATACTTACTATCGGGCCCCTACAAGTCACACTTTAACGTTACATCGCGTGACGAGGTCACAATTTCTAGAATCATGGAGGAGAGGCTCGGGAAGATTATCAGATCCATTGCTGCCACTCGCACGGACTTATCAGCGAACATGAAATATAGCACGTATGGACCAAAATGTTTATCCACCAGTAGATAAGGTCGACGAAAAGAATGTGTACCACATCACAAGCGTCAAGAGATTCGTCACGGGTTTGGCATCAGTAAGGAAACATAGCAGGTATGTGAAGTAAGCAAAAGAATGGTGTAAATGAGCAGCGCGCTGAAAGCGAGTGAGAGCTATATGACTAGAACAAACATACGAAATTGCTTGGGAACACGTGCCTACCAGCCTGTCGTCTAATCTCGTCAAGCAACTCTCCGCTCCACCACCCATCTTCTGGGGTATCAGTTACGGCAATAATATCGCCCGCTTGGAAATCAAATTCTTCGTCAATGGTTGCTGCGTAATCGTACAGTGCTTTTACTGTGAGGGTACGATTTATGTTATAAACACACCAATGTTCATTTTCAAGCCATGGAACATACCGTAAAATAGGATGGGGCGGCCATCGTCAGTATAAGCGCCTGTAGGAGGTGGTGGATGACGTGGGAGCTGTGGAGAAGGTGTGCGTGTCATGACAGGGCTTGGCGCACGGTAGGTATTCGTGTTATGACCATAATATGGTTGCTGAGGGTGTTGATGATTGATGGTACTTTGACTTGGGTGAGTCGTAATTGATGGATTCCGCGCAGGCGGACCGTAGTTGTAAGGCTGCGATGACAGCGGCGGCGGCGGCGGCTGGTAGGGAACAACAGGCTGAGAATCATATTGAGGACGTTGAGGCGGGTGATTATAGTTGCTGTAAGGTTGCGGTTGTGGAGCAGGCGCACCATAAGTTGCCACAGTACCGTAATCTACGCGAGGCTGCGGCTGCCGGCTGTCATTATTATTATACCCTGGGTATGATTGAGCGCTGGGTGGTTGCGCTTGGACGTAAGGTGGTTGTCGTGGGGGCTGATGTGCCATATGATCCACAACAACACGTCCATCTGGGCCGAGAGCAATGCCAACTGGGTTGTTGGGCGTGATTGGTCTTTGAGCCATCGACGGCGCACGAACAAGTGACCCTGTTGGAGGCTGAGGACCTAGATTTTGAGTACCAACACCAGGATAACCCCCCCTACTAGTAGGGCGTACCCCATTTGGATCTTGGGTTTGGTAATTGTTAACAGGAGGTGGCGGACCAACAAAGCTATTGGCCCTACTACGAGACCGTTGTTCTCCTGGGAACGTACGGCCATAGTTATTGAGCACTTGCTCGACTGGGAGATTCGAAGAAGGTGGAAGTGAAGGAGGCGGAGGGGCTGCAAGAACAGGTTTAGGAGGATTTGGAGAGCTCGATCGCGACGGTGCCAGAGGGTAAGGCCCAACCACGACTTCAGCTGAATTGCGGAAATCGCGATTGCCGGAGTGAGCTGAAGAGGGGGTAACAAGAGATTCAGTAGTGGCTTTGCGGGGATCTTGTCCCGAGAGTGTATCCCTGCGAACGGTGGGACGTCTTGCCAAGTTCTGGGCAGCTGCAGTGCTCAGCTCAGCCATTTGCCTGACTAATGGGTCATTTTGTTCTCCGACAGGAGGCGAAGTCCGAGGTTGGCCTCTCTGCTGTTGCGGGTCCTTGTTCGGATCAACATTCCAAGTCTGCGATCCGATAACTAACTGCGTGTTAGAGACCGTAGGGTCAACTGGATCCACATGGGACTCTCGTGTAAGCCTAAGATCTTGTGTAGACCGAAGAGCAGAGGCTGTACTATCACGCCTCTGGGTTTGGGACGCTTGAGATTGAACATCATGGAGAGGGGAGACGTGTCCGTTGACACCGTTCGTTTGAGAGCGTCCACTTTGAGATTTTTGAGTCTGACTTCTTGCGAGAGTAGATTCAGCAGGAGAGCTGCGACTTCCTGCACCAATCGCCCCTACACCTGCATGGTTTGTATCGTCGTAAGCGTCTTCGGGTTCCGGAGGTGGTGCACTACGCCCTGCCGATGACCTCTGGGATGTTCGAGCATAGGTTGCAGGACGAGTAGCAATGCGAGCAGAAGATGAGGGCACTGCATCGGAACTGGTATAGTTGACGAACGCCGGTGGTTCGGGTATCGCATTTCCCGTTGCGTAATCACGAACAAAATTCTCCATCTCCTTCTCCGGTTCCATCTGTTCCAAGGCGAGTCGCATTTTCTCGCAAGACTATATGGACCGATTGCTAAACAGTGATAGCCAATGATACGGTGAAAGACTTACCTCATCGTCTGAGACACATACTGTTGATACGGAGTTGGCATAGGCCCACATATTATCCTTCATAAACTCCATTCGCTCTTCCTCAAGATCTTGACATGTGTCACAGAAGGCCTTCCAATCCTGCTCCCATTTCTGCATAGTTTCTTGCAACACCCGAGTAAACTGAGCGTAATCATTTTCGTTCACTTGCACTGTTTGCTGGGCACGCTCGAGCTTCAGGTGAATTTTCTCGAGATCTTTGCCCTGAACCAGCGTCGATTGAGCAGTATAGGAGTTGATACGAAGGCAATCAGATTCATATTTCTCCCGAGCTTTGCTTGCGTGCTGTTCGCGTGTTTGCTTCACTTTGAACTCCTTCTCGATAGCGGCTTGATACGTCTTCTTGTGGTGTTGTTGCCTTGCGGAGAAAGCCGCGGCCTGACCCTCGAGATCATTCCGTATTTGCTGCGAAAGCTGCAGGTGAAACCCAGCTTGCTTATCGGTTTCCAAACGCAACGTATCCACGGAGTTCCGTAGTTCCCTGCGAGTTGCGATCAGTAATGAAACCCAGGCGTAAGCCACACGTCAAGATGCAAAGTTGCGCCACCACGCAGCTGAACGCTGTGTATTCGACCCGAGTAATGAGACGGGAAATACATATCCCTAAGTGCTTTGTGGAACAACGTGTAGTTCTGCAACTTGCAGAGCCACACCTATGTCATCCCGCCCGACCGACAAGAGCGGCCCGCAGGCGAAAGTCAGGGTTCAAAGAATTTGAGGAACTCACCCTATTTCATCCTTGCCGATTGACATTTTGGCCAACTTCGCAAGCCGTTTTGCATAATCTTCCTCGATCGCAGATCTGCAGACAAGTGTAAAGGTCAATTAGAAAAACATACGAAAGTCAAGTTACCTCTCCTTCCAGAAATTTCTCAACTCCTCCATTGTCCTTGCTGCTCCGCGCATTCGAGCAAACAATACATTTACACCTCCATCGTCAACACCCCAAAAAGAGTTGCAGAAATCCAAAGAGCGAATGTTGGCATCGGGTGATGTGGTCCGTGCATATTTGGCCAAAGATGTTGTCGATGACTGCCTCCTGGCAGACATAATTCGTGATTTATGGCGAAAATGACAATCAGGAGAAGTGCAACAATTAAATTTGAAGTACGGAATGTCGTCGTTTCAAAGCAAACTGAGTCGTCCGTTAGTTTGTTCTTGAGAGTGCGTATACACGCCTCAATTGCCAGTGGCGGTGCCATTCGGTGCGTGAACTGCCACGCGAATTTGATAATTCAAATCGTGGCTATAGCGCTCATAAAGGCAGTACGCTCTAGCTCTAGAATTTCGTTCAAAGGACATTGAAGGCCATCAAAGCTGTTTCAATAGCGCCATTAACACTTCAAGATGAATCAAAGGCTTTGTTGCGCTTAAAACACAGCTACCTCTGAAACCTGATTAGGATGCGTTGCAAGCCACCGGAAGACAGTTTTAGAGGCGCACAGCAAGAGGAATTTAGTCAGGTGCAGTGGAAATGTAGCAAGAATGGGAGAATGGAAGAGCAGGTTTCTAAATTTTATGTTCATACTCCCTCAGCGGATACGGCAGCGGTGGCGGAAGGGGGGGCATGACCAACTGGTAACTATCCATCGAATTCATCAGTATCAGACTAAATAATTTCTGCTGTGTAGATGACACATATCGGAACGAAGGTTGAGCCTGTCCTTGCCGGTGATTCCTTCTTGGATCTCGGGTCACCTTCCTAAATGTGCAAGACTCTCAGATAACAGGTTAGTAGTTACTTTTCGGCTGTTAGCACTACATCAGCTTAGTTTCTGTTTTAAGAGCGATACACGAACAGGAGTGTTTATGCGTGTGGTATTTGGCTGCAAATTCTGCTGCTGATATCTCAGACTGTAAATCCACGCAACCTTCTTTCATCTAGAACAATGATGAAACACGCTTTTAAAGTTTCGTTGCCAGTGAATAATTCTGACGTCGTAATACACCATGGGTGTATCATGACGCCAGTGCCGTTCACCGGGAGGATACATCACATTGATTTTGACCTGAAACCAACCAAACATTTTATCCATTTGCATTGGTCTCAGGGAGCCATACGCTCTTCCCATCAATCTGCAGAATCTCGGAACGAATATTCTCGCATTCTACGGTATGTAAGTGAAGTAACATCCATGGGTATATAATCTGCACCATCGACAATGATTATTTTTGACCTACTAATAAGAAAACAACACACTAAACGCCCGCTCTGCGACATCTATTCGTAGACGGTCATGGACGAGATCTGGAAGTAGGCGTTTGTGAATGCGCTAGGGTTGTCTGAAAAGGGTTCGCAGTTATACTGGTCAGTTGCACAGGAATACTTACTGTTGACATAAGTCACGCAGTCTAACGGACATCCAGAAGCATTGTAGATAGCCGGGTTGCCGGCCCAGTCGCCGCCTGCGCGGGGCATGAGCATGCAAGACCACTAGAAAACAATCCAAGACTCACAAAACGTCAGATCAATGATAATGTTGTTGGCTCCAAAGTGAGACCGGATGTCACACTCAGTGCTGTTACGAAAGTTGGCGGCAGGAATGCCCTGGGAGTCAAATCATGTGTAAGCATAATTCAAAAAAGATGCGAAAACTATTACCCAGTGTTCAGTATCGATGATCCATGCACCGGTACGAACGTCGAGGGGAACACATGGGTCATCTCTCTCCCAGAACCAAACCTTGATATAGTGAAGTGTGCGTTCCATGGCATACCTGCAGATGAACTTGTAAGCCGCAAGAGCACTGAAAGTAAGTTTCTGGGCCCGTAACGCACCATCCTCCGCCAATGCGGTTGAATCCTGGACCAAAACTGTTGTTGTCTCGAGTGTGCTGTACACCACACCCAACATTGTAAGCGACTATTGCATTTTAGTACGAGATCGGAATCAGCTGTGGCGACATCACCTGAAGCATCACAGTTGGTTGTTAGAAAGGTTCTAAACAGTGAACATTTTAGCCGGACGAATTTCAATGCAGTGACGGATCAAGATCATCAAACATACCCTGTTTGGTGAGTGTGATTTGACATGGAGCAATCTGTGTTATGTTGAAAAATAGCACAGTTACAAGTGTTATAGTGAACGAACTGTGGCTAGTGTGAAGCGTCGACTGGTTAGGCACCACATTGTTTGCGCCCTCGAGGATATCGATTTCACCCTGGTGAAGGGATGTACGTCAAGATGGTAGAGTTATCACACAAGGAAAAGGAACAAACACTGGCAGGCCAATCGGACTCTTTGGTTTCCCAGATAGCCTGTTATCTGTTAATATAAACTTGCGTCATCGGAACGGCCTACTTACGGGCCATGTTCTATTTCAAGATATGTAAGCGATAGGACCCTCGAACAAATTAAATAAGCTCACCCGCATCCTTCGGGCATGTGCTGTATGTCAAAACTATTAATGACAATGCGTCAGTTAGTGAGACTCATCCACGAGGAACCACTTACACAACAACATGCTCATGGTACCAACGATTGGACCGAATCCTGACCGAATTTCGACCCGTGTCATTGACGCCCAAAACCGTAGTGTCATCCGCGCGCAAGATGAAGGTGTCACTCGTGGCATAAGTCAAGTTGAGGCTTTCTGCCGTTGTTCGGTTGACATACGTCCTGTCATTCAATTAAAAATGAACGAATTACATGCATGGCGATAGGACATACACACGCCCGTGGGTGGGGTCAGTGATGTTCTCGAAATTGAAGGAGTCATAGAAGCCTTCACCACGAACACACTCGTTCAGAGTGTAGATCTTACCTCCCACAGCAAATCCCACAAGCGAAGCAAGGACAATGGTCCTACTGCTGATAGCCTTCATTGCAAGTGGGCTGATGGTGCAAGCAGAGAGGGCGGGAGGACAAACCTGTTTCACTTGATGTGTAATAAATCCAAGTCTACCCTGCTCCCGATGGGCCCGTTGGCTCCCAGTGACGAGTAGGAAAATATTAGTCCCACGAGCAACGAAAACGTGGCCGCATCTCCGAGAGTGACCCCGAGATTGAACTCTAGTAGTACTGGTTAATGTATGTATCGTAACTCGTTTGAAATCCGATTGGACGAGTGGCAGGACTAGCGCGCAAAGAATATTGAGATGACGCTCCCGCCCAACGTCAGACCGCGTTGTGCGAATGGGATGGTCAATGTCGACTTGACCTTACGGCCGTCCTCTCGTACATTACTTACGTGGACCCTGAACCTTTCCTGATTTAGTCGTCAAACCTTGCGTCTACCACTCTACCGTGACTATGTCACTATCCTTCCTTGCAATTGCTGTTAGAGCCCAATTTAACTACTCAAAGCTTTTCATGTTTATTGCGAAATCTACTTTTCACAGAGTATCCTCGTCCTAATCCTATTCCTAGTAAACCATTCTATGTAGTATTGCTCAATAATTTTTAAATCTTTCCCCAAATCAATGATTCAAAAGTATCATGAATAAATGTTTAGGAAAATTACTACTCCTACATGGGAATGTTCAGGTAGCTAACCTGGGCTGGGACGAGGATACTCTGCGATAAGGTGTAGAATGTCTCCCATGCGAAGGTTTAACCGACACGGTAGCGGCTAAATCAGGAAAGGTTCAGGGTCTGCGTAAGTAGTTTACGAGAGGACGGTCGTAAGGTCAAGTCGACATTGACAACGACAGTTTAGAATTGAACATCCCTAATGGGATGCACATAATTCTGTATTATTTATGTAAGAATTGAGCTTCAACATACTAGCTCATGACGTCATTTACATAATGAACATGTCGTGAATTGAACACTTTGTCCCATGTGGTTCCAGTGCACATATGCGATTGCTGCCGCATCTGCATTACCCTGGGTATCCCGATTCATCCAGATCCACTGGAAATTTTGATTCCAGTACGAAAACGACAATCCTTGATCAAGCCAGGGGTCAAGAAGCATGATGCAGCAACTGCCAGTAGCAGTCTCCAGGAGCTAACGCAACATAAGATTTGCATATAGCTGCTAGCAGGCTACCATTGCCACCGCAGATCGTGATCTGAACGGCAAAACAACCGATGCGAGCCGAGCCCATACATCCTGGTATCGCTTTTTGCTGGCAGGTCTTGAGCGTGCCAAAAACACCTGCCAGCATGAAAATATTAGTCTAATATTCACTAAACTTTGAACCGGGCGCAGACTCACACGAGCATTCCGGAGACTGCAGGGCGAACCCTAACCCAGGGCGGCAGATGTGCATCTAGCGACAGGACTGCGGCATGGAGACCCGTACCAAGCATTCCGCTACAATGTAGTAGCAGGCACTGGTGAGAGATGGAATGGATTGGGGGATGTCTACAGTCCACGTTGGGAGCTAGGCACTACTCAAGTCAGCACACGCGGGTGAACCGTGATTCCATCCTATACTCTGTGGATGGAATTTCACTAGTTGATGGTGTCAGTGTTGCTGCATGTGAGATGCATATGTTTTGATCGACTAAACGTTACTCCGCGTTAGATATGATTGAGAGTGTTACAGTCGAGTAGGATTCCGGGAGTGTGCATTCTGAGTCACATCTCAGACATGACCCACAGTGTGTAAATGGCTGAGTATTAGGTGCTGCAGCGCTGAACAAGTGATCGATCTAAAGTGATAGCATGCAACACAGGCAGAAAGCAGGGAACGCAAGGGTATCGAGAGAGAGATATCATCCCACTCTATCCGTAAAATCCCTTGAAAAAATGGATCGCGTTGGATCCTGTTGAACACGATCATCTTTGAGCATCCTATGCAAAGGAATCAACCCATGAGCAATATTTCGCCAAAAAAAAAAAAGACCTCACCGTGCATCAACTCGCGCATCTTCGCCTTCAACTCCAATCACTGCCTGCGGCGTCTTGGCATCAATGACCTATGAGTAGTGTCATGAGATCTCGGTCGCAAGAACGCGTCGTCGCTTACATAGTGATTGTCGCAGTGCGGGCAAAACTCATCGCTCTCCTCGTAGTTTGACATGTCTTTCCTAAAGGCCTTCTTGCACTTCTTGCACATGAACACCATCTCAGCTGTCTTCCTTAACATATGATCTTCCGACTCCGCGTGACACTCGGCGCAATCAAACCATCGCTTGCAGCATGGAGCCCGTATCGAAACTTGAGCGTTGAATATGTGTTTGCTGAAATTGAGAAAATGAATGCCGCATTGAGATGGATGGAAGACGGTACGCTACCGACCACATCACGATGAACAAGCACAAATCGTTGTGATAGCATTCAGTTTCAGTTGAATAGTTCTGACAACACTAGTACTTTTCCCACGCTATTACCTCAGTGTCGAAAGGTTGTGGCGGTTATGGAAAGGTTCAGCCGCACACGAGTACGATCGAAGGACTAGAACGCTCCAGACTCGGCTAACGTCAGTAGCCGAGGACCGTATGTTCAAGCGTATGTTTATTTTCTTGTTATTTGTTATTCTATTTTATCACGGACTCCGTACACTACCTAGTATATAATATCGTGTTTGTAGGAAGTCCCCAGATTTCTTTCAATCACAACTAGGCTTGTATCTGGTTAACATTGCAAAGGAACTCTTCAGTTATCGTTGTGCCATCATCTAAAGTTCGAAAGGACTTCTACCTGCCATCACAAAGGTGGCTCTAAAGTCTGAACAGCAACTTTTTTTGTTTTATTTTACTTCTTCTCTATCCTTTTGTCATCTTCTCTTCTTTTGACTCTGTGTTGGTCTTACAAACCAACATACTCTTTACTCTAAAGACGCCATTGAGCCTTGCTCCGAAATTTTTCGAGATCATGTCTTCCACCAAAGACGCTAAGACTCCCGACTCCCTCCCCGAACTGAGTTGTTTCGACATGCTCAATATTTTGAGATTGAGGTTCTATGTTGAGCGTGAGAACTTGTGGTCCTGTGTGACCATGGCTATGAAGGATGAGGCTGGCTGCCTCAACTGGATTACGCTGCAAGTCGCTGAACATCAAAAGTATGTTTCAGTTGCCACTTCTATTATTCTCCACGGAGTTGACCACCCTTCGCTTATTCCTATGGTGAAGCGAACACTTTTTGTATATCTCCTTGAAGTACTGTCTGGTGAAGATTCATCTTCATTCCTGAAGCTACAAAGTGGAAGGGTCCTTGATCAGAGGGCACAACAGGAAAAGGGGTGCCTTGCAATAAAATTGGTTCTGGAAGCAGGTAGCACACCTAAGGTTGCTGTGGCAGCTCTTCTGGTTGAAAGTCCCCCTTGCCCGTCAACACCACACTCTGTGTGCAGTACCCAGGTAACCACTAGCTCTGGGAAGTCGCTTACCGGCGACAAACTGTTAGCATTTCAAGCTTTAGTTGCTCGAAGGCCTGAGTTTGGGACGATGCGTCGTTCTGAAATTGATGAGGCTCAGAAAGTTTACAATCGCGAGACTTGCTGCTGTGGCTTCCACTTCGGGCAAGACAATCTGCCCATGAGTATCTCGACCAATAACCATTTGGCTGGTAGGAATTCACACGATTTCTTATCTGGTACTTGGTTCAATGAACCTAGGAAGAGTGGCCACTATACCATTAACAGTTTGATACTGTAGAAAATTGAGAATTTCAACCACAGAGATGCTGACCCACTGAAGATGAGAAATCTAAACTGTGGGGAAAGTTGGTGCTAAGCTAAGCAAACACAGATAGACCCGGGCGCGAGTGAAATCGTTGTCCCAAGGGCAGCTAATTGAGTAAAGGAAACCTCTCTTTGTAAAAAGAGGGACATCAAACAACTAATGAAGTACTAGGGCTAAGTAACGCGCAAAGTGGAAACAATGCAATGTACAAAAGGTGAACACGCAAGTGCGAAAGGCAAAGGTTGAGGTGTGTGATGCGAAGGTAACACGCGCGAGCAAGAGAAGCAGGGGAAAGATGAGGCAAGACGAGTGTTAACACCCCAACTAAGGTTGGCTGATGCTAAGACGGAGACTGAGAACTGAAGCGCGCGACTTTAGACAGTCAATGTAACGAGCTGAACAGACTAAAAATAGTATGCAATGTATGTAACAGGGTCTCAGTTACACGTGAAGTGCAGAGCTGAGTATTAGCGATGGAAACTAATTAATCAAAAAGGGAATATGATGGGAAAACGCACCAATGAACATCTAAGGACATGGGATGGATGGACGGACGAGTGCATGGACATTGCAAGTGTGGATGTGCAAAGTGCGTGAACCTGCAAGGGCGCGCGTGGAACCTGTGAAATAAAATATAAGTGCGCTAATGCGCCAGACATATCCTATGGATTAGAGCTGGAGTTTGTAGGGAAAGTGGGAGAATTCAGAGGGAAGTGCCTGTGGAGATGCGAGGCTCTACACCGCTAGTCAAACACAACGTCAGCTAAGATAACATATTTCAGGGGCATTCAATATGCAGTAAATCCACTTTGTTGGTTGTGTAAAGATGTAAGTCCCTGGAACTCAAATTCGACAGTCATCTTTCTGAATGGATCCTGATACAAAATGGAATCAGCCAAGGAGACCCACTCTCCATCATTCTATATATCATCTATGACTCTGACCTTGTTGATATAGCTGTTGGTCATGGTAAGAATGAAAAGACACTCGCATTTGTTGACAACACTGCATTCATTGCCATAGGGTTATCCTTCCATGAGACTCACACCACCCTCAAACACATGTTAGAATGACCAGGTGGTGGATATGAATGGGCCGCAGTTCATAACTCCAAGTTTGCTTTAGTAGATTTCTCCCTCAACTCAGAAAAGGAACACCCTCCCCTTATAACCAAAGGCACCACGATCACCCCAACAACATCGCTCGCTTCCTAGGCATCATTCTAGATCAGGAACTCCATTGGAAGGATCACATTGCATACACATTGGCAAAGAGAACTGCTTACGTGTTTCAGCTGTGTTGTCTCTCATCCACTTCATCAGGAATACCACTATCACTAATGAGACAGCTATATCTAGCAGTAGCCCTCCCAAAAATGCTGTATGTGGTCAGTCTTTGGTGCTATCTGCTATTTGTAGGAGATGGTGACACCTCACAGCATGGATCAATGGGTGTCGTTAAGTGGTTAGGGAGAGTCCAACACCTCGTAGCCCTGAGTATCACCAGAGCCATGCACACGATGGCATTGGACATGTTGGAAGCTCATGCAAAACTGCTCCCCCTTGACCACAGGATTCAAAACCTATGTTACCAAACCACCATACACTTAGTGGCACCCCCCCCCCCCCCCCCCCCCCCCCTGCCACCCACTGTCACAGATCCTCCCTTCATCATCTTTACTATGCCACCAAACTTGACATGAATTCCATAGAAATCATTACACACAACAGGCACCCTCCAAGCTCTCAGACCCCTTATTGCACCGCTATTGCCAGCTCAAGAGAACTTGCCATTCAGGACCATGATGAGAATAGGGACAAAATTAAGATCTATAGTGACGGCTCCGGCATTGACAACAAGGTGGGAGCAGCGGCCATTCTCATTCATAATGGCTGCCCACAGCTGAAGATTCTGCAATATCACCTGGGCTCCAAGGATGAACACACTGTTTACGAGACAGAAGCTGTCAGTCTCACTCTGGTCGCTCAATTACTCTCATCAGAAGACGACATCATATATCCTGTTTCTATCTTCATCGACAATCAGGCTACCATTAAATCTGGTGACATTTCCTCAACTAAGCCAGGTCACTATTTGATAGATCACTTTCGCAGCCTAATAGCTGACCTTAAGAAATCTAGTTGAGACCACCACTTCAAGGTTACCGTAAGATGGATCTTGGAGCATGATGGTGTGGAGGGGAATGAGATAGCAGATCGAGAGGCCAAACGAGCTGCAGAATCACCTAGGGAATCCAGCCCTAAGTGACACCTACCACCATACCTATGCAAAGTAGTTCTCCCCTGCAGTATTTCTGCTGAAGGTTCAACAATTCAGATGGTTAGTCTGAATAATGTTGGGTCTTGCTGCCTAGCTACATTGTCTAGAAGACAGTGTTCGACCCTAAAAGGTTTCTGTACTAAGCTCTAAGCTCAGAGAGAGAGGAAACTACAAAGACTCAAACTCAAGGTGCTGGAAACTGGTGAAGAGGTAACTTCCTTATGTAAGCTACAAAATAGCAAACATAAGGTAAAGACAGTATCTACAAGCCTAGTCAGGAATGAGCCTCTGTCGCCGCACCTATTCTCTATCATATTTATTGTCCAACCCTAAAGCAAGTACACCACTCATTCATTATGTCAACAGCACAGGACATTTGGGCTCAACCTTTGGTGATGTTTCCCCCCAAATCCACAATGACAGACAATAATTGCCTAAATACCTTATTACAGACAATCCTCATGTTAATCAATCAAGCAATAGAGGCGCAGGACGCCAACTCAAAAATCATCGCTCGAAGACGACAGGAACTGCATTACTCCAGCAGATCAGTCAATGGCCTCAACAGGCCATTATTTGAGTGGAGAAAAGTTCTTCTGGCTGGAAAACAGGACCCTCTAGCTCCCTAGCTGCAGATCAACACACAGCTAGACCTCCCGTATTCCTTACCTTATTTTACTTAAATCTCTGTGCTGCATCTTTCCCTTCGTACACAGTGTCACACCCAAGTACTTTTTTTTTTTAAAAAAATCCAATTTATTGTCCTTTGGGGTTGTAGACCCTATGTTGGACATAGCCCTATACTCAGGGGGCTTACTCCTGTTATCTAACATATGTAATTATAGTAATCTGTGCTTTTGGTGAGTGGATGTATGCGTACTCTGTCAGCTTGTTGTCAGGCAAAGGCTGACGCCGATTTCATACAAGGGGAATGATGATGATGTAGTTTGTGAGCTACTTTGGAGATTGAAGGCGGGTGTGGTGATTTTCTTGTCATTGTCGCATTTTGATGCTTGTACCCGACTATTGATATCTCTTCTGCTTCTCTTCCTCTACTAGGTGACCCGCACCTATATTCCCTTCTGTCTTGGAGTTATTGGTTTTGTTTTGAGTATGTGTTCCTGTTACATTATTTTACATGCTTGAGTCATGTACATTTAGTCAGTCTGAATCTCGCCGAATGTGGACTTAAATCTTCCCGTGCTGTTGACGTATCACATGAATGGACTTTGGCTTTTTCGGATGTGAGCAGGTAGGTGAGGGAGCTGGCTTTGCGTTGTTGAGAAAGTGGCATTCTCTAGTGTATTGGTGACAGTCGAATAGGAAATGTGGTACGGTTTCTATTGTTTGCGGGCAGTGTGGACAATATGGTGAGTCACTTTTTCCTATGCGGTGTAGATGCTGGTTGAGGGGGGAGTGGTTGGTTTGGAGCTGAGTGATTATGCTGGTCTGGCATCTTGGGAGGGTAGCGACAAGCTTTATGAACTTGTTGGATGGTGTGCTGGGATCTATGGCTGATAGGTGTGTGTATCTGGGTGAGCTTTTCCAAATATCGGCCCACTTGTTGTTCAGATCTGATTGGTACCATTGCTTTAGCACTGATATGCTGTCTGGGAGCTTTCCATCTTGAAGGAATAGTGGTAGACGTCTTCTCAGGCTCATTTTCTCCTCTCCTTCCACTGCTTCCTTCACTGCTGTGTCAGCTAACTCATTCCCTGCTACTCCCTTGTGTCCTGGGATCCATCTTACTGTGAGGTCAAAGTTGAGGCCTCTGTCGTCTCTTCTCTTAGCAAGCTGCACTGTGAGTCTGCAGAAGTGATCTACTAAATAGCTGCCTGAGTTCATATACCGGCTCTCACTGGATTGTATGGCTGCTTGATTGTCCACGAAGATTGATGCTGGGTAGGTCATGTTTCTTTCTGTAGCGATTAGTTTTGCTGCTAGTGATAGGCTGACTACTTCTGCTTCATAGACTGTGTGTTTCCGGTCCATTCCGAGGTAGTACTTCAATGTTCTGGGTACTTGTCCTTCTCTTATTAGAACTGCCACTGCGCCTATTCCTCCGTTGTGTCCCGAACCGTCTGTGAATATTTGCACTTTGTCTTTGAGCTTTCGTTGTTCCTTGATGGTGTCCTTTACCTTCCTTGTGATGTGTGTGTGGTGGGCATTCGGGTTCCTTTTGTTGGATCTGTTGGCGGGATCAAACATTTCGACATCCTTGGAGAAGATTTGGTAAGTGTCTAACAGGTTATGGAGAGATGAGCAGTGACAGGCTATGTTGCGATGCCTGGTGATGTGCTGCAGGTGATCGTATAGCGGGTGACGTTGTAGGAGGGTGGCTAAGTGTAGTGCTGCACGGTGGCATATCTTTTGGAGGAGGAGGGGAAGTGGGATTAGGTTAGCGTAGTTGTCCAGGTTGTCCATGGCCATTGTTCTCATGGCTCCGGTGATACTTAACGCTGCAATTCTTTGGACTTTAGCTAATCGCTTAGCTATTCCCATTGATCCTCTTTGTTCCGCTATGAGGTCATTTCGGTAGATAGGTCTGAACCACAGATTCGCTCCGTAGGTGAACTTCAGTACTGCTACAGTTAGATACAATTGATGCATGAGTTTTGCCGATATTCCGTTTGCTGGCCTTGAGAGTCTTCGTAGTTGGAGGATGTATTCCGTTCCTTTAGCTATTGCGTGCCCTGTGTGATATTTCCATGTTAGTTCTTGGTCAACTAATAAGCCTAAGAAACAATGGTGCTCAGTGGGATGTATGGTGGTGTTTTGAATGACGAGAGGTGGTCGATTGCGAGTTTTGCTGTGAGTGAAGTCGATGAGCACAAATTTGTTGACTTTGAATCTTGAGTTATGCTTTCTAGACCAGTCGAGTGCTCCATTTGGTCTTTCCATCATGTCTTTGAGCGTGTCATGGGTGTCTTCAAAGGTGGGCACCCAAGTACTTGTATCATCCACAACATATGTCCAGGACCAACTTATCACAAACCGCACGGTAATGGTCCTGCAGTGTCTTAATAACCGAGGGTCTTATATAAAGTCGTGTAAATGTAATGACACCACAATTACACTTTGGATAAGACTTCTTGCCAGTCCTCGATTAACACCGTCTACGACTTTGTTGGACACAGAGGAATAGGTACCGACGTCATCGACGTCGGACAAGGTACGAGCGCAATTGATGCATTCGGCCGACGTTCTCGTTCTCCTCTATCTCCCATATGTCAGAAAATTTATTCCTAACTCACCCGTTCATACTATATACAAGGCATATTACAGTAGTTGCATCTCAGTCTCTTACCAAGATACTGAGATGTGAGTAGATCCATTTTCCCTCCTTCCGTACTGAGCTGATAGTCAAGTAGAATATATTAATGTCTAGGTACTTACTACACCATACGAGTCTCTTACCAAGATACTGAGATAATATATTAACGTCTAGCTCCTACCGTCCTGCGTGCTCACCTCTACTCGCTAGAGACTTTTCGTATTTCATGGTAAATAATGTGTGAGTTCTTGGGAGGCTCACTAAACTAATCTTTTGTAAAGATCAACCTAGCTGGAGCTTTAATTTTCTTTATTGAAACTCAAATCTCTTGTCTAGGAATAAGCTTCTAGACATGTAATTCAGTTTCTGGGACATATTTGCCTAGGAAATCTCCTTCTAGGCTTTGGACTTGGTTACTGGAACTAGTGAGACGTGGTCTCAAATATACAAAATATGACCAAGATCACTTGGTCTATGGGCACTTGACTGTGAGATAACGGTCTCAACTATATATTATATGTTCAAGATTGCTTGAACAAATGGGACTGGAACTTGACCAAGATCACTTGGTCTATGGGACAACTAGTGAGACGTGGTCTCAACAATATGATAGATGACTAAGATCGCTTAGTCAAAGGGCACAGAGCAATGAGACAAAGGGGTCTCAAAGATAATATATGTGACCGAGAACACTTGGTCTATAGCACTAGATAAGTTTCTAAGGTAAGATACTTATAATCTCAAGGGAATTCTTTTCCCTGCACTTGTTCTCACTTCAAAGGGACTAACTTTGCAAGTGAAATATCTGATAGGCAGATAGCTACAAATGGGAAATCATATTATTTTGGTGGAGAATTGGCTCTCCTTATATACATTTAGCATGGGAAAGTAACCTAGGTTCACAAACAACAAAAAATAAGGAGGACCAATCAAAATATTGGGTCAAACCCTAATAAAAGAATAAAATAGGGAGCTATGACATCATTGTGGAGCAAAAGATTCCAGAACTTTCCATGAATGAGTCAGAGTGAGTCATTTTGGAGTAGAATAATCTACAGCTTGATGACATAATATCTTTCACCAGAATACCTGCAGGAGTATCTGTGGAGCCTTATGACATCATACCCTGTACAGTTGTGGACAGGCGAAGTCCGCAAATTTACAGACCGAATTTTCTGGGACGCACAACTTAACGGAAAGTGTTAGAAGCAGTGTTTTCATAGACTAATGGACATCTAGAATACATTTGAACGAGCCAATTTCTCATGGCTGCCATTTTGACATTTCCAGTGTCCAAAATTTGGCGTGCCCCCTAAAAATTCGCTAAAAATATGGAAAAATGTGCAATCGATTGCTTTCGCTGAGTTGTCTTTGAATCGATAATCAGAAAAACATGAGTCCGTCAAAAAATGGCATGGGAAAAAACCTGTACAATTGACAATTGAACTCATCATGGCTCGCGGCCGTCCCAGAAAAAAAGCACGAAACATCACCGGTCTTCGACATCAAGTATCGCAAAGTGTTTCTCCTGCATCTGCATTGGGTTCGGCGGGCTCGACTCGAGAATCAAGTCCTTGTCAAACGGAATCAGGCTGGCAGTCTGATTTGGAGGATGAGACACTTACAGTGGCTTTCGATGGATTAAAGATCAACTTCGAGCAAGAATATGAATATGTTGACCGTGGATCAACAGACTCGGATGAATCGGACATTGATGAAGAGGTTGAACTGGATGTGTTGAATGACGAAGAATTTGGGAAGAAGCTTGCAGAGATGGCAGCAACAGAAGATGGGAAGGATCCTGACTGGATTCCTGAAAGGCTGCAAAGGAAGATGCAAAAAGCTGCAGCGAAGCGCAAGCATGAGTGCAAAAGCAACAAAAAATACCATACACCTCACCTCCCTGAAGCACGACCTGCAACCTATGCTAAGGGCCCCGATGTCATGAGCAAGTCCAAGCGGACACAGCAACGCTATCAGAAAAGTTGGAGGGGCCAAACATTGCTCAGTTCATTCGGATTTCAGCAAACGCGAGGCTCCATTGCTCCTGGTGCACTCTCTGACTCATCAGATGCACCAGTTAGTGAACCAGCAGAGCTGGCATTCAAGTCAAGCCCTTTGATAATCCTGCCTCATGCATGAAGTGTTTCGATGATGTCAGATCCAAGTTTTGTCGATGATCGAGACGCTGCCAGTGATTCGGACGAGACCAATGCTGTGCATGACAACACGACAAATGAAAATGACAATCCGGAAGATATCTCAGGCGAGGGTGATGCAGAGGAGTGGGAACAAGAGCTCGACAGCACAGTTGCATCCAATACCGAAATTCGTGACTGGAAAACACTTCGCAATCAAATCCAGAATGATCTTCGAGCTGGGCAGAAAGCTTTACCCCTTTCTCGTATCAATCAGCTTCTTATTCTATCCAACTTCGCTACTCTTCGTCTCAAAGGTGCCTCCCGCATTGGTGCCAGTTTAGAGATTGCTCGTCAGTGGCATGACGGGAATGGCAACTGGTTTGCACGTCGAGTCCGTGCACTGGCCCGTCACTACCAAATATTCGAACAGCTCCCTGTTGAAAGGCAAGGTGGTAGCAAGAATGCTCGGTCCTTCTTGCATGACGAATCAGTGCAGAATCGTGCACGAACGTGGCTATCAAATTTGCCAACAGGAACTGTAACACCACAAGCTCTGCAAAGTGCAGTAACGACAACAATCTTTCCTGAACTGGGTATTGTTCCCAAGAACCCGATTAGCGAACGCACAGCTCGACAGTGGTTGATAAAGCTTGGGTGGCGGAAAACTATGATAAGGAAAGGAGTTTACATGGATGGTCACGAGCGAGAAGATGTTGTGAAGTATCGACAGGAGGTTTACCTGCCAGCAATGGCAAAGTTTGAGGCACGGATGGTTCGATTTGAAGGACCAGAGTTGACGAGAATTGATCCAATACTAAATCAAGGAGAACGTCAGATCAAGCCATACTGGCATGATGAATGTTGTTTTCACGCCAACGACAATGCTCGAAATGCTTGGTGAGCCTTCTGTGATGGTCATGGTGATACTGCAGCTTATTTTTCTCGTACAAGGTTAAAGCCCGACAAGCAACCTCTACGCAAGAAGGGACGTGGACGTCTGATTCACGTGTCTGATTTCATCAATGAGGAACATGGTCGGCTCATCTTGCAAGATTCTGACAGCACAATCCTAAAAGATGCCCGAAAAATCATTCATCCTGGTGCCAACGGTGACCCTTGGTGGACACACAAAAACCTGCTCGAACAGATAAAATCAGCAATTGAAATCCACGAGGAAGTCAGCAGCCCAGGTTGCCAAGCTCTCTTCATTTTCGATAACTCATCAGCCCACGCATCTCTTCCTCCCGATGCTCTCAAAGCATTCAACATGAACAAGTTTGATGGTGGCAAGCAGCGTCGGCAGCGCGACACAGTCATCCCTCTAAATAATCCTGATATCTCGAAGCGCGGACTCGTGCAAAAGATGACTAATGCAAAAGATGAACCAAAGGGCCTGAAAACTGTTCTCGAGGAGCGTGGATTTAATGTCCAAGGCTTGCGTGCGAAGTGCTCTCCTGTTTGTCCAATCGATAACAAAAGTTGCTGTATGGCACGACTCCTCAGTCAACAAGATGATTTCTCGTGTCAGACATCGATGCTCGAGGAGTTGATTAGAAGCAAGGGTCACGAGTGTATTTTTCTGCCAAAATTTCACTGTGAACTGAATCCGATCAAGATGGTAAGTGGTCCGTATATCCGAAGTTAACTCATAGCCTTAACTGTTGAGGCAGTACTGGGGCTGGTGCAAATACCGTTACCGCGAGGCATCAAAACCGAGCTTTGCAACAGCCAAGAAAGTGGCGCGGGAAATCCTTGATTCCTGTCCAGTCGAGGTTATCCGGCGGTTTATCAACAGATCGTACCGTTTTATGAGTGCATACAGAATAGGTTTGACTGGGAAAGCAGCAGAATGGGCTGTGCGCAAACAGAGACAGCACCGTCAGGTTTCGCAGCGTGCGATGATGGCAATCAAAGCAGTTCTGTCATAGTTTTATTGACATGTCATGAAGAAAGTATCATACGAGACATCAAAAAATTTGGCGTGCCAAAAATGTCGTGGGAAAAACCTCGGAGCAGTGTTTTTAGCTGTATTTTCACTGCCTGAGTTTGGATCGGGCCTCAGTTTGGCCTGAAAAAATCACATGCAGGCCCTACAAAATTTGTGGACTTCGCCTGTCCGCAACTGTAGGTATAATTTTATGAAGTGTCAGGTGAGTCAAAGCTTCCTAATGAAAAAGTAAAGTAAAGAAACACTACAGAAGACTATGTAACTAAATACTACTAGCAAAGATACACTAAAGAAAAGTAGGTAAAAAATAATACAGTTGGCAGGATTTGAAACATAGTCTCAAAAATAATGCAGTTGGCAGGAATTGAAACATGGTCTCAAAAAATAATGCGGTTGGCAGGATTTGAAACACGGTCCTTGGTCGACTAGTCTGAGGACTAAGCTAACAGACTTTGTCTTTTGAGGGTCACCTAGTATTCATGTCCATGCATGATTCCCACATCATGCAGGACATCGGATTGGAAGGTTCATGCATCTAAAATAGCTGGTGGGAACAGCAGACTAATAGAGGTCACCCCTCTATCAGGGCATTTGTGGAACCGGAGATGTGGCAGGGGACATGGGTGTCCCCCTTTTCCTAGTTAGCATTGTCCTACATAGGGTACTATATCCCAATTGGACATAAATTGGATTTTAAAAAAATAAAAAAAAGTCTGAACAACACAAACATAGCACTAGTGTACCTGTAGTCAGACCTTGACACTATTGTTCCCTCATTGATCTTGATGTATTCCAATGTTATAATAACATGCACCAATTAATGGGACATCATCACTATAATCTGATAATTTTGACGCCATGCGAATATGATAATTATTTACAGTGTTGCGGTGCATATCCATTATGAATATGATCAGCATGTACTTACAGTATTTACATATTTGTTCGTTCAGTTCTGAGCTAGCCTGAGTACATAAGTAGCCGCCCGTCGGTGAAGTTTTAGGCGTGTCGAGTCAGAGTTAGCAAAGTAGCCCGCAAATGTAGCGAATAGGATGACAATGTCGTCAGTGCATTTTTACCGCCAAATCACCGGCACCAAAGCGGTGGTTCGTCAATTTCTACTTCTCCATCAGCACCCATCTACAACAGTAGAACTAATAGGAGTCCCTACCAAGTGGTGATCGCCAGTTATACACAAGATGATTTATATCCGACTTCCGCATAACTTTACTACGTTTCGGCAGATTATCGTCTGTGAGAGTGAAGACAGTCCCCATTTCCACATTCCCATCCTTCATTCTGCGATTTGGTTGCATGCATAGTGAAGGTGACATCTCGCTTGGCCAATATTTTTGATTCTCCTCGTCCGACATTTCTTCGAATGGTATCTTCTGTGTTGAGTGGCTGGGAGCTACTACTTCATAGGGAGGCAGTTTATTTGAGGACACATGTTGATATATGCGCTGCATATTCATAGGATCTTTTCCAAATGCGTTTGATCGGGGGAACCGACGGAGCTCGCGAGCCGCCTCCCTACTTGCCATTTCCGCCTTGATTGAGCGCGGGAAGAATATCTGAGGCTCACCGTTTCGAATCAACTTGCACGACTAGCACCTATAAATGACGCACGATAAGAGTGATCCCAGAGGATACGACACAGCCTATACCCGAAATCATCCCCAATAAGTCTAGTTAGAAAGATGAGTCGATGACTCAAGCCCATCCGGTGGAGTTGCATACCAGTGGCAAACCTAAACGACAAATTTAGCATGACAGTTGACATATTTTAGACACAGGCGCGTAACACACGCACATGTTATCGTTGATGTGCTGATGCGGTCTGACGCCATCGATGCCCAATATCACTAACGGAATTGTGAAGAGAAAACGAAATAAGACCCGAATACACTTCCATGTATCGCACATGAGTTGAGCAATGATGTCACATCTGCGCAAAACTTACGTTGAGCTCGTGAAACTTTGTAAGCCTGACGATTGTATTCGTATCAACATCGGCTTTTTTCTGAATAGGGTTGGTCAGACCAGATCAGAATCTTGCCGATCGGAATGAACTTACCAGGCTCTGAAGGAATTTGGGGAATGTCCACAAAATTGGAAGAAACCATATTGTTAAAGACAAGCTTCCGAGACCCCCGGCTAATAATGTGTAAGCCTCGCACTAGTCAGAGTTTACAAATTTTGTCCGATGTTCAAACATGCAATGACAGACCTTGTAGGGGTCTTCCCGTGTGAAAACCGTTATAAGAGGCATACAAATGATTGCGAC
This sequence comes from Suillus bovinus, assembly GCF_016758785.1. Lineage (NCBI taxonomy): Eukaryota > Fungi > Basidiomycota > Agaricomycetes > Boletales > Suillaceae > Suillus > Suillus bovinus. The sequence goes on along the minus strand of NW_024542101.1, from coordinate 109,426 downwards.
TATGGACCCAATTGCCCATATTTTGAAATATAGGCTGCGGAACCAATCTTGTTTCGCAGAGCCAGAACGAATCAGGAAAAACCAAAAACATAGTTCTACGGGTCGCGATTTAGCCTGAACTTATATGCCAAGGCATAAAAAATGAACCTTCTAGGTGTGTTACCCTTGGTTGAAATGTGAGCCGGTATCAGTGAATATCGGTTTAGCATACTCACACCTCTAATGCCCAGGCGAATGAATAACACAGGTACAGAGGGAGGATTGCGCTTTGTGCACTGTCACTCCACAGCTCGTACGGAGTGGGCGTGACTTTGAAAATTTGGCGTCAGCGAGAGACGTCAATATTGTGGATTGGGCTCACTCACTACCCATCCCAGGGATGACAGTGAAACCATTATTGTATTTGATAATGGAGAAGCCCACAGCGTAGATTGTAATTAACGGAATGCTGGTCAAATAGGAATACTGTGAGATTATGTGAGACCAGTGTGATTGATACAATGGAAAAGAAGGAAGCCCTGACACACCGTCATGACCCGCTTGAATGTACCGGAACGCGGTCCATGATTCCACCTGTACAAATGGGCTTAGGGCACTCGAAATTATGTGTAGAAAATCCGCCAACCTCAGAGATTTGAAACGGTCAAAGGACCAGAGATGATAGACTAGAAAGACTTCAAACTAAAGGAGATGGATATCAGTATTTCTTCCATAGAACAATCTAATATCAGACAGACCATAGTTGTAAGCGCTGCCCATACAAGAGTGACGGCTGGACTCATGTGGGCCATGATTTAAAGGCGAGCAAAGTGGAAGGAAGAGGAGAGCAGTTTGAGAGTTGCATGAAGCAATGATGGAGACGTAACTATATAGTACTGGTAGAATCCCAACCGGGTCGCGAAACAGAAGCGAGTCTGTTTGGGAGTAACCTCGAGATAGTCGGACGTTATCGCAACAATACCCGTTGTGGCACGTTCCTGCTGAGAAGATCATGGTGGTAGTTGGAACAAACCGGGAGCAATCAGCACAGGTTCAATTACAGCCATACGGTACTAGTTTGGTTTGCTCGTACCAATTCCATTTATCCGTAGCACCAGGTTGGCGGGAAGTCGCAGAGGGTACACTGCCACCGGGCTGTCGTCGGATCTCGGGCTGTAGATGCAGACGAACAAATCTGATTTCATATCATTTTCTAAATCTTTCACAATGGCTACATGGCCGCTGCCCACAGACGATGACAAGGAAAACCTCCTCCTTTCATGTCGATACGATGATCTCGACGAAGTCAAAGATTTTGTAACAAAATTCGGCTCAGGTGCTCTCTCCAGCGTCCATGACGACAACGGAAACACCGTGCTACATATGACATGCGGAAATGGACACATAGGTGAGACGCGATTTCATTGTATAACGTTCTTGATACCATGAGGACTGATTCGCGTAAGGTATCTCGTAGACGTGTTGGATTATCTTCTTCCTCTTGTCTCCCCTTCTATTCTCTCTGCACAAAATAATGCCGGCTCGACTGCTTTGCACTGGGCAGCGGTGAACCAGCATCTCGAAGTAGCGCAGAAGCTGGTTCGATTTACTGGGGTCGATGCAATTGATATCAAAAATAAGGCTGGAAGGTCGCCCCTGGGCGAAGCTGAGATGATTGGATGGGATGAGGGCGCAAGGTGGTTTGTACAGGAGATGAGGCTCGATGAAACCAACCACGATGACGTGAATGATAACGAAGAAGATGGTCTTGTGGACGCTGCACAGGATGTAGAAGTAGAGATCCAAGACGCGGATGGCCAAGTGGCGAAGATGACGATAAGCAGTGGCGCAACCACCTGATCATTATTTTGAGTTCAAGTACTAGCTTAGGTAGGTTTGGTTTATCCTTGCTGCACACAGAAGCGTTCTGAGTCTGCCACTGAGCCCCAGCGTTTCGCTTTTGGATCAGAATTGAAACTCACATGGTGATGGCCGAATGGAAATCTTTGGACTTACATCAAACTCAACGCATGAATCATAGAAGTTTGGGCCTAATACGTTACTAGCACACATTGGGTCTTCCCGATACACGTAGGACATGGCATAATGACGTAGAATGGAAACGCCTATAGCCGAATGTCACCTATGACACAGCACGAGTCCACAACTATCAAAACTACCATATGGTCACTGGACAAATCAAATACGTAGAAAAAAAAACATTAAAATTCACGTAGCATTCAAGGGGGAAAGCTTCATCTTCATCATGTTTCACATCGACGGTGACCGTTCTTCCACAGGCCATGACAGCGCTGCTGCGGAGATGTATGAGCATCTACTTGATATCCCTCCTTCACTGTTCGTTTTCCCCCAACATGCTTCTCCGTAACGTTGCCTAACAACCAGTCGTCTGGGTCTGCCGCCTTCAAATTAGTTTTTGCATACCAAGATTTCTCGTTTCCGATTTCATCAATATGTGCAAATTCGTTTGGTGGAGGATTTGCCAAGTAAAGCGCACCACGCTTCCACGCGATTGCTTCTGAAGTGGGAGAGAGAAATTCGTGTGGTGCGAACGGACTCCAAGGAGACAAGGTAGACGAATGAGATCTGGTTTCCAACATAGGCGACGAAAATCCAAATTTCATGCGCTCCGAACGACGCGACGTGGGTTTTGTCTGCTGTGAGACAGTATAGACAAGCTCGCCGGCCACACGCCGTTGCGGGGGAACATACTTCGCATAAGCGCCTGAACGTAGGGTCAAACTAGTGAGGCTGTATCGACGCTTATCAGAGAACGTTTATGATCCGTTCGGATCAACATACCTGTCAGCTTGATTGGAAGCCAACCCCGACGTCCCCGACTTTGGTACAACATTGTCGTCAGGGGGCTGATCCTGTGTTTCGCCGGAATCGAACTGTTGCGGTGAAGTCTGGACACACAGTTTCTTTTGCGCAACAATAGACCAGGGGGGCGAGCGAGCCGCGGACCCGCTCGAAATATTTTTGTCGGGTTGGTCGTTATCAGTGACGGCAGTTTGAGACAGATCAAATGTTGTCCTGGCACCCTTCGGTTTGAGCGGCTCTGAAGTCGTAAAGGTGGCGGTGACTCTCAATCTCTCTTGCACAGCTGCCTCCCAGAATGAATCTGGTCCATCAAATTTATGTTCTGTTCCACTTGACGGATTGTCGCCCTGTTTAACCTCGGTGGCGACAAGTCCATGTGATGAATGTTCATTGCCCCGGCTAGAAGGGACCGGCGTGCTGGCACTGCGGCGGTGCATATCGAATGGCATAGCTGTGGGTTCCGAATCACAAAAAGAGCCGCACCCTAGTATATTATCGCGTCTGGACGTTGACTGTGAAAGACAGGATGTGACGTGATTCTCGTTCTTGTCAATGGATTGTGGTGAAGATAATCCGAGAGCCAATTGATCCCCTGGCGACTCGCTGCAGAAAGATCCTTCCTCGCAACTTGAATCACTGTCTTCCTCGAAATCGACACCGATCCCAGTCGCATAAGACCAGCTTCGCTTTCGGGAAACCATCGATGAAAAAGAAGCTTGGCTACTTGAAACGGAAAGGTGTTCGTCATGATTGGGCCTTGCAGGTATAGTCATTTGGAGGTCGCCATGGTGAGTTGCACCATCATGCTTGCGAGCTGGCCGATGCGCATCGTGGGGTATTGCTTTTTCATGAGATACAGCCTCAGCTAGTGGCGGGAAGTTACGGACGAGATGCGCCAGGCGTGAGGGTTGGCGTGGGTCCTGGGGCTTACTATTGTGGATGTTAAGTTCAAAACCCGCAGAGCTCGACGATTTGAGGGAAGGTGGGACGTCCAGGGACGCTGGATTATCGCAGGACTCAGACTCTTGACTCGGTGTGCGTTCGGTATCACTATGATTGCTAGTTGTTTCATGTGGCAGTACATATCGACTGTTATATAGGTGTGAGGCTGCACCCATAAGTTTGGGACTCTCCAGATCCTCGTGTAAGGTACGTTTGTTGGGAGCTCGCAAAATGTATTGTTGTGTAGCAAGAAAACCTGGATCGCCGTTGTACGCTTCTTGGTCGGGAGTGACGCATACACTCTCCGTCCCATCTGTAGATTCGCCGGTCCCAGATAGCTCGCGCGAAATAGCTGCACTTGGATATTCGCTATCCCTAGGAAAGATAGTTTCGAGGCTACCACACGATAGGAGTACCGGTCGAATCTTGTTTTTAGACTGGAGGCGAGTAACAGGATAGAGACATATGAGACCAAAGTTGAGGGCAACCAAGACCAGGATGCTGCAAAAACCGCTGTTAAAATAAGTCAACTGGTCAGAGTACAACAGAGCTAATGTAGATGTCAGCATAGATAAGCACAGTCTGGAGCATATAGCCTGACCTAGAGAGTCCACAAAATTTGAAAAATAGTGTTTGTGCTGGGAGATCAAGAGTGCATATGTGAGAGTGGAGGAAGACGGGGGAGAATGGTGGTCATTAGCGGAAATACGACTGCTTCTATTGCTTGAGGCAAATCCGGCGGCAAGATAATTTGCTGGAGGGTTTGGCCACAGGAAGTTATTGTGTCTCTCGAGGACCGCAGAGTCTCCGTCGATGGTCCGAACAGAACTGAACGGATCCAGGGTCGCCAGCAGAGGTGCCCATTGTAATAGTTTGAGAAGGGTTAATAATGAATATCGCAAGAAGAAAGTCATGGAGCTGAAGGCAACAAATACACGATTGAGCTCAACTTTAAAAGTTGGCGTTTATTTGCATTTGTGTTGAACAACTTGAAGACGAAACAATTGCTACACTGTGTGGCCAGCTGTGTAACGCGCACTGGAGAATTGAACTTCGAATGGATTAAATGTTCAAACTTCGACTCTCAAGTGTGTGCGTTTTCTAAATGTCACATATTTTTGACTGGTCGAACTCAAGTGTTATTCGGGGGGAAAAGATCAACTGCCCTACTAATAGTTTAACGTGAGCTTAAATACTGTAGGGAATAGAATGTTCGCAGGTGAAGCTAGAACTGTCTGCTGACACCTGTCAGTTTTATCAAATCTGGGATAATCTAGACCTGCAGTCAAAGTACGTAGTTTACAGCACCGCCCACACAGATGCCACGATGCTAACACCAAGACAAACTACCGTGAATATCCCTACAACTTGCTGCAGTATCACCCACGCGTAACCAGCGATACCAAGAAGAGCCAAAATGAAGCCGATACTACTCAACGCCAAAGTCGTAAAATAGCACCGGGTCAGGAGATCCAGCGGAGGAATGGACGTCCTGGATGTAATCTGGAGCCCCGAATTCAAGGGCACAACTTGAAAAAAGGTGCTCATAGCATCAAAAGGAGGGATGGTCATAAGCGTTCGCTGCGTCCCATGCATGATCTCAGGATGGTGCAAACCAGAATTAGAAATTCACCCACCTCGGTGTTCTTTGTATCAGAAGGAGCTACATCACTGAGCTGATATCGAATGAGAGCAAATGATGCTATATATCCCAGAATTGCTAGGTCAGCTCGTGAGCGCCTTGCACTTCCTCGAAGCATCCCGGCACTCACAAGCACAAACATGGAAAACGAGGGCGCCAGCGAAGCATGCATAAACAAATTCTTGAAGTGGCATCTGCGACGGCGTGGTGAGCTCAAAAAGTCCTCCGTCGATCGAAGCGAGAAATGTTGTCTGATGGTTTATTCCAGAATGGCATGCAATCAGAGTCACCGAGTAATGACTTACTATAAAGGTGAGGATTTGAAGTCGTTGCATCCACACTGCCACAAGCGCTGAGCTATCTCCTGGTGTCGTTGCAACATTATTTAAACCATTTCTAGTCGCGACGCGGACCTGCTCTTCACGTTGACCATCTGTCACATTTCTCAATTACTCTGCTGTATTGATGGAATGGTGTGGTGTGTATACCATTATCTGTGTGCTGAACACTAGGACCAGCTTCTGCTCGCTCGAGATCTTCATTCATGTTTCAGCTGACTAGACTTTACCTGCAGCGTTGTGCGCGTGTTTGCAGGTCAGTTGGGGCGTGGCCTTGAGAATCGAGTGCCTGGAGCATCGGATCAGCGAATGATGACCTAGTAGCCACAAGAATCCTCACGAGCCTGAGTGTCCACTGGGTTTGACTGGGCCTACAGTCGACAAGACTTCTCATACGCACCTATTATATGTTTTGCGGCAAACGCCTCAACACCCGCAAGGTGTTGATTGGGAAATCAACCGGTGTGCCAGCAGGTTGCGCCATTGTGGTTCTCGGTGCGAGTGCAGAGGTTACTGAAATAGCTTAATTCTGGGGGTAGCACAATTTTTGGCGCGTGTGGAGCACATGGGAATGCGGTGAAAGTTTCAGCCTATCAGCTGTCAGTAATAAGATTAAAAATATAGAGGAGTGATGTATGTCTACAATTACGTAATTTTCTGCCCGAAGACCGCCGGCGTTATAGTGTAGTGGTCATCACTTGGGATTTTGATAATACGATTTCCCGTAACCCAGGTTCGAACCCTGGTAACGCCTGCTTTTTGGTTTTATGCTTGTATCATTATGGTAGAGCTTGGTCCCATCAAGTGAGCTCACCATTACTCACACTGAGATTTCCTCAACGTCGCCAGTTTTAACGATCTTTGAATTTATTTCAAGTCCGCACTCCGACTTGAAGTGGAAAGCTGGGGTTTGGGTTTAACCGCCGCACAGGAAGACAGCCGTTCTATGCCGCAGAGATGTGAATATTCACATCCAGACCATCCCAAAATCATTGGAATGACCAGTTTATTGGGCCAGTCATCTTTCTAATATTTGACGGTGAATCAGGGTGAGCAGGTGACTGCTTTTACGTTTACTGATCTTGTGCTCTACGACATCCTCAGAAATGCTACATCCTTCTTTCTCTCTCGGCAAGCTCAAGACTGGTAAAAACCAGCAACGCCATCGCAAGACTCGCGGTGCAAGTGCTGAAGTCTCGCCCATCAAACTTAGCCACCTTCTCAAGTCCATTAGGCACCATCGTTTGAAGGGAAAGGTCGCGGTTGAGCAGAAGACTACTTCAGCCTCATCACCCCAGCCTGAGTCTGATATGAGCTTGTCACCTCCTTCCAGGCATCCACCTTACGAATGGAACACCGACCATTCGAGTCTCTTGTCAGGAATCAATAATGCGCGCATTGTCTCAGAGTCTGCTACCCGGTTCACCACTGCTGAACAGAGCATAGCCCCGTCGGAGCAGTCGTCACATTCATCGCTGTTTGATATGCGCACTTCGAAGTCCACTTTAGCTCTTCTTTCGAAGGCCCCTGTAGACCCCTTCTCAGACAGCTCTGGTGTATCCCCTACCCTAATATCATCTCCGTCCATGTTTAACCTACGTTCTCATTCGACGGGCGATTACATCGTGCGACAGCTTGGTGCAACCCTGGAAAAGCTTTCGCTGGGCGAGAGCCAGTATACTAAGCTTCAGGAGAACGTCATTCCAATCAGATCCCTGAATAGTACACGATGCAATGTGCCAAAATCGGAATCGGTGCTAACCGTGATGTCCGGCTTCCAGGGCTCCCCAACATCTTCTGATATGATTGTCTCTCCCTGCTCCCTCTTGTCCCCCCAAGTTCAAAGACTCACTTGCGTCTGGATACCTTGGGAATTTAAGACAACAGCTGCAGGAGAAGCGGTGGCTATGCAAGTTTGCTCGCTCCACATCAGCCAAAGTACACGTTGCCGTCGCACCCACCATATTCATCACGTCTGTTGATACGAAGCATCCCAAACCACTATGTTCCCCGGTTGGCCTTTTTGGACAAGCTAACCACTTCAGAGATTTCATCGATGATCCTACGCCTCGACCACTGCCGCTAGCCAATTCTCTGTGTCTAGATGACCCATTTAATGCGGATCCATTCGCCTATGACCATCCCTCTCAATACGATCTGCCATTATTGCCTTCAACCCCAACTTCTGAGGAGACAGGAGAAGTCACTGACCCTGCCTGGTATCTATTTGGAACGCCCTCTCGTGCATATCTCAAACTCTTTCCATCTAGTGGGGAGGAATTCCCAACAGCCCTGGGTGCCACCATCACCAATCCATTTGATCTTCCGCCTTTCTCTGTACCGTTCATGAAACCAGGACTGCTCGGCGCTTCGCTTCATGACAATTGAGGCGAGTTGCGATGCTGAGGGTTTTTTGTGGATATGGTTTGTAATCTAGTAGGTTCTGAAGCCGCTAATATAGTTTATTCATGTCCTGGAGTCCTTAAATTGTCTACAGATCCCTTACTATGTTGTTCCATCCTAAATCCTTGCATATGCATGGGACGAGGATCCTCAAATATATGAGGTTGTTTGTATAATATTCCAGTTGCAAGATGAATAAAATTAGCTCGTTTTCCGAACAAATTTTGGCATATCATACACCAAGGACAAGTCGAGTGGCGAAAGCTGATCTCGGAGAAGTTCAACAGGTGAAGCACGGAGGTCGAATTTCAGCAGGTGCCGGTCGTGCTGGTGGGTGCTTAGTACTCTAGTACTCAATCGTGTAGCGGCAATGCTATGCATTGACCTCCAAACACGTAGTCTCCCGTAGTATGAACATTCAAAATTAAGAAGATATAGTTGTTCCTCGATGGCATCTACCTCGACGAAAGCCAGCTAACACTGAGCAAGTTACAATTAATCTCATTTTAGCGGGAACCTGAGAGAATTTGAGATGACGACACACGAGTTGGAAAATGCAATACGCAATGTCAGCAGATATTAGCTTAATGGCAAGAACGCTCAGCGGGTCTGTATTTGAGTCGAAATGTAAATAGAGCATGAGCCAACCGAGATCCCATCACATGGCCATCCAACATGTCAGAAAACAAGCAATCAGATAAAGGAGTCAAGATTTGCAGATGGATGTACTACAGGGTAGTTATTTGTGGGTGAGGCTGCAGTGACTCGGATGCCAGATCTAATACGATGGATGACTTTCACAAAAGATTGAGACATACGGTTTGATAACTCACCTGCGTAGAACCTGTCGCCAAGTCCACTGGTAATGGCGATGTTTGGATTCATCCATCAAGTTCCTCGCGTTTCCTTCCAGCACCGTTCTTGTATGAGCGGTAATTGAAGTCATCAGCATTGACTTCGTAATTTCTGTAGTTGAAATCATCGGCATCAAGCTCCCCGCGCTTCCCGTTCTTGTACGACCCGTAATTGTAGTCATCAGCGTTGACTTCGTAATCGCTGTATTTGAAGTCATCGGCATGAACTTCCTTGCGCTTCCCGTTCTTGTACGACCCGTAATTGAAGTCATCAGCGTTGACTTCGTAATCGCTGTATTTGAAGTCATCGGCATGAACTTCCTTGCGCTTCCCGTTCTTGTACGAGCCGTAATTGTAGTCATCAGCGTTGACTTCGTAGTTGCGGTAGTTGAAGTCATCAGCGTGAATTCCCTTGCGCTCCTCTACAGCTGGCAGCAAGTTATGTTTATCAACCTCTGCATAGTGATGATTCGTGATTTGAACACTACTCACAGGAACGCTTAGCGTTGGCATCTTGCACGGGGTGTGCTGTAGCAAGAACCACGATGAATGCGAGCGCACTGAAGACACTGAGAGTAAGCTTCATGTTTGAGTTAAGAAATGCGACTGGTGCTTTGTCGATGCGCTACATTGGGATCTTCAAGAGGACTTTATACCTTTTCGTACGCCCGCTCGTGACTCAGGTCACCTGAATTGGCTGAAGCATTATCCACTCAGAACTTTTGTGAGGGGCTGTCCTAAGCGTACATAATCAGCCATCAGAGTCATTGAAAAATCACTAACAATCTCAACGAGGCAAGACCGCCAACCCGAATTCTCATCTTCGGATCAGCTCAGTTCATGCGAGAAAGAGGGACAACAGCCTCATTTCACATCTGCAAATTGGATTATGACCCGAACCGCCGTACTCGATGATGCGCGGCACGTTCAAGTGTCAATCACGCTGATTAGGGAGATAAGTGACAGTGACAGTTGATCAGATCTTCAAAGCTTCACCTTACGGCGATGCAAACGCCTCGAACTTGAACTTGGGAAATACCTTTATTCCCCCACATCTTCTCGAAACATTGATCAGCTTTTGAAGAGTGATAAGAACGCCTGTAAGACATGATTTGTCTATAAAACACGGTTAAGGCCTTAAAGGACTGTTGCGGCGCAAGTCTCTTGAGTGCCAAAAATACATGTATGAGCAAAGTTTGCTCATTTCATAAAGGGTACCGCCGATTATGCCGGATCTTTGAAATGTATAGCCAGAGGCTCATCGACATCCTCGCATTCTGACCTTGACGCTTCTGTGTGTCCTGGTAGCGTTTAATCATTGATGGAAATTCCATCAAGTACGATCGTACGATCGTACATTTTACAAGTATTTCGGGTGTTTGCCTGCTGTCCAGTAGCTTCCGTCTGGTGATTCTTTTGCCAGTATCTGTTCCTCAGGCTGCTTTAGCATACATCGAGAATTTTTATGTTTTCGCCCGAGTAGTACGTACGCTGAAATTGTCCACGCGCAATCAAATAGCGTTATCTCAGTCGATTGAAAAGGCTACATCACGCGTGCATGAGTTAGGCAAAATTCATCTGGAAATAAAAAGAAGAACAGCGTCCTCGCGCAATCCGCAATACAGTTGACGTGCTGATCTTAGCTTGGTGCCTCGGGGAGCATGAATGTGTAAGATTGTCGGTGACAAGGAAGATGATTTCTTTCATTTTTGTATCAGCGCAACAAAATTGATCCAACGTGAGCGGAGCAGGGTGCCTGAAAATACATGTGACGGTGAGCCTGGACTTGACTAACTACTGATTTTGAGACATAGAGGACGAACATGTGGTACTGTGGCTAATTTTAGAACTCTGTCTGGCCCTCGTTCTTTAGTGATGCAGCGGAGTGAAAAGTTGGGTGTGCGACGGTCTAGTTAGGCCTCATTGTGAATAGCACGTCGTCAACCGAACCATTGATAAGTGAAAAGAGGGTCCTATTAGTATTCCACTAGTAGTTCTTGTTGATGATCCTGCCATATTGGAACAAGACGATACTAAACACAAAAATATCAGCCTCAGCCTACCTTAGTTGGCTAGTTTTTCCTGATCTTTGACTGGTACCCATGAGGTGATGATACGTGCCGTTCTATGCACTAGCACCAACTTCGTTCAAGCCCTTTCCACTATCGGTACGCATTTTAGGGCTAAACAAAGTAAACCTCAACTACATCAGAATATTTTTGAGCCTGAGAAAGTTATTTACCACTATATGACAATATGGATAGAGCGTGTAAAGAGCATGTCCTTTATTTTCGTTGCTAAAAGAAATATAAAGTCGTTTATTACGACGTCAGGGCCCCGCAATCAACGCAGCGCACCTCGGTTCTTTAATGGCCCGCACTAACGTCAGGTGGTGGCAGTCCTGTCAGCGTGAACCTAGGTCTTCCCAGTCGTTATCAGCACCATCAAAGTCTTGAAAACGGACTTGATAAAAATTGCAACGAGTTTCGGTTCCGGGATCCAGTTTCTGATCGCAACAGTAAAACGGAGAACTTGATGTCTTTAATCACCGCTCGTGCTGGACTCGACACGGTCAGGGCAGAGGAGTAACTTGAAAGAGGTTTCGTTCAGAATGCCTCGGTATAGGGAAATCTATAGCCAAGTTCTAGGTCAGTTCACCGATGTCCCGTGGAGGTGGATTATAGCCGTGTCGAGCTATTAATCAAAACTTTCATCACTGCTTGTCCGTTTGTGGCTTTGCTATCAGAATCTCAGGCGCGACTCAGACAACAATAAGAGCCTACACGCTAAAAAAAATGAGTACTTGAATACCGATACATAAACAGCACTAAAGATACCTGAAAGAATCGACCAGCACGACGTTCAAGTTGGAGAACAACAACAAACATCCCGTGCCAAGTCCAAAACCCAACTTCCTTTTTCGTACTCGAAGCTTGACCCATCGAGCGCGTAAATTGCAAAATATATTATTCATTCATTTCTACGTCATTGATGTACAAACAGCACGTTAATTCTACTGAGCTCTCAATCATTTCCGCTCTTGCAAGATACTCGTGAATGTATGTAGTAAGTAAACAGCAAGTCATACATCATCGTGCATCAGATGGAAGGGTAAGGGAATATCAACCGTATCTTCAAAACGAGTCATCGCCGATTCCGGAATATGGACAGCATGCTCGATAGCCCAATCCAAGATTTTCTCGTAGTCCCTGCATTGGTGGCGGGTGTTGAAATTGGGGTATGGGATTTCGTGTCCCTGGACCCAGTCCCATGTTATGATCGTCACATCGGCATTGCACATGATACTCTGCCTGATCATTTCAATGCAGTGATCTGTATTGTATACAATAAGCAGGAGGTGCATGAATAAAAAAAAGCAGATGTACCAAGATGCATTCGGACTACTTCGGGCGTGTCCTGGAACGAAATATCTATGGGTCCGTAATACTTGGGCCACGAGGCTTTACGAAGTAAATTCTACAAAACATGAGGCAAGGATGACTAGACTTTTGATGTAGTATGGCTCACCAGACAGTGGAGTTGGTGGGGGGCTTCCATGGATACCATGAAACCCCCACCAAATTCGGCTGGATATTTGACCTTTGAAGGTGAATCTACTTCGCCGGCTTTGAGAATTTCCTCGAGTGACATCCGAGTTGGTAGCACTGAGGTTTCATGGACGTAAACATCTACTGATTAGGATGAGGGGGAAATTAGGCGACGCACCATCGTGAGCTATCCTGGCCCAAGCGGCATCAACTTCTGGGGAAGGAGGGACCACGATAGATCGAAGGAAAGTCGAGAGTCCCATTGAATCTTACGATCATGGAGTCAACAGCACCACTTGCTGGAGCTGTGAAAAATCATCAACACTATTAGTCAACTATCCGAGGATGTCTGTTCACTCACAGTATACAGGAATGTCGTCATGCAGACGGGGCGAAGGCGTGCCCATCCATAGCACGAAAAAGAGTATCGATGTGCATATCAACGCGCCATGGCTCAATATAGGCCACATGCAAAGGATGTGCAATTTGGGACGAAGTTCTGCACGGAACATTTCTGCATCACCAAATGATTCCTCCACATTATCTTTGTCAATAACATCGACAGGAGAGTACTGCGAGAATTTTTTGACCATGACCCTGGGTGAACTCCGTTTGCTGAACTCGGGGATTGTAGGGACAGTTGGGAACAAACGAGGGTAGATGCGAGAAATATTTAGGAGTGTATTGATTTCGAACATGTTCTCCGATCAACTGTATCTCAGGCGTGTTATGTTATCATGCCGTTGATGTGGAAGCCACATGCCTCAGCGGAGCGCTGGAAAGTATTCAATGGGAAGCAACAGGTTTTGAATGATCGGAGAAGTGAGAAGCCCGAGTTTGATTGAATCCAGGAACACCAGTACTGCCAGCTTGACCGCCAGTTCAAGAACCAACGTGGGTTCCATCAGTCAAAATTCAAGCCCCTCTATGTACTCAGGTCCTGGGTTCCAGCTTGCCCCCGAGTACAACTTTGTTTCAAGTGCATTCCAAGTGTCTTGAAACCCTACCGACTTCAGATCCTTTTCTTGCGCCAGCTATGCGTAAGGAATATTCTGCATCGTATTCTCCTGTCGATGGAGTCGACGATCGTGACGATACGAACCTCCTTGATAGCTATACAGAAACAAGACCTCTTGCAAATTTCCGTCTCCTTCGCTGGTCACCATGGGTAAGCCATGGTGTGCTGGTGTCCATAACAATGATGTTCTTCGTGCTATGGGCACGGTCGCCGTCTATCGATGACGTAGTTTTGTACTGTAGGTGGACAGACAGCATCAACGCACGGGACCTTGCTTACTCGTCATAGCTCCAGCAAACGAGGCTATTGAGTCCATTGGTATCATAAGATTCAACGGAACTCTGGGCACCCCTTCCATATATCGTGGCAGCCCGTCTCCAGAGATTGACGCCGCATGGGATAGGATATCTTTTGATGGTTGCGTCCTATGCTTCGCTTACATCATAGACATTCACTGACTATATGATATTTCCCAGCGCGTCCAATACGTATGACGCTTGAGCAACTGCTCAGAACAGGAGAGAAACCTTCTCCCGTCATGGCTAGGTACCCGGAAGAATACGGTGGAGGTTACATGGCCACAGTAGAAGTCATCCACCAGCTCCATTGCATAGTCAGTTGTAATACAGGGAGGGTGGTCAATCTTTACTCACTCCCCTGTAGGATATGCTTCGCAGAGTCAGCTGGGGTGATGAGTACTCAGTTCATGATGCCCACGAATCCCCCCAAGACTTTCGCATTCATCTCGGTAGGTATATTGTTTCCTGCCCGGACCACATCTGCTTATGGCGTGTCCCAGATCACTGCATCGAAATGCTCAGGCAGATCATTATGTGTCGTGGCGACGTGACGATGCTCACTTACGACTGGGTGGAGGGAGTCAAAGATCCTTTCCCTAACTTCAACATTCCTCACCGATGCAGAAACTTTGAGAAGGTCTTGAATTGGGTTGAAGAGCATCGTGTTTTTGTCCCTAAATCCAAGGTAGTCCGCTTGGAGGATAACGTAGACCTGCCTTCTCCTCCCTGATAGTCTGAATTTATTCTCTCCCAATAACGGCTCTCGCGCTCGTGTAGATCATGATTCTCGCTACGGCAGTAGTTTTGTTGTCTTCCATTTGTTATGAAGTCTTTGAATCGTTCGCTTATATTCATGCTCTTATTCGTGTCAACGATGCCAGTCAAGATTCCTCCGTGCGATTGCCTTTCCTGCACAGCTGCAATGTGCCGCGTTCTGTTTCCAATCATAATGGGGTCGTTGTAAAATCGACATCCGGCGTGTTTGAAAGCTCGGCGCCCTTGAATTTGCTCCGGAAATTCGGATATAGGACGTCCGTTCTCCGCTGGATCTCCTGACTCTAATATTTTACGATTTTGGTGTTAAGTAATGTTGGTTGGATTCTAGCACTTCTTGGTATCGCCGGTTACGCGTGGTTGACACTGCAGCAGGTTGCGAGGATATTCACGGCAGTTTGTCTTGGTGTTAGCGTGGCATCTGCGTGAGCATACAGTAAAATACGTACTTTGGCTGCAAGTGTAGATCCTCCCAAGCTTGATGAAGCTGGTAGGTGTCGGCACCGACAGTCGACTTCTCCGATAATAGATCTAGCCTGAAAGGGTGACCAATAACAGATTAAATGCAAAATTCATGGCCATCGGAGCGTAGGAAAACCATTATTGCACAGGTCAAGGCGTCTTGAATCCGTCATCGTCTGGGGCTTAAGCGCTTACGCTTGAGCGGAAGTTGGCAGTCTATTCTGTCATGGTGGTGCTCTGTCCTGGGGACTTGCTTTGTCAGCTGGGCCTAGAGCGACAGTCGCGGGGATTGCCGGTCTGCAATTTGAAGCAGGTTGTTTTCATTTCCTCTGCTGCTGTGAATGCGTCGCATAGGCGTTCAAACGTTGAACTCATGCATCATGTTCACTAATCGGCTGAGCATGCTGGCCTGGATAGGATTTCTACTTTAAGCGCTCTATGTACGGTACGCAACTATTTTTTTCCGGTTTCTAAATTAACATCTTGTATTCACATGTACTAATCAGTGTCCAGAGGCAGACATGCATATATGGCCTGGTCGTTGTTAGCAAATTTCATGACAACGATGCATCACGGTCTGTCATCATCAGATGCCAGTCGAGCTCGAGCTCGTGGATCTCTACCAGGAGACAGCGACTAATGCATAACCCGGATCTCGCACTTTGTGCTTAGCTTCCGAACTGGAACACACGGTTTGACAGTTAAAAAATAACCCGCCATGGATGAGCGCTATAGCGATAAGCAAACCATCCATTCCATAATCAATTCGTGACTGCCGCTGGCGACTGCCTGTACAGTTGCCACTGATGGCGGCGTGGATCGTGACGAAATTTGTTCCATGTCTGGAATTATAATGTTTCCGTGTTATCAACAACGTTGGCGACGCCAACTTGAGATCCGTATTGGCGCAATCGGTTGATTAATCGGTTTCCGTGAGTCCACGCTGTTGGGCGCAATACAGGTATAAAAGGTGAGTTCCAAGAAGTCTGTCACTCCAGTGCGCACGCAGTCCTCGTTGCACCTCAGTGAGGAATCTTAATGTAGCTTTCTTACATGCACTAACTGGATGCTGCAGGCGCCCGGCTCGCAGCTTCGTTCTTGCACATAAATCTGCAATTTATGACTGTCATGTCTACTCAACGAGACCTCGAACGAGCCGACCCAGGGCCTAGTTTCGGTATGTATCTGATAACATTCTGTTAATCTAGCAGAAATATCGAGAAATGCCACAGATGGTCAACGTGATGAACAAGTCCACAACATGACTCAAAAGGATGCACAAACAACTGCGGGAGACGATTCAGCACTTATAGCAGCATGGATGCAACGACTTCAGACACTCACTGTTATAGTAAGCCATCACTCAGTGACTCTCATTACATGAATCTGGAACAACCCATCAGACGACATTCCTTACTTCCATCGACGGAGAGCTCTTCACCCTCACCTCCTCCTCGTCGCAGGTGACAGTTAATGCAAGCTTGGAATATCGGGAACTCGTCTATGCATGTTTGACTGGTGCCCTCATTTTCCATGTCTGTTCTTGTGAGTGCCGACATCATCTTGGAAGCACGAGGAGACACTTACGGCCGGTGTTAGCAATTCTGGGATATGTTACGTCTTTTGTTCTCATCCGATACAAGACCGTCGATGCAGCCTCCCCTTCCAATGCGAAAGCCGACGCATTGGGCAAACTCCCTGATACTGGTTTACGTCAAGAAATCAATAATGGAAAGCAGCTCTTACTTAAAGCCGTCCCTCCTTTGTATCTTGTACAGTCTCTCCTTCAGATGCCTTCTGGGGTTCGGCTTCAATCCAGGACGTCCACTTCCCCACTGGATCTCATCACTCGGTGCTATTATACAATTTTGGTCCTGAGTGGCGCCGGCTTTATCATGGCGCTTCTTGGTATCGCCACATACGCATGGTTTGGACTGCGGCGGGTTGTTGGGATATTCTCGATAAGTTGTATAGGTGTTAGTTTGTTGTCTTGTGTGTGGGCGATGGTGTACTGAACCACGTGCTTTGGCCACGTGATTAACGACAATACGACTCAATGATTCACGACTTTTTTGAAGCTAAATAAATATTTGCAGAGATCCTCACATATGTTGTGACTGCCCGTAGGAATCTTCAGAAAAGACGTCTGTAAAAGGTCTGACAACTTCACGCCAGCTAGTTTACAATAAATTTCTAAATTTTTAATGAGGGAGCAGATGACTAAGTGACGCGCACTCAGGCTATCAAAGGCGGCGCGTAGGCCCAATATTAATGTTCCTTCAAGTTTCACAAATCCATCTCGATTTCTCAACCATAATTATATATCGCCAAGCAGTCACTACACTTGATATGCTCAGAAAGTTTGCGCCATAACATCCTTCTTGTACTATGACACCTATCGTTCAAACCACAAATATTCAATAGCATAGCATCAGTGAAGTAATCATGATGCCGCATCATGGCATCAAAAGCTCAGGCTTGCTAAATCTGCACTACAGGCGATGATCTCTTGTTCCTACTAGTCGCCTTTTACGGAAGGTGTTGTTTTTCTCAGTTTGCTCGACTTCTTGATCTTACCACAAACGCATCTCTCATCCTAGCTTGATTTAAATCTCGCTATCGACAGTCCCGGCCACCTCGATGAAGTGCACATGGAATTAAATCTACCATAGAAGTACGAGACATGTTACAGGTACAAATTTCGCAAGAATCTGAGGAAGGATCAGGAGTGGCCCATGTGCTCACGCCTGAATGCTAAAATGTAGGTCCAGTCCGAGTTGCGGTATCGGCCACATGGAGTCGCTCAAGCTCTACTCAGGTCCCGGATGATATTGCAAAACGCGATAGCCTTGTCTCCTCGGCCACATCCGTATCACAGACACAAAGACAAAAGGTCTTAGTATAAAGGTCTCTTCAAACGTAGGCAATCTCTTTATATTGTAAGTGCGAGCACAGTATCGCTTGTCATCCTTACCTCGCACATATTATCGCCGTGTGCCCCTCTTTCTGTGGCTCGGATTTCTCCAACCACTCCTGGTACATTCATTTTTCGAAAGCCACCAACTATGGCACCCAAATCCATCCCATTCTCGGTCCTCGCCCTCTTCCTTTTTGCTTGCCGTTTGTATTTGAATTATCGTCTGCCCTAGTTTTATTTGATTCAAACTTTGTCTAGGATCCTTCCTTGCGTGTGCAAGTCCCATCCCCATCATTCTTCCACCCAGTGAGGGCATCGCTCTTTTCAAGGATGTCGTTGCTGTAAGCCATCTTTTTGTATCCTGTAAGTTTTTGAACGAGAAGACGTGCAGCGCGAGGCTTTGCTCGAGGTTGATTTATTGAGACGCGAGCCTGCTCTGCTTTTGGAGCTGCATGAAGCCGCCGCCGCCTTGGTACGAGACGAAGACGGAGGACCCATCGCGGAACCCTCCGTACTCCTCGATGATCCTGACAATGGTCTGGAGGCCCGTATATGTCGTTATGGATGCCTATAATTTCTCTAGTAGGTACGTTTATTTTATATATGGCTAGCTTCCTAGCTCATTTAGCAGCATCCCTCGCGTTATGGGCGTATATGCACTGCGTTTATGTCTTCTAGTACTCTCTGGAGAGCTGGTGTCGTCTCACCGTCCGCTCATTTCTCGGTTTCCTCTGTCCTTCTGCTATGTATTTTGATAGCCTATCCTTTGATCTCGTACGGAGGGACTTTCGCTCGATGCGACTGACTAATATTATATATCTCACTGTCTTCGTTACTAGTTTGTGTATCATCACGAGCTCAGTTTGGTTTGTATATACCAATGTCTTTGATGGTATCCTTAGAAATGACATGCCCTTCTGCGATTGATTGGTAGTCGACCCTGAGGGCAGAGCGTTTACGCACAATCGTAAAGGTTCTCTCGAGTGCACCGACTTCAAGTTGATGTCATCCCCTTCATCCCAAAAAGGCAGGCGCTGTAGATTAACTGGCGCGGGACCAGACAGGACGGTAATTTTTGCTTCTCCTGACAGCTAACAAGGGGACATCCAAATACGTCTTCAATCACTGCTTCTTTATCATGGTTTATCGATTATCTCCGCATGCGTGCGGAGCTGTGCAAGTGTGTGCAAACCGAAGTGACGCGACGAACAAACTAACGTCCCAATCCGGACTGAAGGTACTACCCAAATTTGGTCGTTAGCTTTTTGAACCAACCTCCTTTGGCAATCTCAAGGAGTCGACTGGAGTTGAAAACTCACAGAAGGACTCATACAAGGTACTATAAAGATGTTATCGTACAGGTTTCATGACTCCAACGAGCACCTCTTATTGTTCTGCGCATCCGCTTTTGATCTGATCTGCTTTTTCCAAAAAGTCAAACAGAACAATTAAAAAACAACTTCCCAAAGCACTATGTTTGTCAAGTTCACTCCCATCTACGTGATCGCATGCTTTGCTACCTTGGGTGAGTCTAAACTATTCTCTTCCTGATATGTTCTTTTATTGATGGGTTATGTCATTTCAGCAATTGCATCGCCTGTACCTGTTGCAGCTCCTGAAGCTGTTGCACTCGCCAACACCGGGATTCTTGCTGTGAGTCGTCTTGGATTTGATACGAGACGAACAAGTGGCTTATGTATTATTATTTTTTCAGCGCGAGGCCATGCCAGCAGCAGAAGTCTTTTCTGAACGCGAACCTACTCCTGAAGAGTCAGAAGACGTCGAGGCCAGGGTGTGCCGCTACGGCTGCCTATGATCTCATCCCCATTTCCCATATTTTCTTCGCGCTATTGCGATTTATCAGCGCCCCCACTGTCATTTCCGCCATTTGCACCACTTTCTGAGGGTCCAGCTCGATGCGGACCACCCGTCGTCAGACCCAGCCGCAATTTTTTTCCTTCTCCGATGACCATTCCGGACAATATTCTGGATTCCCATTTTTCTTACGCACGTTACGACTTTTGTTTGTTTTGTTAATCGGCAGGGGCTCTGAAAAACTGTATTACTTGACCTTGACTCATAGATGACGCTGTATTGTTATTCCTTTTTTTGCTTTCGTACGCTTTCTGATATGGAATGTCCCGCGCTCAACGTAGCTGCTGTATACAGTACTTAGGTACTTACTTCAAACTATCTCTTATTACATCGTGCCTCGATGTTATGAGGAAAATTCTTGACGCGTGATATTCGAGTGCATTGAACTTCATCATATAACTTAAGTTGGGCACCTTCATCGCCTTCATGCTCAGTGTGGACATCGAACTGGAATGTGTACTGTTGCAGGGAATTAGCGAAAAGCGTCAACACCTAATGATATTTCAGGACCGCGATCAGTTACGTGGTGCATTCGTTAGGTGATTAGCGAACTGGCAGGGGAACAAAGCCCATGTCAGAAGCGTTCAGTGGCAGAGCACCATTGAGTCTGACCGCTCCTTAGCACCCGCAGCAGGCAACTGCCCTCTAGGATGAGGGTCTGTTGGCTGGGCCAGAGGGAGGTTAGTAGAGGTGGGGGGATGCAGCGGTTTCCAGCCTGCGAAAGCCGGAACACTATAAATTGCAATGTTAATTGGGATATTTCATTCATAGTATACATTACATGCTCCACAATAGACATATTGATTTACTGGACCTGAATGCTCTTCAAGTACTCCAAGCGGTAGGGGTTAGCATCCGTTTGATCGCCACGGTTATGCGCAATCCACTTGGGCTCATCCTGGAGCGCAAGGGCAGTCAGAATACTAAAATAGAAAACAGACTGAGAGCAAACCTTGAACAGTCTCATGGTCCTGACGCGATTGCTCATATCGAGACTGAAGCGGTGGTAAATACCCGCAGGGAGTACTAAGAGGTCACCAGCACTCATGTGGCAACGAATCCAGGATTCACTGGAGTGTTCTACATAGCGTAAATTCCATCAAAAGCTCTGGAGTTTAGGTTATTACATACCACGAACGTCAAAGAAGCCGGTGCCTTCAAGAAGATATCGGATCTCTTCATCTTCGTGCATATGCCTGAGATTATTGGATACATATCCTAGTGAGTACACTCCGAATGGACGAAAATATCAAGTCTCACTCGTGGTAAAAGTTCTTGATCTTTGTTTCAAATTCATCGCCAAGGCCCTCTTTGCTGATAGCGACAACATCGTGGTTCTTGTAATTCCTTTCCTTCGCGATAGCAGCAATCTCCTGCTCATACTTGCCTTCAGAATCGATGGGAATGTGCCAGTGCAAGACACCAATGGACTTCAAGATCTCATCTGAGACATCCATGCCAGAGTCATGCGGGAGACGTTGGTCACCCTCAAGGTTGTCAAAGTAATAAGCACGCATGGTACAGTCGAGAGGATATCAGACAATGCAGTTTGGAGCTCAGAGCATTCAGACAATGACGAGATCATTATATGCTGGGCCGTCAGCTGACCTCGTAGGTGCTTAATCAATTACTGCTAATTTTGTGAGCAGCTAATTTCGGATGGATCTATCCACTGGACCAAGCCCGTATGACCGGTGCAGATGTTCGATATAATTGATGGATAAGCCTATGAGTCAAGGTCTAGGGTGAAGTGGGCGCTCCGTACGTTCCGAACACATCTCTGAGTCTGGCGTCCCTTTCAAAAATTCTAGTTACCAGTGTTGGTTGTCCTTTGACTCAGTTTGTTTGTGGTTTAGGACAAGTTAGTCAAGTTGCTTGCTATTGAAAATGAACATCACGTGACATTTCGCCGAGCGTTGAACTTTCACGTTGATTCTTGCCAGATTCTTGCACACTCCTTGATCGAATTACATCTACTCTCTCGATGATGGCAACTGCTGAAAGTCCAAACAGCAGGTTTAAAAGCCAAATTATAGTGGAAACAATAAGCTAATCTCGCGTTTTCCTAGGCACTCGGATCATCTTACTACTCTCCCAGACATTATTCTGAGCCATATTCTCTGTCTCGTTTTTGACGATACCATCCAATGCACTATCAACGCGCTCATGATCAACCGGCATGTTTTTCTATTGGCAAAACCCATATTTCTATCTACGATCATCTTACACTCGGAGTTGTCAGTCTTACACCTCATACATCGTTGTATTTCCCCGAGTCAGACGACTCTGACAGCTGCCGATAGGGAATACGTCAAGTGCATAGAAGTTAATTTCTTACCATCATCCCAGCAACAGAGCTTTGCGGCACCTAGCGTGCTCAGCGCTGCTACCCCTTTTCCAAACCTTCGCACGCTCAGGTTTCGCTTTAACATCGGAGTCCCGTTGGAATCGAGCCTGCCAACTCCAGAGATTCACCAACAACTTGCCACGGCTACAGCCTCACACGCTCTATGGCTAAGAGTGGATTCGCCATTATTCGATCTCTTATCAAGTCTCAAGCCGCAGCGTTTCGAATGGATCTCTGAAGTTTCTTCGGGTCAATCTAAGTTAGGCCCACGTATAGAAGGAACCGCAGCATCAGTACTTCGACCTATTCATGTTCTTGGTTTCCATGGTGCTTTTCGAGCTCTTATCAAGCGCTGGGACAGTCTTACGCACATGTATCTGGATGGTATCTGTTTGCTTGCTAAACAGTGCAGGTCGACCTTTCACCTTGCCCTCCTCGCAAAGCACATGCATATCACTGTGAATTCTTATAGGGACACCTTGTATCTCTTTTCTTCAGCTCCCCACGTGTTTTCGGTATCTCACAAATGCGAGAGTCTGCTGGTCGAGCGTCCTGGAGCGAAGGAAGATCAAACATCTATCTATAATACTGTTCTCAGACCTGAGACCTTGCTTTCTTTTCGCGGCTTCTCATCGGCTCAGTGCGCATTGTTCAAGTACACGTTTCTTAGCACAGAGGACCATCGATATCTCGGGCCGATACCGCCAGAACAAGTTTTCCGAACCGTCGGGGCTGGGGTCCGCGGAATGGAGTTCAACACCTCTCGGAAAACTTTAGTCGTGGCAGCCGTTACTCTGCCGCCTTCAGCAACCGTCTTGTCTCTTGAGGAAGCTACTGCTAGCGTTCCTACGTCCAGACATTTGAAACCACGCCCCATGCTCGCTTCTGTCGTGTCAACAACAAACTACTCCACCTTTATTATTGGCTTCATCGCTATCCCTATTGCCATTTGCTTCACAATCTTGTATTTCATGTCATTACCCGCTGTCCACTATTTCCAACGACGTCTCAGTGCTGCCCCCGCCGCGAATACCTCTGCACCTACCGCACCTCAGGACAGACCTCGGTCACGTGCAGCATAGTCCCTTTGATGAAGCCCATACTTGAAGTCGGTAGCACACTTACCTGGCTAGATCTGATAGTATGATCATTTTATTTAGATCTTGGAATTTTCCGTCAGTTTTATTGTAAGAATCGATTTGTAAAATTTCAGCCGATGCTGTGTTGGGGTTTGATCTGATCGATGTCGAGCGCCATGGTTCATGGAGAACGCGTTCTCAGGGCAATCTCAGAAACCTACATATTAGGGCTACATAATGAATTATTTTAGCCCGTCGATTTTGGACACTCCGGACCTTAGAGGCATGGTCATAAATGTAAAACCGGACGAGGGTGAAGTTTACCCAATCCAAGTTTATATCTGTTTCTTAATGATTGCCCCTCGGATCAATCACCATGAGTGTGAGGGTATGGCATTGGAGACAAAATGTAGGTCAACCGATCTGAGGATCTCAGGCAGAAGAAAGAACCGTAAGTGCTTCCAGCCATCAGAAAGGGGTATATACGAGGTCATGTGATGCATCCGAGCCCCAGCACCAACAGTACTAGTGAGCACCAATGTAATATACAATAAACATTCGATAGATTCTATAAGTTAGTATGCAGCAAAATAGATGGGGCACTCTAGAGTCCTTTGGTATTGAAAGTTTACCTTACCCCGCAAGCAGAGGTTGGCCCATTCCAGGACTAGAGCTTTGCACGAGGTTTCAATTGTCCCTCAGCAACATCAGTCTTCGCGCGCTCGCGAAGTTCACGACGAAGGATCTTTCCAGCAGCACTGTCATTTCGCCTCATCAGCCAGACAATAGAGCAAAGAGGCAGCAATGTAACCGGACCTTTTCGGTATCGTGTCGATGATGACAACTCCTCCCCTCAGTCGTTTGTGTGACGCTACACGTTGTGAAACCCAATTTTGGACACTTAGTGCGAATGAAGATGCTTCCTGGGGTGAAAGTGGGCGGGAAGGTGTTATATATGCGCTTGGGAGTTATAAGCTATTGGTATGGTTCATGAGAAGATAATCATGGGCTCACCGAGGCAATTCCGTCGCTTCCTCCTTACTCTCAATCCCGATTACAGCCGCGTCTGCAATCTCAGCGTGCTGTAATAGCACTGACTCCAGCTCGGCGGGAGGAACTGATACATTAGCTATCAGTTGAGTGGTCACCCTGAAGAAAATTGGATAGAAGCACACCTTGGAAACCCTATGTGCATGACCAAATGAGAAATAACAATTGGACGCATTGCAGCGACTGACTCGCCTTATATTTGATCAACTCTTTTCTCCGGTCCACGATTGTGAAAAACCCATCCTTGTCCCGTACGCCGATATCACCAGTCTTGAACCATCCATCAGGCGTAATAGCTTCAGCAGTTGCAGTAGGTTTGTTTAGGTATCCCTAACATGAAACGCATGATCAAACTGGTTTGAAGGATGTTGACAAGCAGAATACCTTCATGATCGTTGGCCCTCTCACCCATACCTCACCAGCGCCTGGGATATCTGTATGAGCCTGTGGAGATTCATCATTGACCTATCCTAGATAAACATGAGGGAAGAAGTGCGAACTTCGCCTTCAGCTTCACCAACAAGCCTGACCTCCAAGTTTGGGAGAAGTACTCCTGCTGCCCCAATATGACTACTGGCGTCAGAAACAGGGAGGAGGAATACCGTCGGTGAGGTCTCGGTGAGACCATAGCCTATGCAAAGATTTGAGACCCAGCACTCCAGGAAAGTAAAACGAGACGAAAACACACCTTGTGGAATACTCACATCTGCGCCAACGCTTTTCATGCGCTTCATGACGGTCGAAACAAGCTCGGCGCCGAGGGGTGCGGCGCCTGAGAAGAGAACCGTGAGGGAGGTGAGGTCATGTTTCTGAATAGCTAAACGTAGGATTGTGTCAGTCAGAAGTTAGAACTGAGATATATGATAGGGGAAAAGGACAAGTGGGTGTTTGTGCACACAACAGACCCTAAAGGGAGTTGGATCCACGAGGAGCATTGGCACTTATATAATGATGCGAGATAGGTTGATATATAGTACCATACGCAGTTAGACCTGGAATTTAAGCGGTGATGCGAGAAAGAATGAGGAAGAAGACCTGCCTGGGTGTCTGGCAAATACTACTAGCATTGGAGGTACAACAAAGCCGACTGTCACGCGGTATCTTGCGATAGCGGCACAGAAGCCATCAGGGTCAAACCCTGCCATGACAACCCCAGGAACACCCAAGAATAACGGCAAAAGGAGAAGTTTGACTCCGCCATAGATGTGATAATAGGGCAGACACCCAAAGAACACATCTACACCACCTTGTACAGGGATGGACGGAGTAAGACATGGCTTGGAATTGGGCCAGACCGGTTTGATTATCTCGAGGACGGAGATGAGATTGTAATGGGTGGTCTCGACACCCTTTGGTTGACCTGTTGTGCCAGAGGAATAGCAGAGATATACAGTTTCGTTTGACCGTTCGCCGTCGAAGCTGACTTCTTCTTTGAGCTCTCCGCGACCAAGTAGTTGCGATATAGTCACGAGGTCTTTCAGCTGGTCATCTGGAATAGATGCGTCCTTGATACCCGTGATCCACTGAACTTCAGCCACGATGACACGGCTCCGTATTTCCTGCTCAGATAATCCAAGGGATCTTAGCATGGTCCGGGCCGTCCCAACCAACGAAGGGTGGACGAATATAAGATGAGCCCCTGCATCAATGTATTGATACTTTAGTTCATTCGACGTGTATCCGCTGTTTGCAAGCGTCGCGCAGAAGCCAGCGGCTACCGCACCCAACATCATGACAGGCCATGTGATTGAATTGGGAGAGAAAATGAGCACTGTCTTGGTGTGGTTCTCTAGCGGTGATGGAAGCCTATGAAGGGAGAATGCTAACTGAAGAGCATATGAGCGAAGTTTTCCGCGAGAAATTGTTGTACCGGAAAGAGCATCTATGAATGCGGGTGATGAAGCGGGGAAGCCACCGACTGTGCCCCGTGGGGAAGAGGAAGAGACACCAAGAATATGAGTGAAGATAGAACGAGAACAAATGGGGACAGATGGGTAGGACGACGTGTAGATAGTATCTGTCATCGTGTTGCTCGTTGTGCTCAAGGTGGGAGTGAAACTAGAGCTGCGCCAATAAAAGCCAATGTTCCCGTTCGGGATAGCACTGCACTAGTTCTCAACTTGAAATCGCGATTAACAGCGGCAAAACGGCTTTTACGATATCTGTCAACTTCATTCCTATGACCATGGGGAAAGATCACTAGCATCAGTAACGGTCAGTTGAAGCGCTGCCAAGTGTAGTACTAATTTAAATACAGGTTAGCGTCACCGTGGGTCCAAACCGGGAGTCAACGTTCTGAAAACGAGCAAGTTCAGTTTTCATTAGACTGCAACACAAATAGCAAGTACTGACAATTACATTGAACAGTTTGGACGACGACTGCCAACCGCAGCCCGCTCGGTATTTCGATAGCTTGTGTGGTCACGATGGTAGTAGTCCAGGAACCATCACCTGTCGACCGTCGTTCAGGTGGGATTCAGCGCTCAACGACGGGCGTTTAAGTGTTTCAGAAGTTTGTTTTCGTGCTAATCTTGGCCTTAGAGTCTCGTAAATGATTATCCTTGATCGACACTATGTACGTATGTCCTAGGTAGCCATGTCTGATGGAATGCCGCTCATATGCACACATATGGCGACCCACCGAATATTGTAATGTTCCACAATTGACCATCACAATCTACTCCGCAACTCAGGGATCAGATCATTCCCTTGACCATCGCGAAGGAAGTCTCTCAAATTAGTGAGCGCACGAACCTCCATGTGACGCTGGGAATCCTGGTTCTCTGTTCCCATGTGAGGAAGGAGTACATTTTGCGGGAATTCGAGTAAACGCGGGTTGATGAAAGGTTCGTTTGGGTATACGTCCAGGCCAACAGATGACAGCTGTCCCGGTCGTAAATTGAGAGGTGGCAAAGAGAGCAGAAAACAATCTCACGCACATGACCATCTGCAAGAGCGCGAATCATCGCCTCCTCGTCAATAACCTTTCCACGCGCGGTATTCACGATGATACTGCCCTTCTTCATCGTCCGAATCTCCTTCTCGCCAACCAGATGAACCGTCTCGTTACGTAAAGGAACATGCACGCTCAGAACATCGCTTTCTCGACAGAGCCCCTCCAAGCTGTCGATGTACTCGCACCACTCTGGTGCATTGGCAGACTTATTCCTCGAGTAATAGACAACGCGCATAGGGAATGCGTGTACCAGATGAGCAAGCCTAAGACCAATACCGCCGAGGCCTAAGATACCCAGCGTGCGTCCCGTAACATCATGAGCCCGCCCAGGATTGAGGACCGATTTGAATGTCCCTTGGCGAAGGGATTGTTCGGCCCAAGCATAGTTTCTGAGACAAGAAATGACAAGGTACAACGCCGTAGTGGCAGTCGCATCATCAACAGCTCCAGGAGTATTAGACACGCTGATGCCTAAATCAGATGTAAGCTCATTGGGTGAAAGACCCAACGGATTCAGGACATTGAAAATGTAGCGTAGTCACCTTTCTTTGCGCATCGCAAAACATCAATCTGATCGTAACCTGCACCGTTATGCGCGATCCATTGGACAGTCCCCGTCTCAGCCAGAGCATCGATGATCTCTTCGTCAAAAACGCCGATATGGTCTGCGGAGGTGTTGTGCCGGTAGATGCCCACAATTCCGTGGTACCTTCCTCCTGTCTTTAGCCCAGCAAGGAAATCTGGGCGATTTGGGGAATCCATAACCTAGGACATGTCTTAGATGTGAATATCGAGGAGAAATAACTATGATAAACGTACAACAATGTCTGCGAGCCCATCAAAAAGCTGTCTGGCGTCTTCATGAGCCCAAACCAGGTTTCCTGCGAGTACCGATCCTGTAAGTATATGAAATGTGGCCGCGACGGATCAGGACTGACCACAAATCAATATACGAGGTTGGCGAGACGACATTGGGAGTGGGGAAGACTAGAAGGGTGCCAGGGAATGATGGGTACTTGTTTGAGAATAGACTCGAACTTTAACATCATAACGAAATTGATGAGGTCAACTGATCATGAAGGAGGTGGTGCGGAAGGTCACGGAGCTGCGGACCGGATGCCCGATATTTGGCTTATCACTCGAGATAACGGGGTAGTCTGCAAACCTACGGTAACAGCTTAATGAGATCAGGATTAAACGACTGGCTTTATTTTATAAAGGCCCGACTAACTTGCTAAGGGAGACTAAGGCATAGCGGGCTAGCACTAGCCTTAGGTTAAGTTCGTATGAAATACGAGAGTGTCCACGAACTTCCATCTTCATCTCGGTCCGTGTGCCTGCAGGAGTCCACGTGCGGTGTGACGGTAAAACCACCAGGTTTTCTGAGCCTTGAGAAAAATCTCTGAGATAACCCTGGTTCACACTCGGTTCGTCGCAGAACATCAACCCAACGGCAGAAGAAATACGAAAGCTAGGGAAAAGATAAGCACTTAGCAAAATCGTAATAATTACTAGACTTCGTACGTGCACATCATCTAGCGCCCTCAGGCTTACTAGCAACGCCTCTTTATTCCCCACGCACTGGCACGCATCATAGCACGAATCTATTGCTGACTGACGAGGTTGACTTTTTTAACTGCAGTACTAGTGCTCGACGCACGGATTCCAGGGAAGAAAGGCTGAGCGTTGAAGTGGAACTAGTAAGTGCGACGTTTATATACTTACCTTTTCAGGCTGTCCTAATGGGATGAGTCATCGTTATGAACAATCGCTGGATGGCGTCATGAAAGTTACTGGCAGACATTAAACGGTCCGATGATGAGACGACAAGCATTCAATTTGAGCATTCTAGAATTAAATTACGTTCGCTACTCAACTGCTACTCGGCCCCACAGCACGCGCTGGCATGAGGGCATATATGTAAGAGTACTACTGATACACGCAGACAATGCACAGAAGGAAGAGGATATGGAACGATACAGGTAAGAAAGATTAGTACAGTATTGATGTCAAGCTCACAGAGCACGATATTAATGAGAAAAATAATATACTAGGCTGGAAAACTCGTCAAAAATAAATATTAGGAATGGCTTCGAATCCTACTCACTAGCTGCCCGAGACACCTCAGCTTCGAAAACTCTCATATCAAATGCCTTTTTGAACGGTTCAAATAATTTACCGGGAACAGCAAACACAACTTCTTCGAATGAGTTTTTGAACGCCGCGTGCGGGATAGTTGTCTTCCCATCTTCACGATTCTCTTCGCTTTCCCCGTATACAAGGAGGTCTGCCCAGATCTCCGCGACCATTTCAACTTTGTTCTCGCTAGAACCGCATCCGAATGCACCAAGGACGATAGCTTGGTCACCGCGTGCCTCAAAGATGCGAAGTGCCCTCGCCATGCGGTCCCGCATCTTGTCGCGTATACCGTCCAAAAAGATATGAGCGTCTGATGGTGTGATGATGTAGTTCTGACGTATTGCAGCTGCGTTAACAGGCACAGCTGAGAGAACATTAATAAGATAAGGGGGTATGAAGTCATTTGACGACACAGTCGTGAGCGGAGATGCGTTATCGCTATCATCTTGACGAAAGGCGACGACACCTGGGCTGTATATCATAGAGTGATCATTGAGACCAGCCCCGTCGACGCTAATAAATTTCTTGTGGGTGGTGTAAAACTCCTTGGCTTGGTCGGCCTGAAGACTAGCTACAAGCGATGAAGACCTAGCTAGGACCTCTTCTTGCTCATTACCGCCGTTTATATAGCCTCCGCCAGGACGTTTGGGTGAAGCAAAGGAAAGAACTCCGATTGACGTAGTAGAGGGCGAATACGGCGAACTACGAGTAAGATCCGGTCGCCGCCCGTGAAGTTGCCGAGCAGCCGTGAGCGTAGAGCCAGCAACAAACGTAAATATAGTTGACTTGGTTCGGGCAGGAGCGCCTGCGGGAGGCTTGCACCAGTCAGCCAAACAATGAGGGAAGAACGTTGTTCCCTGCTTGCTCAAGATGATTTGTAATGATATGTCGTGTGTGACATGCGTTGCTGTCATGGCGTGTTGTCCTTGAGAATGAGAAGGGTTTACTTGTGGGGAGGCGTTATCAGGATAAGAGACATGGGTAGGGGGTATGATACATGAGACAGGAGTAGAAGGAAGTTTCTCTTCGACGTACTTGCCATCCCCAAGAACAATTCGTTGTGTTTCGCGAGCAGCTTGAGCCCAACGTTCACGCTTTGCCTTTTGGACTTCGAAAGCGAGTCGCCTCCGCTGCCGTTTGAGATGTTCTTGCTTGAAGTGCTGGCGTTTGAGGCTCAAAGATGAGCCTGCGGATTGCTTGATGGTAGCGACGGAACACATCGGAGTGCTTGATCGCATCTTCGATGCCGCCAGCTTACGGTTAGCATGACGAGTCATGGATCTCCGAATAGGTTTCTTGGTGTTGTTCGTACTTGGTGGTTGCTGAAAGAAAGTGGACTCGCTGATAGTGACTATATTAGCCACTGTTTGTACCTGTTTGTTGTCTTTCATGACTCAGAGGCGGACAATTGCAGCATTGTCTACGGTAGCCACCACCTAATAGTCACTGGTTGTACTCAAAGGACTTCAGCCTTATCACCCGCAGGTTCCTGGTTTTTTTAAATTTCAACCATCAAACCGGGTTATCGTCATGAATCGACGCCACCTACTCACCGTTACTAACCAGCGGAAACCACTTCTTTTTTGATGCACTACTCCCTTGCAAGTTCCCGCACCAGAAGAACAAGCATAGTCCTGAGAAGTTTAATATGAGCTTCTCGAACCACCAATATTAATTTGGGCGGCCAGTGGGATAAATCAAATGCCATGCTCTTTTCGTTTTTCGTGGTGTCGCCTTCATTGAAGGACACTCGTCGCTCATGTGGCTCATCATACTAGGTCATAAAGTGGTCATACTCAGGAAAGCCTTGCACTTTCCTTCGTCCGGGACGAAGATCGTTCCATGATAAGCCTCACAGACACAGAATGGCTCGAGACAGCACAGATCCGGTGGTAGCGGTGAGATTTGATTACTCCTCCTTTGATCCTCACTTATCCTGAAAGATGAGAGGAGCGTGGCTGCCGTTCTCAAGCTGCGACCATGCTTTCTCCTTGGCTTGGCTTCTTTTCATAGCCTAGCGTTACCTCGACTCGGAAAGGTCCTCTCAAAACCTTCCCATAGCCTATCTACAAGCAGTTCATCGTGAGACGCCAACAGCGGGCATCTGGAACTTCTGATGTGTCTAGGAAGGACCAGGTACGAAGATGGCTGCCGCTCAGGACGTCTCAAGAGAATTTCACGGAAGCGGTTCGTGTACGTTGTATTGCAACAGTTATTGAATATTCAAAGCGCTGAACTCCAGATCGCAATATATTTGCTATGGTTTCGTTCAAGCGGACCAACAACTGTTGTGTAAGTGGATATACTATCCATATTTGTGCAATAACACACTCCTAGATCATTATAGCACGGTATGTAAATGTGTTGCAGCTCCACTTATTTTTGTAGGGGCCTCCGTTTCCAGTCTTTGGCAAAAATAGAAAACGAGACAGCTGATTGGCGTGTAATTTGGTATCCTGTATCCGTTTGCTAATTCCACCCCTTTCTTGACATTGACAAATCTAAATTTCTCGCTGGGTTGAACGGTTGGTGTGAACAAGCAATCAACTTACCAGTGAAAGAGGAGCCTCAGCCATTCCTCGTGACTACCTCATGACATGTATCGCTGACACCATACCGTTAGGGTTTGATTGTGTGGAATGTTTTCATCATATCACTATGTCCAACTATGCAGAGGAAAAATAGATTATTTGACAGGGATGTCAATGTCGTCGCCACTAAAGAATAAGTGCATCACGTACCTCATAACTTGTTGGCATCATGGCTTATCGCGTCTCCCAGAGGTTTGTAACTTTCAAGCTCAAGGACATGCATAGCTCGACACTAATTTTGACTAGGCAGTTTTTTAACCGGGTGCCATTTACCTACTTTCTCGATGATATGCTCGAAAGGTAAGCGGACGATTTTGTCGTGTTTATCCGCTGATTAATTGCACTTTCGTGTCGTGTCAGAGCATGGCATGCCGGTAATTAGCTTGAGACTGCCTCGATCTTCTGCGCTTGCACTTCATAGACGAGGGAGCTTTTCCCCCTAGTGCTGTTTGTGTACGTGCAGTCGCATAAATGTCACCGAAGGTCACGGTATTGTCGCGTGGCCGATCTCAAAGTCCATTCAGCACTAGACATGAAGGACTGTAGGTACGAAGTGTACTAGCTATATTGTAGTGATCTCAAATGTGTATTGCGACTTGGCAGAGTACTCGCGCTGAAAATCGAGAATTACTTATCTACAAGGGCTTGATGACTCAATTACAAAGTGTCAGGATGAGCCACAGAAAGATCCCGTCTCCCGAATGTCCCGGCAGCTGTACTTCCAGATTTCCTTTCCGTTTATATGATTTCAGGGGACATTGAATCGGATCTTCCCACTTCACACAAACAGTTTCGAGTGTACGCATTCAGACGCGTGTCCGAGGTTTAAACACCGCTGCGGCAATGCCGGCAGTGAGAGCAAGCCGCTGTCACCACCAAAATTTTATCTCTTTTGTTTCTTTTTAGATCACATTGGTTAAGGCTCGAAGGGTGTCCTTATGATTTATCATTTAATATGTATTTATTATTTTGAATGCGTGTAGTAGAGAAGTGTTGTTTTCAACGATGCACGAGATGTGGGGGATCACGCGAGTGTAGGTCGGCTATATCAGTTCCGGCAACTGCCGGTAGGTCACTGCCATAGCCAGACCTGGCTCTACGCGTTTCCACAACCAACCATCTGCGACACGGTCTGTTTCAATGAGTTTGTGCAACAGGTTTGGGGTAACTTTGGAAATGTGTAAGCATTTGATGTAGCTACTTCTCGATTTGCACACTGGCAGCTAGAATATAAATTGCAGCCTACAATACATCAATCTATGATTATCGCATCATGAAACCCGGCGCCCTTCCGTCTGCAAGTTCCCTTATTTTGGTAGGTGTATATTAACCCCTTAATTCGCTGTTTCTAACCCTCCATGCAGTGTCACGTTGGATATTAATTTCTTCTCACAAGCCCGTACGTTGGAAAGTACCTGTATGCTCGATAACACGTTCCTGGGGGAATGTATCTTATGCCCACCTCCATGTGGGGAAACGTATCGATGAGACTCGATCATCACATCATCATGCACACACGTAGATCCATCTGACGGAAGATTTACCCCACAGGTGTCATTCCAATTCATTTCCGCCGTTTTTTTCCATCTCCTCCGCCGAATTGGAGACTCGCAGTGTTCCGTGGGTTCACATATGATGATACTAACTGTAGCCGTGGTTCTATGCTTTGGGCGTTGTTTGCGCCACACAGTTATTCGTCTGGTAACTTTCCTCCTCCTTTCAGCTCCTTTATCTCTGCGCACGCGACAACTTTCTGATAGGTGCTTGAAAATCTAATATCTATTAATATCTGTGGCTCACGAATTTGGTGTTAAGCTTTCACCAAGACTGCGAGCACGACCTGAAAGTACAGGCGGAAGATGAGTGGCAAGGTCGATGAACTGAAATGTTTCTCCGTGAGCACCACTTGGGTCAATCGTGAAAAATAATATGTGGTAATTCGAAGCAGCCAGGATAATTTCGGATTTTGTCCCTATCTTTGGGGACCAATGGAGGACCAAGCTTTAAGTATTAATATTAATATTATTGATTGTATCTTGTTCAACCTGCCCCAGCAACTCACTGATCACCACATGTCGCCGTGTAGTAATGTACACGGTGAACGTAAGTACGTCTCTCTTTCTCTAAATGTGGAAACCCGTCCTAAGGCACCCTTAGGTCCTAGGCCTATTCGACATATTGGGTATTCACGGGGTGCGCTGTTTGCGATCACTTGTGCGTGATGCTCCCCTTCAGTGATGTCAGGTGACGGGCTAGTCGTTGACTGCATGAGACCTGCGGGACAAGACCTTAGCTATTGAATTCCCAGCGAATGGAAGTGGAGCGCAGCAGAAGGAGCTAGTAGATAGACTTGTGACAAGCCCGCTACCTCGTGACCTCCTAGATGGGCTGGTCATCAATCTACCAATTCGCAAGACATGACTACATTGTGGAGGCATTAGACTGCAGCCGCGTAATTTTGGAATCAAGTGCCAATGAATTGGAACATTGGGCTCGGCAGGTACTCAAAGCACGAGTTATCGATGTATCCTATTTCAACTACATCATGTTGGAGAACCGGTCTGGTTTATCTCAACCGTCGTTGATTCCCAACACTGAGCGTGTTTCCAACACATCACACGAAAGGTATTTGTCGTAGAACGAATGAGAGGCCTAGAGTTGCAAAACGTTCCGACCAGTTTGTGAGAACACGACAACGACACAACATTAAAATAAGAAAACAACAGGAGAGCGTATGATTGAGTACAAAACGTAAAGAAATCTGTCAAGGGTATGTTTCCAGAGAGAAGCCGGTATGAAAGTATTTGAGCAGTGTTGCAAAATTTCTCATCCGTATTGTGTCACACTATGTCACACTGCCGCTTTGACTCTCCGACGGTCAAAACTGTTTCACAAGTGCCATCGGAGAAGCTGAATTTTTACAACTCCGAACAAAAGCTCACTCCTCCTGTCACGCTATGCATCTTGATAGTACAACATTTATATCTCCCAGCATATCTTAGTTCTCATGTTATAAAAATCAGGGCAGTGTTAAAAGGCAATGATCAATTTCTGGTAAAATTCCTGAATTTTTTGTGCATGTAATGGCTTCCCTCTGATGGAAAATACATGTTCTGAGGAGTAATTCGCTGCCGCAGACATTTCCTGTCCGTTTTTCATGGAATAAAAAAATTCATACAGCAATTTATGTATTAATCTTCCTCTAGAATCGTTGTGTGAAGAAAACGAGTGAAAGATGAGTGTGCTACATTGTGATTTGCAACTCCGGACCAACGATAGTATTTACTAATTTCAGATAGCTAATTACATTCCCACGACGGGCGACGTGAGCCACAAACACCGTTCTCTGGTCATCTTCGGTATAATTAGACACACAGCAGGCAACAAATCTTGTACATGTTAATAGAAGCTGGTATGAAGCCATGGAGTCGGTGTCACATCGCTAAAAACATATTCCCCCTGGCAGGTGGTATTCTGGTCGCCTTCCACTTCTGGACCCGACCAGATTGACCGAGTTAATTCCAGGCATCGCGATAACGCCTCCAGTGACCCTACCAGTGGTCCATGGTATAAAAGGCATCCGTTTGCGTGGCTAAATTACCGCGCTAAGCTGGCGTAGCGCTTCGTCGATCTTCCTTGCCCCACATGTCCGAGTCCATCCAGGAAGAGAAGAAGTCTGAATCCTTTACAGAAAATGTGGTCGCAGTGTCGAATGACAATGATAACTTCAAGCTGTTGTCTGCGGATGCGAGGAAGGCAGGAGAACGGGCACTCGTGCGCAAATTGGACAGCCGGTTGATGACTACTGCTGTAGTCATATACCTCTTGAACTACATTGATGTATGCAAATATCCATTTATGAACCTCAGCGTGCTTACTTGTGATATGCATAGCGTGTCGCTGTTACTGCTGCGCGGCTGCAGGGTTTAGAGCAAGATCTCGGATTGACAAGTGAGTAAAGTGGACTACCGTAGGATCCATGCTGAATCGATCCACTAGACGTTCAGTATGACTCCATTCTGGCTATTCTTTATGCCACTTATTGCCCGGCACAAGTGAGCATTCCTTCTGCACAAAACCATGCGATCTTACTTACAACATCTAATTTGCGACCAGATACCCTCAAACATGGTCAGTGTGCTATCGTTTATGAATGCAAGATTGATTTTGATTGTCGGCAGATTTTGAGCTATATTTTACGGTTGGTTGTGATTGCAAATACTTCGATCTGGGCGATACTAATGAAACGCAACTCAGACCATCATTCTATATCGGGGGATGCGTTGTTGGATGGGGCCTTACAAGTGCTTTGACTGGGGTAAGCTTTCTTGGGAAGTTGCAACTGCATCTCGTGCTTGCTAACCGCTGCACAGGTCACAACTAGTTTTTCGGGTATCATGGCTTGTCGTGTATTCATTGGTCTTCCTGAGGTAAAAATTTCCTTTTTAATAACCATGTGTAGTCTGAACGAGTGCGGCATTCCACAGGCTGCGTTCTATCCTGGTCTCATGTACCTGCTTTCGCGTTGGTATACCAGGAAGGTGAACCTGTTTTTAGAAGCATAAGTTGCCACTCATGCAATAAATTTTAGGAGCTCGCCGTGCGGTCCGCCTGGTTCTATTGTGGTCTTTTAATCTCCAATGCATTCGGAAGCGTGAGCTTGCTGTCTTCACGAGGACTATGACGCCTTCATAACGATCTTTTTTAGTTAATTGCAGCTGGAATTCTCGCAAAAATGCAAGGCGTACTGGGACTTGCGGCCTGGAGATGGTAAGACAAAGTCCTTATTCTCAGAAGCAGTGCCCTAACCAGAGTTTCCTATCGCAGGTTGTTCTACATAGAGGTATATGTTACACCACCCCCTGGATCTCTTATGCTAATCGGCTGCTTTCTCGGCATAGGGCGCTATCACCATGACCTTTGGCTTCTTGACCATGTGTGTTTTGCGACTTCCTATTCTTACTCAAAGTTGACACCCAAGGTCTTATCCAGGTGGCTTCTCCCAGATTATGTAAGCAGAGCATTTTTAGAACGAGTTTCGCCGGGTCTGACATGACACGACATAGCCCCACAACACTCGATGGCTTAACGCAGCGGAATGCCGCCTGGCTCAAGTTCGCCTTGCAGAAGATGCAGGGGAGGCCGACAGGGATTCCGACGACCTCACGTGAGTCCAGCTCGAGTTCCATCATTTCCTATCACTGACAAGGTGCTACTTCATCTCACTTTTGTTAATCGGCATCGTTCGGAACGTGACAGCGTTTACGATGGCTTGGTGCTGGCTATCAAGGACCCAAAGACCATCGTTTTCATGTTCATGTCCTGCTCACAACTTCTAGGTCTGAGTTACATCAACTTTTTCCCCACGTAAGTACATGGACACTCTTATGACTATTGCGCTGACATCGAGCGGGATAGCTTGACTCAAACGCTTGGTTTCGGCACTACTGTTACATTTTTGATGGCGGCGTAAGCATGACATCCTGTTGCTACATTCACAATTATGGCTTACCGCCGTCTGATTGCTAGTCCTCCATGGATATTCGCGTCAATCTGCTGCGTACTCGGCGCATGGCATGCAGGTACGTCTGATTCCTGGTAATATACACCACAATCATTTTGACAGAATGAATAGACAGGTCTGGAGAGCGATTCTTCCATATCACTGGCTGGATGTGGGTGGTCATTGTTGGATATATAATCTCTCTATCCACCATGGCTACGGGCGGGCGATACTTTTCCCTGTTCCTCATGACCACAGGATATTGTGGTAAGTTCTGATTAGAACGCTGAACGAAGCTTGACACATTTTCGAAAGGATTTGCCTTGACGTTGGCCTGGGTTTCAAACGCAATTCCTCGTCCACCAGCAAAACGCGCCGTAGCCATGGGTCTTGTCAATGGATTTGGAAACCTCGGCAATTTGTGAGGCCTCTATGATCAGTGTAATGTCGGATTGCTTACAGGATTTCATAGGATGGGCTCGTATGTTTGGAATCCTTCGTGGGGTCCTGAATACCATCAATCCATGATCATAGCGTTGTGCAGTCTCGTTTTGTCCATATCCCTGAGCCTCCGTAAGCAAAACAACAACTTCACTGCTCTGTTGTACTCACCTATTGATAGTAATGCGGTGGATGTTAATCAAAGAGAATAAGAACATGGATATGGAGGAGAAAAAGTTAATGGAGGGCCCTGGCCGCAAACGCATTGAAGAGGCTGCTAGATTGGAAGGGATTACATTCGAGGAGGCTATGAAAAGAAGGAAGAGCTTCAGATATCTGTATTGATATCTTTCACTTCGGACTACAGTTCTTTGGGGTCATTGACCCTATGTTGGACATTAACTTGTCGTAAGCCTACCAAGTCAAGTTTAATTTTTGTTGACTGGGTGGACGAGACAAATTTGTACTGTATCGATCTTTTATGAGAGATGCTCGAGTCATGTACAATAAATCTTCTGTGATGGTAGAAGTTGCACTATGTAACTTGATTGAACTTTGTGTTGAGTTTTCTCGTCTGTCGAAGTACAACTATGTAAAGAGTCAGATGTACAAACCCAAGGATAACGGCTAGGGTACATGAATTGTAAACTCCTCTAAAATATTAGTGCTTTCGGTCGATTTCAAAATATCAACAAGGCAATAATAAGGCTTTACAAACTTCAGCGTGACGGAACGAGGACAGGGACGATGAGAGAAACATCAGAGAGGCCTTCAATCCAAGGTGTTTGGGCAGGGGCCAGGTCAAATCCGTCAAGGATTGGCCTATGACCAGGTGCGTGCCGAAGGGAGCCTAAGGACTCCAACCCAAAGGCACAGGAAAGCATGACTGACGGGAGCCAGAGAGGCAAGCAGGGGACGAACGACGAGAAAAGGGCAAGCCAAGAAGGATGATTGAAGGGTCAGCAAGGTTTACAAGCGACGTAGGTCCCGTGACAGCGAATTATGAAGATGCTGTGCCAGAGCACGTGGCGGGGCATGGTTTTCGTGTAGGGCCATGTGCGTTTCGCTAAAGGTCATGCGTTTTTTGCTAAATGCCATGTGGTTTTCGCTTACCTCGCTTAAAGCTCGATTTGGAAACTCGCATGGCTGTCACGCGTCCGCTGCCCGTTAGGGCAGCACTCATTGAAAAACATTTATTATTTACGAAATTCAAATCATAATAAATTTAACTACATATTTAAGAAAAAAATTCAAGAAGAAAAGACAATTGAGAAATGAGAAATGGGAAATGAAAATGGGGAAAATTGGAGAACAGGAGAATGGAGAACAGGAAAACAGTGAAAAAGGGAAAACAGATGAATGGGAAAAATAGAAGAATGGGAAAACAGGAGACGTGGGAGGATGGGAGGAGGACAAGAGGATGGGAGGACAACAGAAGGACGGGAGGACAACAGGACGGGAGGACAACAGAAGGACGGGAGGACAACAGGACGGGAGGATGACAAGAGGATGACAGCAGGCAGTAAACCATAGGAGATGGGGCACAGAACACCAGACACAACAGCAGATGAGAAAATATATATATTCAATAGTATTTTGACTTTTGTCAAAATCCTGCTCAAAGTATGTAACTTATTTTGAAATTTTTATCACAACTCTGAATAAAATATAATTTATTTCAAACCCTGCAATGATTATTAAGACACCCAAAGTAGGATGAAGCCAAAGGCCAGGAAGCCAACAAAGAGCGTGAAGCGCTCTTTTTGCTTCCTGTGCCGAAGGCACAACGGGTGTGTGCTAGTAGATTATAGATCTACTCAAAGACCACATGGCGCTACGCGCCCCAAGCGAAAACCGCACGAGCGTCCGGTACTTCCCTCACCCATCCTCCCTTACTTTATAGACTAGCACACACCCGTTGTGCCTTCGGCACAGGAAGCAAAAAGAGCGCTTCACGCTCTTTGTTGGCTTCCTGGCCTTCGGCTTCATCCTACTTTGGGTGACTTAATAATTATTGCAGGTTTTGAAATAAATTATATTTTATTCACTGAGTTGTGATCAAAATTTCAAAATAAGTTACATACTTTGAGCAGTATTTTGACAAAAGTAAAAGTACAATTGAATATATGTATTTTCTCATCTACTGTTGTGTCTGGTGTTCTGTGCTCCATCCTCCCGTCCTGTTGTCCTCCTCCCGTCCTGTTGTCCTCCTCCCGTCCTGTTGTCCTCCTCCCGTCCTGTTGTCCTCCTCCCGTCCTGTTGTCCTCCTCCCGTCCTGTTGTCCTCCTCCCGTCCTGTTGTCCTCCTCCCGTCCTCTCGTCCTCCTCCCGTCCTCTCGTCCTCCTCCCGTCCTCTCGTCCTCCTCCCGTCCTCTCGTCCTCCTCCCGTCCTCTCGTCTCCTCCGTCCTCTCGTCCTCCTCGTCCTCCTCCCGTCCTCTCGTCCTCCTCCCGTCCTCTCGTCTCCTCCCGTCCTCTCGTCCTCCTCCCGTCCTCTCGTCCTCCTCGTCCTCTCGTCCTCCTCCGTCCTTCGTCCTCACTCGTCCAGTCCTCTCGTCCTCCTCCGTCCCTCGTCCTCCTCCCGTCCTGATCGTCACGCTCCCGTCCTCTCCCCTCCTTCCTCGCGTCCTCCCGTTTCCTCCTCGTCTCGTCCAGCACTCTCGTCCTCCTCCCTTTCGCTCTCGTCCTCCCCCTTTCCCCTTCTCTCATTCTCCATTCTCCTGTCTTTCCCCATTCTTCTATTTTCCTCTTCTGTTTTCCTGTTCTCTGTTCTCCTATTCTCCTATTTTCCCTATTTTCTCTGTTTTCCCATTTCTCTCATTCTCCTATTCTCCTTTCCCATTTCCCATTTCTCAATTGTCTTTTCTTAATATGTAGTTGAATTTATGTTTAATTTCATAAATAATAAATGTTTTTCAATGAGTGCTGCCCTAACGGGCAGCGGACGCGTGACAGCCATGCGAGTTTCCAAATCGAGCTTTAAGCGAGGTAAGCGAAAACCACATGGCGTTTAGCGAAAAACGCATGACCTTTAGCGAAACGCACATGGCCCTACGCGAAAACCACGCGAGCGTCCGGTACTTCCCTCCCCCATCCTCCCTTACTTTATAGATAGATAGATGCCCCCATTCTGCCAACAACCAGTTTTGCCAGTTCTACCAGTTGCAACTGCCCTGGCAAATAATAGTACTATTCAGTTATCCAGGTGGCATTGTCACGGACGGACACGTCGACTTGATCGCCGCTCCAAAACCAGCCATGAACAAAGAAGTGTTTCATTCACCCATCTGCCACGTTGGTAGAACATGGTCCGGCTAGTTCTACCAGCGCAACCATCTCAAAACAGTTCTACCCACAACACTGCGGGTCATGATATACTATCACCCGAGTTAGTCTTTGATTCAACCGGCCGAGTCCTCAAGTTGTCAATAGATTACTTAGGCTTCAAGCTCCTCTGACACGACAAACTATCGCTCACCGGGATATTATTGGACAGTCACACTGTATGTCTGAGAGTTAACACCTCATATCTCCGTTATTGAATTATTAATAACCGATAATCATTTGATAGCATCTTGTCAGCAAATTATCATTCACACATCTCACATCATCTTGCGCAGAACCATCATGTCTGGCAGCCTTTTTAGGATATACTCTGCATCACGGGTGCTGTGACAAGCCGTTGGAGCGTGTGTAACTTATCCGACTAAACGACCGTAGTAGGCCGCCTCCAGGGAGCATCAGAGCACTTAGCCATCTTCCTGCAATGTCGTAAGAAGAAAAACTTCAAGAAGTAAAACATTGGGTCGCCCTCCTATGGAAAGAATATAAAAGCTTGCAGATTGTTCGCTCAGCCCTTTCATCACCTATTCTTCCGCAAACTCCCTACAAACACTGCGACGATGGCCAACAAGGCAAAACTCGAGGCACTCCTGACTCTGATCAACACATCTGCACGAGATGCCATTGCGTTGTATGAGAAGTACGGTGATGTACCCGCCATAGACCAGACAGGACCCCACCCCTTGGACAATGCGGTCGACCAAGTGGCTTTAAAAAGTGCAATTCGTACTCTTGAAGGTGCTAGTGCCCAATTATGTACGACACTTGCCCCACCTTCCCATACCGCAATCAATGTGAGAACTTGAATGATATAATGCACTTTACTTTTGCTCATCAGATTGCACGCAGCTTGTTCAAGTGTATGATCATGCTTGCGTACGAGTAGTTGCTCGGGAAGGTGTTTCGGATATTCTTTTGAAGTACCCCAAGGGTATTCATGTCAATAAGCTCTCCAAAAAAATCAACATCGAGCCAAAGAAACTGGCCAGAATAATGCGCCTACTAGCCACGAAAGGTTGCTACAACGAAGGTGAGGAGTCACTCGTTCCCTGGTTTTATCTCTTCTCAGACTCCGCCAGTCGACACGGACGTTTTCGCCAACAACCGACTGTCCCTAATCCTACTCGACGAGAATCCTGTCAAACACATGATATTACTTCACGTGGAACTAATTTCCAAGGGAGCATCAGTTTTCTATGAGACGCTCAAGGATCCGAAGATCGCCTACTCGTATGACCCAACGGTTGCACCTGTGATGTACTCCATCGACAAAGATGGAATCGAAGGAACGGTCTTCGACTGGATGGCGCGGCATGTATGTTTTCAAACATTACTCGTCAGAAAGCCTTGCTTATGTGATTTCATTGCAGGACGGTCAACGCGAGGTAGGATTCTGGTCCCTTCGCACAATCACTCTGACATCTTTAGTAGTCCTATCATGTCTCGATGAGATCTCTGAACACCATTATGGGCTCCCTCGCTGTCCTGGCTCGTAAGTATTCAAGCACGCAACAGGGGTGATTTTGTGCTAACTTGACAATAGATTTCCCATTCGGAAAGTACTCGACAGTCGTTGATGTCGGAGGAGGTATCGGAGCATTTTCTCTACCTTTGGTTAAAACGCACAAAAACGTCAAAATCACAATCCAAGATCTTCCGGAGCATTAGTTCAAGCGAGAGACGTAAGTCAGTAGGACAATGTGCTTGTCACCAAATTGATGGGATCTAGATCTGGGCGAGAGATTGCCCTG
Organism: Suillus bovinus; assembly: GCF_016758785.1. NCBI lineage: Eukaryota > Fungi > Basidiomycota > Agaricomycetes > Boletales > Suillaceae > Suillus > Suillus bovinus. The sequence goes on along the minus strand of NW_024542101.1, from coordinate 66,335 downwards.
AAGCCGTGGCAGAAGACAGAGTCGAATTCGAGGACTTGAACTTCTTCGAGCAAGTGCCCGTCAAGGGTAAAGATGTCTACTATGTAGGTGCTAAGCTCTGTAGGCGACAAGCTGCGAAGTTAACAGTGAGCGCAGCTCAGGAATATTATCCACGACTGGCCTGACAATGAATCTGCGCTCATTCTATCAAACGTTCGTAAGGCGCTCGGTCCAAACAGTCGGGTCCTCATCCGTATGTTAAACAAAGTATACTTATCGTCGAAAACTGACAAATTTTAGATGACTATGTGCTCCTCCAGCTCAGCCGGAAGCAGGCAGTAATAGAAGCTTCAGAGCTCGGAACTGTTTCGGCATGTCATATCTGCTGCTCTATGTTTATCTTTGTTCATCTCCGCACCTAGGCCCCTGAACCTCTTCTTGCAAACTTTGGTGTTGGAAGTATGCGTTCATACCAGCAAGACATGACTATGTTATTCGCACACAACGCAAGGGAGCGAACATTGCAAGATTCCCTCGCACTCGCGTGAGTAACGCTCGATTGCTGCCTTTGTTTCATCTAATTAGTTCGGAATAGCACTGCCGCCGGCCTGAAACTAGAGAAAGTCTGGGACCTTGCCGAATCATGCGTCTTGGAGTATTCTGCCGCATAATGTTTCGCGAGCTAATTCATGTTTTCATCCTTTGATGATTCAACGAAGATGATTCGTGCAGTACTCTACTTTGCTGAATACATTTATTCATTTTATTGTCACTTTAGACTGCTTGATACATGAGTATCGGTCACTGACCAAAATTCCATCGCTTCCTCAAGTCAGCTAAGAACCCAGTACGGCTTAACCTCATGGTTCGAGATAAATGGATTCTTTTATGTAGCTCGCCGCCATGTTCATTAGCTGACAGCTCTGTTGTTTCCAAATCCTCGTCATAGAAAGAGCGAATGCAAGAAGAAAAAATTCCATGAATATTCAGAAGGTTTGCAACACACGGGAGGACTCAGAAATATACTACACTTCTTGTCGCCTTTCGTGATCCTGAAAAAGGTAGCCGTGCCACCCGTTATGTGTGTGCACTCTGACATTTTAGCTGAGGTCCGGCAATACCAGGACCATCTTCGACAAAACGTGTCCCTAACTGCAAGAAGAGAATTCCGAAGCGTGGCAGAACTTGACGAAGAAGACGGTCTTGCAAGTAGACTGTATACATGTCAATTGCGAGAGATGAGTTCGATGACTCGGACAATACCACCTTCAGTCGATTAAGCGACATACCTTGAGCATTGTAGTACAGTGTCCAGGGATCTTTTAGGCGCTCATCAGTCGATAGTGACGCAAGGTGGCGAAGAAGAACTGCTTTCGGGTCGTCCAAGGATGGGTCACCCTGTTCACTGGGAAATGAATATGTGCGAAAGAGAGCGTTTGTCTGACCGCGGCCCTTTCCAGGAAATCGCGGTTGGCTGACCAACCAAATAACTTTCTTTTTTCTGTTGAAGCATCCGTTGGCGCGGAGGGCTTCTAACGTGTGCTGAATCTCAGGGAGAAACACCGAAAGAGTAGCATATACTGCAGCGTCCACGATCTGGAGGGATTTCGGTATTGAAGGGATATTAGCATGATGACTCCGCGTGTAAGATGGAAAATCTGAAAGAAATGACCAGTTCCCTGAGTACGTCGATGGTGGTGCGCTAAACGGTCCCCTTCCCAGTATAAGGACGTCTGTTTTCCTTGCTGAAGCTAGCCAATACGTTTCGCGAGACCTTACACCACTGAAGGCATGAATATATGGTACAGAATACTCTGGCGCCTCTGGGTCGGGCAAGGCGAGAAGAGTATCCGATAAAATGTAATTGACTAATGATGAACCAGTTTGCACGAGGTCTTCGATGGATGGAGAACGGATATAGCGCATAGACTCCTCTTTAAGGATGGGATTATTCCGGGCGGCCCGTGAGCATAGATGATGATGGGTACAGAACTCCTCCCCGAGGCATGGAAAGCGTTTCCCTTCGGATCTCCTCTGAAGATCGAGAAGGAGGTTGTGGAAGCGGTATACATGATCGCCGCCTACCATCGTCAGTCTTTTTCCTGCGAGAGAAGAGCACAAGCACGAGATAGGCTTGATGCGAGAGCCAGAAAAGGTGTGGATATGAGTGTCATCTGAAGGGGGCACTATCAATGGCAGGGCATGCGATCCACAAGCCATGTCAATAGCGCTCTGTGACAAAGTGCGTGAACCAAATTGAGAAGGGCTAGAGAAACATTGTAAGAGTCGTTGAGTAGCTGCATCTCGTTCGAGGAGGCGAGCAGGAAAGCTCTCTTCAGCTTGCACGGAAGGATCCATAGCAAAGCGTACACAGACATCTACAGCAGCATCAAGGATATCCAGTACCTCTGCTGCCACAGTCCAGGCGGCGCTCTTGGGTCTCAAGGCTGGTGCTGAAGTTGACCAGAGCCAGATCACAGCAGCACAGGTGAATATGACCATCACCACGCGACGTGAGAGTCTCCGTATCCTCCTTAGTCTGGCGCCGTACCAAAACATGATAATGATAGTCTTCGAACTTATTGAGAACATCCCTGAAACCACCCCTCCGGCGCATAAAAGTCCGGGGCGCACTGCGGCAAGAACGGCGGCAAAGCTGGTAGCTAACAGACGGCACGTCGGACATTAAAAACACCCTCGACATTCAACTGCAGCACCAATACCCGATACTATCATTGGGCCGGAGTTGCAAAACAGTAGAGAGTTGCAAAATGCCTCGTAGCACACACAACATCACATCTTAAGTCCCCCACTCTTGGATATAGGACCTTCTAACATATATTCATAGTACAGTATTTTTGTTTTATAAAAATAAAGATGAGGAACACATACAGCTTCAAATCTATCATTCGAAGTTACCTTTTTTCACGTAGAATAGTCAGGCGAAAGCAAAAATCACAACCGAAAAATGATTTTTTTTCCCCGCACACACTTTATGCCTACCCCCACCTTCTGAGCATTTTTCCAGTGAGAACGAAGCACAGTTGCTGTTATTATCGACAATGCAAGCATCAATGTCAGAGAATGATCAAGCGTGACGGCTTGGAGCGGAGAACCAATTTTGAGTGCGGCAGTGTATGGCTGCAAAACTTTCAATGACGACTTGAGACTGCTCGGGTACTCAATAGTGCTGTTGCATGCCAGCGCGCCGTGCTCATGTCTTCAGAACAAAAGCTCAGAAACTCAATGAAGAGCGAGAGAAAAAAATTCAGGATGTCTGTGCTATTCTTCTTGCTTCTCCTTCTCCAAATATTCGTACTGCTGCCAAGGAGCATAATGTTTCATATCACACACTTCGACGGCGCTATCTTGGTCTCACTCAGCCCTGCTACAAAGCTCATGGACACCAACAGCTCTTGTCCCCTGCATCGGAATCTGTGCTTGTCGACTGGATCAAGCACCTTAGCTCCATGGGGCATCCCCTCAGCAAATGGACAATCTGGATCAAAGCTGCAGTGCTTTCCGGAAAAAAGCCACATGAAAAGTGGATCAGGGGCTTTCTCGCCCGGCATCCTGACATCACTCTGGGAAAGCCGTCCGCATTGGATCCAAATCGTTGCCAGAGTTTCAACCGCACCAATGTCAAGCATCATTTTGAGCTTCTTAAGAAAGTCATTGAGGAGAAGGAGATTCCTTGGGAAAATGTCTACAATATGGACAAGAAAGGGTGTCAAAGAGGGGGTGGCCAGAAGACTTCTCCAGAGAAGTATTTTGTGCCTCGGGGTAGATATCCGAAGTACAAAGCTCGAAGTGCAAACCTTGAGCTCGTCACAGCCATTGAATGTATATCTGCGGATGGTGCGAGCATCGCTCCAGGGTTTGTGTTTTCCGGAAAGTCATATCACAAAAATTGGTTCCAGGCACATCCAAACATTTGGTATGTCTATGTTTCACCACTTCGAAAAAAGTCTGAATTTTATCTCAGTGTTGCAACATCACCAAATGGGTGGACGGATGACTTTATCTGTACGAAATGGTTTGAAGACTCGTTCATTCCTCAGGCGACGGCAAGAAATAACTCCGGGAAGCCAATACTTCTTATCTACGATGGTCACGGTTCCCACATCACAAAAGAAATGCACGAGCTGGCTGTGCGACATAATATCGAGTTGTTTTGTCTACCACCTCATACAACGCATGAGCTACAACCCCTCGATGTTGGAGTTTTTGGCCCTCTCCAGCGAGCGTGGTACAAGCGCTGTGAGGATGTGTTTGATGAAACCGGTGATGAAATTCCCAGACAGGACTTCATCAATCAATATATGGCAGCTCGGGCCCAGGCATTTACAGAAGAAACAATTACAAAGGCATGGAAGAACAGCGGCATACGTCCACTCAATCCCCACATCTTTACTGACAAGGACTTCACCCCAAGTATGGTCACATCAACAGAAGCCCATGTCCCACCCTCATTCCCCATCCAACCTAGCCAGCTTCATCTATATCAAGATATCTTACCTCGTGACGACACAGTCGAGGCCGGCGACATTGATGCGGTGGATGAATCGGAATCCGATAGTGATAGGTCGGGCAGCGAGAGCGAGTCAGAAACCTCTGACAGCAGTTCGGAGTCGAGCGAAGAGAGTGAAGAGTCAGAAACAGACGAGGATAAGGACGATGAAGATCAACACTCACATGTCCAAACTTGCACTTCACCACCTTCCGACTCGTCCGACCAACCATCAATGCAGGCCCAGCTTGCCGCGCTGGAGGCAAAAGTCAAATCCTTGGAGTCCGAGCTGCATTCTGCCAAAGCTCACTGTGCAATGGCGCTGAGCGAGGTGGGCTTGATGAAGAAACAACTCAATAAGCGCCAAAAAAAGACACGGGCGAGGAATATCAACGCACTGATGGTTGACGTCTGCGGAGGGACTGCGGCAGTGTGAGGAACAGGATGTGGCGAGGGAGGCCAAGGCTCAGAAGAAAGCAGAAGCGGCGGCGCAGGAAAGCATCGAGGCAGGCGAGTAGGCTGGCTCGAACAGGCTATGCAGGGATCAGACATCCATTTCACCGGTGCTCTTTCTGCGAAGAGCAAGGAAGATCTTATTGACATCGCGAATCAGCTGACGATCGAGACAACAGGCACCAAGGCTGAGTTGTTGAAGGCTATCAGAGAGTACTTTGATTCTCACACCAATCTCAAAAATGATGCGCGATTCGAGGGTCTCTTTAACGGCCGTTCACGCGGACAGAAGCGGCCACTCCAAGTTGCCAATATCACGGAGAACGAGGAAAACATTCCTCCACCAACAAACCGTCAACGCATCGATCCATCGTTTCCCCCCTCAATCGAGTCTGCATCTTTTGCGTCACATAATAGGTTATACCCGCCAATGCAATTTAATACGAGCAACTACCCATCTTCCAGTACAATACCACCACCACTTTATCCACAAGCATCTTACTCGTACTATAGTCACCCATAAATATTCTTTACCATATATTTTACATACTGTACACTAATATTCCTCCTGTAGAATGATTCCCCGCACCGCAATCAATGTTTTTACTCTAAATTCGAGACTTGCACCTTTCATTGCACTGTTTGCCGTGGCGGAGTTCAGTTTTGCAAAACCGACACTGTGACACAGTGTGACACCTGTGCCAACTTGCCCATGAGAAATTTTGCAACTCTCTACTGTTTCTAACATTTTGCATCGGCATCCCTCTGGCAGCATCGTTTGAACACTTTTCGTTCTTCTGTCAGCTGGAGCTCTCCCGTGACACACATAGCTACAGGTCCGTATAATTATTTTGTCTTAATGTGTAGCAAACAACGAGATATGAAAATGTGGTCGTCAGATTTTGCAACTCTGGCCCAACGATAGTACCTCGAGCTCACTTCAATGCTTCCTAACTAACAATCTATTCTTTATCAACTATTTACATGACAATACCATGTTGCTTCGATCACACTGCCCACCATATCCAAAGCCCTAGTAGCTAGCCATGAGTGATTACTAGCAACCCACCCTCTCCTTTGATACCGCCCTGCTTGAACTTTACTGGTAGAGGTAGCCCACACCCACTGGGGCTCTGGACAGTAACTATTGGGGAGCGGTAGCTGAGACTCATACGAGGTCCATACAAAAATAATAAGGAGTGATAAGATTAACACGTACTATTAGACGTACATAGGGTGTTTTGAAAGTCCGCTACCTGGCCGTTTCTTGCCGCCGGACTGCGGATATATCCGCCGTAGCACCGTACTTTGCGCCAGACAGGTTTTAGCCGGAGGGTTGGTTTCAGTGACCTTTTCAACTTATTCAACCAGGCTCAGGGCAAAACTCTCTCGATTACATAAGTATCTTCTACATTTCCAGGCTGGTCACGAGACTAATGGATGACACCATCACCAAAAGTCCTAAACTTAGGTAAGACGTGATCAGGTCTTTAGTGCTGCCGTGGTCCAGTCCAGAACCATGGTTCGAACTGGACTTTTGGTCCGGTTCTCTGCAGTTCGGTCCATGGTTCTCACATCAGCCAGAACTGGACCGGAAAACGGTTCTCGGTTCTAGGTCTTCCAGAACGGTCCCGTTCTGGTTCGGCCTTGCCGAACCATTCTGAACCATTATCGACTTCAACTTCGACTGCGACTGCGACAAAGTCGGTCTCCACATCAAACTGCTGTCTTCGGGATTTGCACTATTGGTTAATCAGGCTACCTTCAGCCTTTTCAAGGTAAGTACTAATCAATCAATTTCTCACATGACTTTCTATCTCTCTTTTTCAAGGCACCTTTGATTTGCGTCCCACCAATCATCCGGACTGAACCATCACTCAGCTCCATCTTGCTGTTGTCCACCCACAAATTACAGGTATGTGCATCTGAATTTAATTTTTTTTTAAAAAAAATCTCATTTGAGTCAGGCTCTATAATTATGTGCATGCATCCTTTTTGTCACTGGCAAAAGCTGTCTTCCTATCGACTGTCTCATTCAAATTGTTTTGAAGTTTTTGACTTGATACTAACCTTACACTTCAGGTACCCTCAGCTCCTGTTGCCAATAAACCCAGCCTATTCCCTACCTCATCTACTCCACAAATAACCACCACCACCGCACCTACCACGTCATCTACACCCTCCATACTGGACTTTTTTGCTAAGCCAATTGCACCATTGACGCCTGCACCTGCAGCTCCTTTGTTTTCTTTTGGTCCCATGCCTGCACAGCTGCTGTTTGCTGCCCTACTTCCATGTCCACCAATCCCTTCTCTGCATCAGCAGCATCAAGCACGGAAACCAACCCAGTGTACTACCTTCCTCGACGCCAACATCTACATCAACACAAGCTAACCCACCATCAATATTTAGTACCACTTTGAGCAACGCTGCTCCAACTTCTGCCCCATCCACACCTGCACCGCTGAAGTTTGACTTTGGCAAGAAGCCTGCGAGCACGATCCCAAAGCCTACTGCTGCACCTTCCCCTACCACAACTGTTGCCAACACCGCAAAACAGACTTGCCCTTTATTCACAGTTTTCGGCAGCTGCTCCCCAACCCAGTCCCCTGGGAGCGAGTTCACATGGCCTGATCATTTTCATGAAGGCTGCTTACCATAATGGACATCTTTCAGCAGCTACAGAGGCAGAGGAGTATGCACAAATGTTATTAGAGTAGTTACTCAATGTGTAGACTAGTATTTCGTCAATTTTTTTTTGCTGTCCCTACAGAAAAAATTTCGGTTCGGTTTGAGTTCAGATCGCAAAAAAACCAAACCAGACCATTGAGAACCGTTCTCAATGGTCTGGTTCTGGGTTCGACGATTTCGCAGAACTGGACCGAACCAGACCATGGCAGCACTACAGGTCTTATCATCTGGTATCAGCCTCACCACAGTCACCATGGCCTATCAGCTCAGACCAGCCTCGGGTCATCCTAGACAGTCGGATCATGAAACTGAATTTTACTCATTTGACCATCAGCTGATGGGTCATGCATCATAATGGACATGTGATGATTGCTTAGCAGGCCCAAGCAATTCCAAACACCTTATAATAGCTTATCGCAGTGGAACAGTATTATAAGCACATGTCATTCTTATAGTACATGTCATTGATTATATACACTGAGCTACTGTAAATGTGAGTGAACTAGGGACTTGTTGTGCAAGCATGGGAGAAAATGAACTGCAAACGAGGAGATCATGGCAAGAGGGAATATGCGAATGTGAGAGTGAATACAGTGAGAGCAACCGGTGAGTGATGGGAGACGTGAGCATGTAAATGAATAAGCCAGACTGCAATGTGCTATCAGAAAAATATCTAGAAGAAGAGTGAGTACATACCAGAGAACATGAATCATTTTCCTCCTTTGTGTTTCCTAGTAGCGGCGGCAGTAGTCTTCTTTCGGCCCTTCCTGCCATGCTGTGGAACCACTGGGCCTTCAGGCACAGACTTGGCTTTGCTGAGTGTGCTTTCACCGTCACTGTCAACCTCCAACTCCTCTGACTTTCGTTTCTTGCCAGGTGCAGGAGCAGGAGTATCAGGCTTCGGAGGGGGGGGCAGACACCAGAGAAGGTGCAGAAGAGGAGCTCATGCCAGCTGATTGAATAGGACACAGTTTAGGGATGGATTTCTGTTGTGGAGAGAGAGTAGTTATCTCAGGAGGTGGAGAAGTAGTTGGCGGGGAGGTAGCAGGTGTGGAGGTAGTGGGCATGTATGTAGTGGGTGTGGAGGTGGCGGGTGTGGAACCAGCAGGTGTGGACTTGGAAGTAGTGGGCGTGGAAGGCTGCATTGTTGAAATGTCGGGATTGCCAGTAGGCTCGGCCTCAACTGGGGGAAGGACAGAGTTGGCAGACTGAAAATAAGGCTGTATTAGTTGTAAATATCATAGGATAGACAAGAAAAAAACCTTGGCTCATGCTGCCACTGCACACTTTGCAGATTGCTTCTTCATGAGAACGAGGTTGTCCTTGTCCTTGTCATCATCGCTGATGTCAAATGATGGGACACCCTGTTTATTGCCAAAGACCACACTTAGCATAATTAGTATCGTAAGCACATAGAAAAATTTGTACTCACCTGTTCCACCATTCCAGAAGTTCCTTGGCCCACACATCATCAAACGGCTCTCGGATTTCTTTGATTGTGCGGTAGTATGCATCACGGTAGTTATAGTTCCCATCTATCTTTTGCCATTTGTCATGCGACGAGATTCCAAAGTGACTCTAGAATAAAAATGAGAAATTGATGAATTTCATACCCAAAAACGTACCTGCACAAGTGCATATGTCGGAACTTTTTTTTTATGGCATTTTAATCCATTAAAATGGCCTAACGACACAGACCTATTATAATACATTATGATCAAACAGTCAGCGTTTTGACCCATTTAAATGCACATCAACATGATGACATAATAGGCATTTTAATGTACCCACCAAGTATCAATGCCCATTTTAATGGTATCTACCAAGTATTAATGCCCATTTTGATGGTACTCACTGAGTTTTAATACGCATATCAACCAAGTCTTAATGTCATCCTGATGAGGTGGTGATGAGCATGTGTTGCATATCAATTGTTATTGCGAGATGCCAATACAAATACTAATCTACATTATGATATTGGTGAAAATGACCCTCTCCCCCATCCTTCTTGTTTGCTGCTGCTAACTGTCAGTTGTGCTGGGTGAGTGGTAGTGAAGGGATATTTACTTACTGTGCAGGTGTAGCTCATCAAGACATACCTTCATATCGGATTCAGTGTAGGATGAGTCTGTGCAGTGAAGGAAGTGTGAGATGGATGGTGTAGCAGTTTCTATGTATTTCGGATTAGGAAGTGTTATAAGCTGAAGGCGGTTCATTAATTACAACAGAATGATAAAAATATATGGAAACTCACACCTCGGCCTGCTTCATGTACTTGAAGATCTCGACAACATATTCACTGACCATCAATGGATCATCGAAATCCTCAACACCGAGATCGTCCCACTTGTCACCATCGGGGTCAGCTTCAGGTGCCACATCGACATCCAGAACAGCCAGATTGGTGGCAGCAACATACTGCAGATTATTTTGAATGACTGAAATCCATGAAGCGAGATTAATGAGAGCAACAGATGTGCAGCACGGAATACATACCATACAGGATGGCGGGTATTGACAACTTCCAGCAATCTGGTGAAAAGACTTCTCTGCCAAGTCTTCGGACATGCAAAAGAACCTTTGCAGGATGCCAGAAGCGGCTGACAGTGAGTGGTAGCTGTGGGGTGTCAGACATGTAAGGTGTGACATGGTTTATACGGGTGAAAGCGATGGCGAGTGATATAAACCCTTGAAGAAGCTCATTGAGAAGAACAGCAGTTGGTGCAGAGTAAGACTGGGATGGAGAGATGGACACGCAAGAGTAATGCATTATTAATGTTAAAAGAGAGTTCTGAACCGCCAATGTCACGAGCCTGTAGACATGAGTTGTCAGTAAGGTTGCCCACTGTTCTAGAGAGAAAAACTTGGTAGGATCATGACAGGTCTAGATGTCACAAGAGAAAGATGTGACACTCACGATATGTATTTCAATGGAATGCCATGAAAGGAAGGGACAGGTGGGATATCTGTGGGCAGCAGCCCAAGCTCTTCATACTCAATATTGTTATTCGTCACCTTTAAGGCCATGATTTTATTGGTGCACAGGGGGGGGCGAGCTGGGACATGAGAGATACGATGGGGTATTGGAAAGAAAAAAAAAAGGTGCAAAGGGGTATCACACATGGGTGGTATGTGAAAAGGCGTAGTACTAGTCTTGTCTCAGTCTTTGAGACAAGATGTGAAGAAGTTCGTTGAGCAGCCTGAACACATTGTACCTCCTGGGTGATCATTTCCGTCCTTAGCAGCTGTGGCAGTGGCCTTGTTCTTGCAAAATGGGAACATATTAATGGGTGTTGTTGTTGAATGACAGGAACAAGAGTTAAATTTATTAGCGCAGCTATAATAATAAGCTCAAATATATTGCTATATTATAATAATAATAGTATTAGGAACTTGCTGAAAGGTTATTGGCACACCTGAATCCACAAACTTGTCGTGATACAATGAGACTTGAACTCGACCTTTCACACACACCTGCCACATCTCTGTGAGTATATGTATGTATTTGAAGAACACCTAAACATTCTCAGATTACGATGGAGCTAAAATCTCGTGTCTGCCAGTGTAGGAATTGTGAGATCAGATCTTGATAGTAAGACTAGGAATGCAACTACAAAGTAGGGGACTCTATCATGTTGTTGTGTGATGTGAGGAGTGGTGAATAGTTGTGAAATCATTGGCTGATGACTTAGTGCTCTTCTTGCCCCTGGATGCCTTTGCCTGAGGTTTGGTAACACCAATAAGCCTGGTGTTGGCGGCAATGCATCATCACTCTGATCCTGGGGCTTGGCCGAAGTCTCTGCATGCGGTGTCATGGGTGTCTGGATAGGTGGAGTTGAGATAGAAGACTGTGGAATGATAGCAGGCCCCAGGGCTGCAACTTCGAGTTGAGGAGTGTCGACGGTGAACATAATAGGTTGCGAGGTTGCAGCTGCAGCTGCAGTGGTAAGGTGTACATCTTTATTAGTAGCCTGCTCTTGCAAGTTAGCATATTCCAATGATTCCGAGTCATCGGTTGAGTCTGAATCACTAGCGTCTAGCGCAGCCATAATGTGATTGAGTGATTCAGTAATGCGCTCCACTGTACATTGAGTGTCATCGGATGGCTGCATCTTTACGGTACTACCGAAGACATATCCATTGATTTCATCGACAATAGATTTGATGCGCTGGTGGGTCCACTTAACGATGAATGAGGAAATAGCACCAACTCCAACACCCGAAAATTCCTGGTCCGGAGATAGGACAAATATGATCTACAGGGTGTGATGAGTATCAGCTCAGTATAAATTTAGAGTACTGAAATCCTACTGATGTGACACCAAATGCAATCAGGTCAGGAGTGCAGCTTGTAAGCTTCCATATCTTGGCATAGGAAGGTGGTCCACCATGCACTTTGGAATACAATGATGCCTTTCCACATATTGCGACCTTGATAACCTTCAAAACAACATATGAGTAGCTGGGTCAGTTATTAATGAGTAGACTACCTTTGCGATGACGATCCAATTTTTGAAAATTTTCTTCTCGTTCACGACATGGTTGGGGTAAAGTATTGGCGCCTTGAAGATATCATAAATCTTTCCCTTGCCTGCTTCCCATCCAATCAAGTCCGTGACCTGCCGGAGGGAAGTACGGTCATATTTGGAAACAAAAAACTTGTTAGGCATGTTGAAGATGCCACCTGCAATGGTACGCAGACTGTTTAGGAATGAAGAGCGAGCTTGCTGCATTCCACTCCCAAACTAAATGAAATTTTGGTTGAATTTATAAGGATACTTAGTATTGATGACCTGAGGTAGGAAAAATTACACACCTGGTTGAAGAACAGATTTGTTCGCATCCGAGCATGCAACACATGGTTGATGGATGCATAGAGTTCAGTGACAAGTGTGTCCTTTTCTGTAGACCTCTTTGCATAACAATTTGGATCTGAGAAATCGACCAGAGAATCAGGACAGTCTGTTTGAAAAATGACCTTGTCAGGGAGAAACATCTCGGTAGTGAGTGCATACTTTTTGGCCAAGCTTAAAATAAGCTTGTCCCAGTCAATGTCACCCATATTCGATGAGTCAGAAGCTATGATGGAGGATGCAGAAGACATAGACAGTGCTACAGATCCTTGTGATACAGATGGTACCCTGGATGATGAAATTTGAGGGTGTTTGCGAGAACATTTCAGCTGTTGCGCAGCAAGAACATTGTTGCTCTCATTCAGAGACATATTCTGCTTCTGGAGCCACTCTTGTTGAAGCTGGAGGTATTTAATATACTAATGCATCAAGGTGTATGTTAGAATTTAGTATATACGATCTCAATGAATGCAAGAGCATACCTCTTTGTAGTGATCAATAGAAGCATTACCACCCGGTGGAGCCACAGGCTGTTGGACACCTTCATCCGCCGAGCCTGAGCCTGAATCAGAACTCGAGGATATTGAATTTAAGCCAGAGTCAGACATTTATTGTGCAATGGGAGGAGCTGTGTGTTCAACGAGCTGGAACCCGAGAGGGTGGGTTGCAGGGTGTCGAGTCAAATCCGTCTTGCAGTTAATGCTATTTTATACAATCTTGAAGTCAGGTGGTGTCGGAGTGACCTCAAGGTAATCATACACATGGCCCAGGTTTGCTGATTAGCTCATTGAGGCCACGAGGCTGTGATCAAAAAAGTCAAATTGAATGGTAAATTACACCCAATGAAGACATACATAATCAGCATCACAGCACGATGCAGGTCAGTGTGTGATTGTACACGTTGCAAGTCTACACACTAACATGCGGACAGATTGAGTTTTACAATTCAGATAAAGAAAGGTCACTTATGTCTGTATAACAGTGAATGTTTGACAAGGGCTTGCCATTTTGCTGTGCATGGGAATACTTATCTGATCAAGCTGAATAGTCATGCTGAATCGTTATTTGAGTTAGAGAATACTTTCCTTCATCACGGGCCATTCACGGCACATTTATCTGAAGGCCAGTGACATGATGAGTTCGAACTGGTCCAGATTTATCGACAACACACGGAACCTCGAACCTACCAAGGGTTTCAGTCCAAGAGAAATTCTGGACGTGTGACTGATCCATGGGTCCAGTCCACAAAGGTTTGGGTTCAAACCTAGGTCCTGGATGTCATTCAGAACTGTGTAGAATGTGCAAATGGGCACATCTGGTAGGGCATGGGAAATATATGTAATACTACCACTAGTACATGTTATTGATCTGCGAAGGACTAGCATATCAATAAAAGTTGCAAGCAAAAGATGAGGAGACAAAAACATACCAATAATACTGATAATGGCTTGCCTCACAATGGTTGAGCACTAGCCTGGAGTGCCATGATTTGAAAGAACATGTCAGTGTCCACAGTGTGGATGACAAAGTAATCCCCATCTGTTTCAGGATTTCTGATGAGAGCAGCTCCCTGAATGATTGACCGAACAGAAATAATTTCAGAAGATGAGCGAGGTTTGGCTCGCACATGCCACAATCCCATAAGATTATCCCGCCTCCAACAACTATTGGCAATACCGATGTCATAAGGGTGAATAAGTGTGAGAGGGAATTCAGTGCCGCCAATCGAACAACTGAACATGTAGACAAGGCAAGCGAAAAATGGTGTGTTTGAAGTGTTCACAATGATGCAGTTGTACCTTGGCGATCTGTAGAACTTTGGATTACATTGGAGTAAGTCTCGGTGCATGCACCAGTCAACTAGCAATTCATAATTGATCCGCAAGAACCTAAACTCTGTTATCTGACAGAAATGCATCAGCATTATCAATTGAATGTAAAATAAACATACCGTGTCCTCTGCTTGCAGGTGAATGCACCTTTCATCTGGTAATGGAATATTATTCTGTGGCAGAAAGCCATTTAGGAAGCTGTTTAGCTTCATCCAAAAGTCAGTGAAGGTCCTATTGGCTCTGTGCAAGTGCATGATGTCAGAAAAAGAGTGATTGCCCTGCCTCAAACCTAGATGTGCATGAATAGTACTGTTGGGTGTTCCAGCATCATCCAGGGCTTCATTGGTCTCAGGGTCACACATGTCTCGTTGATTGTGCTTGTCGAGTTCGTCAAGTTTAGTGCGCATGGATGTCGAAGTTAGAAGCCATTCATCAGTGTAAAATCTGTAACAATTAAAACTATTGGTCTGCATAACAATATAGTTATAAGCAACGAACCTGAGAAGCAACATTTTTGAAGTTTGTGCATTGAAGATAAATCTTTTGCAAAGTGCCATGCTTTTTTTCGTTTGGCTTGGTACTGTAGTTACGTGTCACGCCTTTTGCTAAAATATCATTGAATGCATGCGAGATCAGATGTTTCTTCGGAAAGTTCCAATTTTTGGAGGTTTTGGGCTGCAATTGCACAATATATTCCTAGTGAAAAATCAAACCATTGTTGTCGAAAACATCGGAACAACTTACATCCATCATTTCTGAGAATTTTCTCAGTGCCAACCTTCCAGCTGTGATTGTATCCTCTGTATGTACTTCTAATGAGACATAAATATTGAACCCGATGTAGTAGCAAATACAGCGAAGAAGTAAATGTCCCAGTTTACAGTGGGATGAAGTAAGGATATCATGTGCCGCAAAGACAATCATCTAAGTTTGTGTTAGTACCTAAAATCATTTATGATGTGCAGACAAACCTTGGACAGATTGCCGAGAACAGAACCATCAGTGAAATCGACTGCAATGACAGATGAAAAGTGTGTTAAATTAGGCCATCATGGAAGTTCGTCGAAGCTAAGACACTGAGTCAGAAGTAGTGTCAATGTATTATGACCACAATACATACTTTTTATTGAGTTTGACAGCAGCTTCACGCCTGAGGTCCATAATCCAAAACTTTACTTCCTTCCACAGATGGTCACCCCATAAACCTTCCTTGTTTGTATGCAGGTGGTCAAAAGAAAGTGCACGATGAACATTGACATGAAGAATTCTTGAGAAGATATTCTTGAATTACATCAGCAAGCTTGGATATCAGAGCAGAAACAATAAAATGGGAGGGAAATGCACACCTCAATGTTTCGAAGTGAGAAAGCCTTCAATCTCGCAGTCCGGAGTATGTCTTCAGATTGATGGCTTGTGCATAGCTCATGGTCATGGAGAATGGACTGCTCATCTTGCAGAACCAAACAAACTGGCATGGAAATTTTCCCTTAAGCCCATGGATCAACGCCATGACACATCTATAATTTGTACATGAGCAGCTTGCAATAGCAAACTTGTGTAGTACTGTGATGTACTGTTCTTCATAATCAGCACTTAAGATCAAAATAAGGGGCCAGAGATAATGTTGGATTCCATCTCCACATTCAAACCAATAGCCTGTATGTGAGTGCTTCGCAACCGAGGTAAGAAGCTGGTAGAAGGAGGTATGCCAGACAGCATTTTTAAAGTCTACATATTTCTTCTTTTTCGCGTGTTCTTGATCCTCAGCAATCTGAATTAGTATGATGACAGTCAGCATTACTATGAACTGAACAAGCTTGCTGATACACCAACAATGGGCAACCAACCAACAACACGACCACCTCCTAGCACGGTATTACTGTTATGAATATGAACTGGTAGGTTAGCGATGCGTGCAATGATTGGATAACCTTTTTGGTTCCCAAATGATGATAGTTTACTCTTGTCCACATAGAGGATGAATGCCAGCAGTTTTGCATCTGGTGGAAGCTGTGACTACAATTACAACAGTTTCATAGCATACTATGAATTTGAAGAAATAAACAATAAATCAAATGTCGAAACATACTTGTGCAGTCCAAAATGCATTGGCAGTCCATGGTTCATCAATAAAACATACAAACCTTTCTCTGTTGAATTTCGAGAGACATTGAGCATTAAATATGAAATGAGGTGTGAGATGTTTGTCTCGCAATAAGTCAAGGACCCAATCCCAGAGAGGGTGGTAGTGCATGTCAAATTTGTGCACTTTATCTCCGAGGGGAACAGATACTGTATCATTCTGAAACTATGCACTAATGATCAGCTTATTGTGATGTAGTAGTAGTTACATGAGACAACACTTATTCTGGTATAACATTGTGAAGCAAGGTCCCATAGGGAGTGAACTTCGTCATGATTTTGCAGTGTGAACGTATCATTGCCACTAGCAGATCGATGTATGAGATTGAGAAGGCGATTGGTCTGATCCTTTGTCATCGCAGCTTCAAGTGCAATCTCTGCTACTTTGAAATCAAGCTGTGTGTGGAATGGCTCCCATGGCGAGTCATTATGAGGCACATAATCTTCTGTTGGGCAGCTGTGGGAGAACTCAGAGAAGCTATGCACGGTAGAAGGAATTTGGCTGTGGGGATGATACTTGATTTTGATATCGTCAAGCTCGTATGCAGGCTCATTGAGACCAGGATTGAACTCATTGGGATCAGGATCAGGTTCATTGGGACCAGGATCAGTTTGGTGGAAGTCAGGTAATGGGTCCGCCAGTGGGTATTGGCGAGGTGAAGACCCTTGCATAACTGACACAGTTAGTCTCAGTATAATATTGATCAAATTGAATGAAACATACCAATGTCTGAATTTGCTGCTCATATCGCAGTGGCATTCACTGTGTTGCGAGAAGAAAATTCTAAACCATAGTACCATCATTAGAATATGAATACTCACCTGCAGATGATTGCACATCCTCCAAATGTTGTAAATTTTTGCGAATTTTGTGATGCTGCCTTCAAAGTTCTGTAAAACAATTTATCAACTATCTATCAAGCACATCATTGGAAGACAACTGATTTGAGCGCTCACCTTTCTTTTTGGCTTTCTGAAGTATGCTAACGAACTCCTCATCTTCCTGCCATTCCTGTGCCTTCTTCGTGCAAGACCTCGAATGAGATCCTAACCCACGCGCACGGACACTCACTCCACATTGATCACACGTCACAAGGTCTGATGCTTGTTGTTTTGACTTAGGCATTGATGCAAGTAGCAAACGAGCAATGAGTGAGCTAATGGTAATGATATATTATTATGATGTAAGGCTGCAAGTAACAGAGTGTGTACCAAGGACCAAGTGTCAAAGTCCATCAGGAATACAGACAATTGTTGAGGAAATAATATGTTTCATTTAAACAAATTGCAAATGCTTGGAAGAATTGTGAGCAGAAGAACAATGAGTTTTGGATGAGAAGACATTTGGACTGACTGTAGACTTTGGATAGACAATGGGAGTGAACTGACGAAAGGAAAAGGCGTTGTTATTGATGGTATGCGAGAGAATGATAAGATGATAGATCTAAAGCAAAGTGGGAAGACGGTCAAGGGCTCAGTTGAGAATAGAGAATATAAACGAGACTGGAAAAGAGCTATACAGTGTCAGAATCGAAGAAGAGGCGGACAGAGTCAGAACCGTTGATGCAGCATGTGTCGCCTCACCTAGGCATAAGTCATATCAGTAATTCCAATCAGAATCACATTGGCATGATATTCAAACTCCGCTTAAGGCATTGTAATGAAGGTCATAATGAAGGTCAAAATAATTTTGAGCCTTATTGTAACATGTGACCATTATGATGCCGGTAAAAAATTTCCGACATAGGCAATGTGCTTGGCCTCGACCTTATACATGCCATGCAATTTTTCATTGCCGGAGTGCATGACAGACAGCTCTCCATCGTTGGTAAGAGCAGATGATGGACTGGTGTATATGTGTCAAAGTACCTGTATATGATATATCATCAAACAAAATAGCAAAAAGAAAAAGAAATATAAACATACGTGTTTCAGCAGGTGACCTCTGAGGAGACCTTCCTGGATGTCTTCAATGTCAAAATCAATACCTGGAGGATCACTAGGGTACTGCAAGTGCCGGCCAAGCACCTGCAACCATCTTGATTTCACCATTTTGAAGTTTTTCCTGTACCCTGAGAGACATGAGTAAGGAATCGCTATGTCAGTTGGGAAGGCACTTACTTCTTCGGATCAGCGTGATATGCTTTCACGTGCTTGACCGGACACAACATGCCCGCCAGGTGCGGGTGGTTCACACCCATTCTAGCACAGGACTTCTTGTTCTCCAAAAAAATCAGAGGTTCCAGTCCCTTGATCCCAGGTTGGGCAACCACGTAGTTACCTATAAATGGTTTGAGGTGACTTGTGTCCTTGGACCGAATTTGGCCAATGATTTCCTGCATCTTGTTGTGGAGTAAGTATTGTAAGATAGTCAATATTCATTAGAAGATGTACCTCTGACAAAATACTGTTCAACTCTGCTTCTAGCTTCTTCCTGTTATGGTGTCCTCGAACGAGAGTGCGGAGGTAAGGGGCAGAGGAGATGATTCTCTGGTAAGTCTTCATTTGACACTCTTGAGCGTCTTTAGTCCTGTACATATATTACTAGTTAGTAGTCGGACAACAACAGCAAAGCAAAGTACTTACACAACACTGAGAGCTTCTTTTCACTCTCTCTTGACATCTTCTTCCTCAGATTCAGTTGAGGTCTTGGCAGCCTCCTCTGCTTCCATGTACCTGGCAATACAAAAGGTATCCTTCAGAATGATGAACATGTTGATACCATGAGGGATCCAGCATGCAACGTGCATACACTCCTCCCTCCCACTCCGAATAGATCCTGGTCCTTTCCTATGTGAGTCAAAAGTAGTTAGCATCTTAATCATGCATAAAACACGTGTAAAATGCGTGTCAACATCAACTTACCTGTCATTAGCTTTTCTAAGGATATATGCACTGTAAGTAGAATAATACACCAAATATCGAAGACGACTTACTTAATATACCTTTTCTCGAGCCTTTTAGGCTTAGCCAACCCCTTATGGGACCCTGGTATATGTAAGACACATCGCAATCAGCGATCCTTTTGCAAAATATTGATTCTTACCCAAAGACGGCTCATCTGAAGATGACCCAAACGACTCTTCGGAGGACAATGACCCATCATCGCTACTCTTCGGCTCAGATTGCGAAAGGCTGAGGCTGGAGGATTTCTTGTGGTGGCGGGCCATGACAAAACAAATGGAGAAGATGAAATGAGAGATAAGAAAGATGTGTCGTGATTACATGTTATCCAATGTTAATTATTGATATCGGAAATTTAAAACAATAGTATAATCTGATCAACACCAAATAAATATATCATAAATTTAGGAAAGTCATGCATGGTAAACAGACAAATGTGCACACATATAATCAGACATAACGTGCAATACAATTGAGCAAAATTTATGCGACAAAATACAGCTGATGTTACAAGAACATCTTGATGCTTGGGCCCCTACCATTTTTCTCCTCATCCTCCTTGTATCAGCCCTCGCATCACACCCTTACCCCGACCTTACTCTCGTCATACTGGTCATCCTCGCATTCCCCTTTGCCCTCTACCTGTCATTGCAGCAAAGCCAGTACATCTGGCCGGATCCCTTTGCTGACGAAGCACACCCATGCTCCGTCCCACCACCTGACTGATCCTGCGGACAGTCCCTTTACCCTTACCATCTGAACGGTAACCTATGATACGATGCACGACGCATCCCCTTTACCCTTTTCCCTTTCTTGATCTATGACTTGGTGCGCAGTCGCACATGCACATGTATATTTAGTTCCGCACAGTTGCACGATCGTGCCCCTGCGCGTTTCACTTCTTATTTCGATCTTTGACTCACTTTCTTATCTGCACGTTCAGGTTCACTTGTGTCTCACCTCGAATGTACCTTCCTTTTATGGTCTTACCCTTTACCACTTACTCTTCTTGGTAGTACGAGTTATCATCCACTAATACGCTTCCTGTCCTCTATATAAACTCGCTACCATGTACCATATTCCTTAACTTGAATCTACTTGGTTCTTGACCTCCTACTCTCACCAGAGTGATCCTTTCTGCCTAGCCAGCAGTCTATATTCTATCTTCTTATCTGCTCTTCGCGGATAAGTCTTTAGTCTCGATCTTTACTCATCGACTTCGTCGACGAGCAAAGCCCCTGTTAACTAGTCGGACTTCTGTCCTTCTAATTAACGACGATCTTACGATTAACCTTCGGGTGTCGTAAGCCTTGGCAGATACAGCTCATTGTCTAGCATCCGCTTGATGTAAGCTACCCGATTTGGACATAGGCGTCAAATCTTACTTGCTGAAGCCTCACCAAGTAAGACCCCTAACCTTGGGCTAGCCCAAGGACATCCTCGACCGTTGACGACACACGCTCTGTTTGAGCATCACCAACAGATACCATCCAAGTCGTAACAGCTGAGCAAGAACATCTAACAACAATACAGTATGTAGTACAGTACATAGTGAACCATTCAAGCTTCCGGCACTTCAGTGGCTGTTCTAGTTACATAGTAACTCCAAGGTGCAGTCGGGTTTGCCAGGTCTGGATCAGAGTTACTCATGTGCCTGGTGAGAAGGTTGCATGGGGAAGCAATGACAGACCTGCCAAGATTAGTTCAAATTTGAAAACAAAGGCATTAGTAACATACTGAGGCAGATTCAGATCATTCACAGACTCATCGGACTGCACAGCTTCCTCGATCTGTTCTCGAATGCAAAAAACGATTTTCTGTGAAACATAAATAAGCTTGAAGAGAAATTTGAACATGACAACATTACCTTAGTGCCAAAAGTGTCAATGTGCAAGTTGAAGCAGTAGGTACCATCCAAAGTAACCGCATTTTGAATGTCTAGGAATATCACATCACCAAGGACATTGACAACAGAGGTCCATGACGATGAAGACATATTTAGAGTGATCAATATGAAAGTGGATAAAATGGGGATAGTCGAGGACATTATGTCTGCAAGTTACCGATTCAGACAGAGTTTGAAATCAATATCAACCATTTCAATCACTTGTTCTGAACTCATATGATATCATCTGCTGCGCACTTACCATGTGACTACCAGGTGAGTTGCAACCTATTCTGTCTTTACTGACCAACCTATGATATCTAGAGCAGGACCGTCTTGACATCTACAGCAGGACCATCTCCATGAATGGAACCCTTCCATTATGGACGAGCTCACTACCCTTTCCTGCACCAGCGAAGTCGCTGGCCCGGGTGAGTGATTTTGTGGTCCTTATACACATGAGTTGTCATTCAACTCACCACTGGCACCAATTGATCTCCTTCACAGCAAAACTGTCTCTCTTTTCCTGCACCGGTGAAGTCACTGGCCCAGGTGACTATCATGTGGGTAGTATCTTTGATCAAGTGGCTGGGAGTAAGTGGGTCTTGCTTGTCTAGGTATGTTCTTCCTCTTACCCAAACCTCTGAACGACGACTCACTTGTGTAGATGGTCTTACTTATAGAATTTTATGTACTGTATTCAGCTTGTGCAATTGGATCTAATTGCAACCATACACGTCTGACTGAACTAAGTGTCAGCCTTTAAATGCAGCCCACCCCCTCCTGCACTATCACTACCTTGCCCAATGGACTTGCCTGTTTGCATCAGGTGCAGTAAGACATTCACAGCTCAAAAATCACTCTCGGCACATGCTGCTCGCTGCTCAAGAAACAAATCGCTGAAACTGGCAGATTCAGTCCAACGCAGCAGCAAAAAGAAATGCAAGTTGGAAAAGACTCATGGCAAGAAGTCCAAACAAGCATGCAGTGAGCATGCTGAGGTAATTCAGTTAGGGATAGATGTCGAAGAACAACTAGACTATGGAGGAATGGACATAGACTATGACATTTCCGAGCAGGTGAATCATAATAATGAATCTATCAAATTATGCTAATTTTAGTAAGGTCGAGGATATCGCAGGACCATCGAATATCCCAAATATTCTGTGCTCACCCTCACCTCCCTCTGTTACAAGAACATCTAGACGCTTAGGCCCCTACCATTATTCTCCTTATTCTCCTCATCTCAGCCCTTGCATCACACCCTTACCCTGACCTTGCTCTTGTTATCCTTGTCATTCTTGCATTTCCCTTCACTCTCTACCTGTCGCTTCAGCAGAGCCAATACATCTGGCCGGACCCTTTCTCTGACAAAGCATACCCATGCTCTGTTTCACCTGATGACTGATCCTGTGGACAGTCCCCTTTACCCTTACCATCTGGACAGTAACCTATGATATGATGCACACCGCATCCCCTTTGCCCTGTTTCCTTTTCTGATCTATGACTCGGTGTGCAGTCGCACATTGTACTTATACTTAGCTCCACAGTTGCATGATCGTGCCCCTGCTTGTTTCACTTCCTGTTTCTGTTCTTTGACTCATTTCTTGTCTGCACATTCCAGTTCGCCTATGACTCACCTTGAACGTACCTTCCTTTTCTGGTATCACCCTTTGACCAGTTCCTCTTCCAGTAGTATGAGTTATCATCCACTAATATGTTTCCTCTCCTCTATATAAACTCGCTACCATGTATCTAGTTCCTTAACTTGAATCTACTTGGTTCTTGACCTCCTACTCTCAACAAGAGTGATTCCTTCTGCCTAGCCAGCAGTCTATATTCTACTTTCTTATCTGCTCATCGCAGATAAGTCTTTAGTCTCAATCTTTACTCATCGACTTCATCAATGAGCAAAGCCCCTGTTACTAGTTGGACTTCTGTCCTTCTATTAACGCAGATCTTACAATTAACCTTCGGGTGTCGTAAGCCTTGGCAGACACACTTATCGTCAAGCCCCACTTGACATAAGCTACCCGATTTGGACATAGGTGTTAAACCTTGCTTGCCGAAGCCTTGCCAAGCAAGACTCCTAACTTTGGGTTAGCCCAGAGACGTCCTCAACCATTGACAACACACGCTCTGTTTGAGCGTCGCCAACAGATACTATCCAAGTCCATAACACCCCCAGTCACCTCGAAACACTCTGGGCGCATAGTGCATATGCCTTGGCACTTTATTGACTACCTTCCTGGATCAGCAACACATCTTGCACATATGCCTCCCACTAACTGGCAACAACGAGGGCGTGTTCTGCATGATGCTGATCAATCTGCACAAGCTTGAACACCCTCTTCATCCCCAGCCCCTTCTTCTGAGCTGGAAGATCTCCGCCCCACACTCGTTCCTTTTCAGACTGAACCCAACACTATGGGTCTTTATTGCGTGTACCCAACACATCCCACTTTAGCTCCAGAGGGTCTCTTGACCTTGGAGAGAGTGACAGATGCGCCAACTCTGGACAGTGACCAAGCACCAATTCATGGAGGGCACCCTGGTCTCTCAACACCTGAAATTAGTGCCAAGCACTTGTTTGATGGCTTCTCAAACCACACTTCTGGAGTTCTGATAGTGTGGCATTACTCTGGCACCAATAGCAACTCGGCAGTCAATGTCAATTGTCTTGCAGAGTTCTTAAGTTCAGATCCTTGTTGTTCCCTTGTGCACCTAAGTGGATTCAATTTCACGCATGAAATGAAGCTGTTGGACAAGTA
Source organism: Suillus bovinus (assembly GCF_016758785.1). NCBI lineage: Eukaryota > Fungi > Basidiomycota > Agaricomycetes > Boletales > Suillaceae > Suillus > Suillus bovinus. Next base: position 42,315 of record NW_024542101.1, on the reverse strand, counting down.
CATCGAAGATAAGTCTAACCCCTTTCGAGAAGAATATGGATGGACCAATTGACTGTGAAGATCTGACTACCGAAGGAGACTAAGAAATTTCTATCAGAAGCTGATGCTCCCAAACTCAAGATCTCAGGTGTTCATCATCGGTCTTTGACCAACATCATCACACATGTGTTCAAGAGCGACATCTCACAGTCATTCAATATGACACCGTTCAAACAGTTTTGGACTACACCGAATCGTCAGATGGTAAAAGTGTTTGGGGAGGCATATGCATCCCCTGCACTGATGGAAGCTTACACAGAGGTCAATGCCCTTCCTTGTGACCCTGGAGATGACCTTGAGCGTGTTGTGGTCTTACTCATGGTCTGGTCCGACGCTACACACCTGGCAAGCTTTGGGGATGCCTCCCTCTGGCCAATTTACATCTTTTTGGGGAATCAGTCCAAGTACATGCAAGGCAAGCCCATGGCTCATGCCTCGCATCATTTGGCATATATTCCAACAGTATGTACCACTCAGCATTTTCATTAATATCACTATCTCACTATCTCCTTCAGCTTCCAAATAATCTACAAGAAATCTATGTGGATATCTTTGGTGAGGCTACAACAAGTGAAGTACATACACATCTGAAATGTGAACTGATGCAAGCAATATGGAGGTTACTTCTGGATGATAAGTTTATGGAAGCCTATGAACACAGAATAGTAATCTGGTGCTCTGATGGGATCACACAAAGAGTATTTCCACATTTCTTTTCATATTCGGCAGACTATCCTGAGAAGTAAGTACATGTTTTATTTGACGTGTTATTGGACATAAGGCATTAACATGTTCTTCACTGCACAGGGTTCTACTCGCTACTATAAAGTTTCTAGGATGGCGCCCCTGTCCACGCTGCCTGGTCAAGAAGGAGGATGTCCACCAGATGGGCATGAAACTTGACATGAAGGGTCATGTGACTCACAGACATGTTGACGACTTCCAACAATGGTGCAGTGTTGAAGAAGCCCGTGCATTGATTTTTCAGCTCAAAGTCCCTGTAGGTGGGAGTCATGTCAAGGTGATACTCAATGAAGCCTCATATGTTCCAATTGTGGTAAGCAGCACTATATACTCTGCATTCTGTCAACTAATATATAGATTCAGTCTGCGTTTTCCGAGAAACTTGGACAACACACATTCAACATGTTTGATATGTTCCTCATCGATCAGCTTCATGAGTTCAAGCTTGGCACTTGGAAGGCCAAATTTACCCATTTGATGCGGATACTTCACGCAGCTGGAGGGAACGCAATTCCAGATCTCAACAAACGGTAGTCTGATTTTGCGTATCAGTTGTCTTACAAGCTCACAGTGTCTTACATTAGATACCGAAAAGTACCAACATTTGGCAGGAGAACTATATGTTGCTTTCACAGCAATGCTTCTGCTATGAAAAAACTTGCAGCTCATGACTTTGAGGACCTGTTACAGGTTAGTTGATTTTAATAGCCATCAGTTATTTATTTTTAATATTTCCAGTGCGCTATACCTGTCTTCGAGAAGCTATTGCCAGACGATCACAACAAGATTGTGCTCGATCTTCTATTTGATCTCTCTGTTTGACATGCATATGCCAAACTTCAAATGCACACAGAAGACATGCTTGCATTGTTTGATACTGAAACCACAGTCTTGGGCCAATCGGTTCGAAAATTCTTCAAGACTACGTGTAGCTACTACCACACAATAGAACTCCCTCATGAGTATGCCATGCGTGGACATCGAGAGGCCGCATTAGCAGCAAAGCAGCCTTCATCTTCAGGTAAAGGGAAGCAAAAGTCCGGTCCCAAGTTCAAGGCCCTCAATTTGTTGACATACAAGTTCCATGCTCTCAGACATTATCCTAATACAATTCGACGTTTTGGTACTACAGACAGTTTTTCTACACAGCTGGTAAGATTATCTCAAATTGAACTCTCAAATATCTAACATCCTATTTTAAGGGAGAACTTGAACACCAGCAAGCTAAGCGCTGGTACCCTAGGACAGCCAAGAATAAGAAGACCATGGGCACTACAATGACCCACCTCGAAGCCCGTGAATGGGTTATTGCATGGATTGTCCAACAACACGAGGAATTACTCAAGGCACCCAGCGTACCACATGAATGTACTTCACCCGCTGTGCACTATCATATTTCCAAATATCCTAAAGCATCATATGATGCGACTGGATGGCTCAGTGACCCGGCAGAAGACCCGGCAGTCAAAGTAAGTAGTTCATTCAAGTATTTTTCAATCTATTCATATGGTGTCATAGGACTTCATTCTGAGATTGAAAAACCATCTATTGGCAAGATTACGTGGTCTTGAGTACTCTGGCGATGGGATGAATTCTCTGATGAAGACAGGAGCCAGGTGATTCTTGCTAACAATCAGCTCTACGAACACAGTATCCTGCACATCAACTATATGACCTATGACCTTTGCTGAGAGCAAGATTCAATGAATCCACAAAATCACGCTGACATCATGATGTTGTCACATGAGGATGACAAGGACCAACATCCCTATTGGTATGCTCGTATTATCAAGGTTTTCCATGTCAATGTGTGGTACTATGGTCCCAGTAGTTCTCAAGCAGCACCTACTCGTGTGCATGTGTTGTTTGTGCGTTGGTTCGGACGAGATGTTGCCTTCAAAGCTGGGTGGTGTGCCAAATGACTCCATTGCATTGGATTTTTTAGTCGAGATGATCCGGACAGCTTTGGTTTTGTTGATCCTGATCAAGTGATCTGGGGAGTCCATTTAATTCCTGGATTCGCATATGGACAGACTGACACTCGACTCGGACCTTCATTTGTCCGTCCACCTACATGTATTATTATGTGAATCAGTATGTATTGCCTTTGCTATCACTACGCTAAACTAATTATTTATTTAGTTTCGTAGATAGGGACATGTTCATGCGTTTTCGAGGAGGAGGTGTGGGCCACAAGATGCCCGAAGATCTATATGAGCTTCTGCGCAGTGATGGCAATGTGGAGGACGCTGATGAGAACAAAGACCTTAATTTTGGAGAGTTGAACCAACCTTGGGGAGCGGATGACAAAGATATTGGCGAGGAGATTGATGAGGACGACGACGAGGGCAGTGAGAATGGTGAGGATGAAAATAATAACAATTCAGACGAGGAAGATGCAATTGTAGCTGACGAGGAAGAGGAGCTTGATGAGGATATTCTCGTGCAGGAGGGATATGGAGCTTTGTAATGACATTATATTATCACACTTTGTCAGACTTAGGACACATGCTAATGGAATATCAGACCGGATAAGACTTGGGAACAATGATAAGCTACTAACTACTCGACGTCATGATGATCGAGCACTGGCATCATCGTCTCAGACCCCATAACCCATGACCCATAAAATCTCGTGACCGTCAGCCTAATAAGGTAATACCTGTTTTCTGGACTTTTGGTGATGACCGTTTGTTCCACTCGAACATATAATGAACTTCGCAGCTCACTAATCACTGCAGGTACCATGTCTACCAATTGAACATATGTTTTCAAGTTGAAACTCAAAGTCCAACGCAGTTTGTCGCTTGTCGGGTTTCCCAATGTATCTCTTCGCACTCCGAAGTTGTTCTTACAGGCACTGTGGAGTCACGGTGATTATCAGAAGCCAATAAGTGCCACTATGTGTGGTGTTTACATATTCATGCACGGGTGGGCACGCAGAAGCTAATCGATAGACATATGCATAGTCTCGTAAGGTCACACTCATATATTTTATATCTCATATCTCATATCACGCATCCTTCTTAAACCTCGCTTCAGCCCGTCGCATGTTCACTCTAATCCTTGTCCACGATGTCCCCATCACCACATCGCTGGTGGAAATCCATAACCGTCTCCAGATTTATTCAGCATCATTCCTTGACGCGAACGATGATGGGACTGGCGATCTCGCAGGTATCATCTCCAAACTTGATTATCTCAAGGATCTTGGTGTGGACGTTATATGGCTTAGCCCGATTTAACGTAGCCCATCGGCTGACATGGGTTATGATATGTGAGCGCAAATTGTCGCTTTTCGATTCCGGTACTTGATGCTTCAACTACCACAGCTCAGATTATGAGGACATTGATGCACGCTATGGCACCCTTGAGGATTAGGACCGCTTTCTTGAAGGCGTGCACGCACGGGAATGAAGCTCGTGTGTTTATTAGTATCCCAACTTTAAACTGTTTTCCGGTGTCAACCCAGGCTTTTTTCGTAGGATGGATCTGAATCATCCGAGGAAGTAAGCCCCCTTGATCTTGCATCTTTCTGGCTTACCTTATAGTTGTTGTTTCTACCAATTACTTACGATGACTTCCTCATATAGCACACCTGGTTCACTCAATTGTGTAAGTTGCTTTTGATCAAGCACAACACCTGGGAAATGGGCATTTTTTCGCGGAATTATATGCCTGCTTCTCCACAGCCTTCTTCAAGTTCTTGTTGGCAGCAGCAAACCGGGAGAATGAGGTGAATTCAATCAATTTCTATCTTCTGAACAATTAGCTGAACCTTTTCAGATCGCTGATGAGTGGCTTTGTCTGGACCTTGAAGAGACCGTATGGTGCGACGAGCACCTCAATGGCCTGATGTGACAAGCTGTTTTGAAGATTTCCCAGATGATGAAGTGTCTGAGCTGATGGATTATATTGCTGGCATTGCACGAAGTAGTATCACAGATCAAACATGATGAGGAGAAATTTAGAGCGGGAGGATTTCCCTCATGCGCATTGCAAGGGTTCAATTCTTTCTTGGTTAACGCGACTAGCAGTCAGGGAGGGTGAGGCCAGACGTGCATCTGAGGATAAAGGGGGCGTATCATCAATGCGGATCTGATAAGTATGTGGCGTGTAGTATGATATATGTGGATGAACACATAAATCAGCTCGCGAAACATTATGCGGCAGAATACTCCAAGACGCATGATTCGGCAAGGTCCCAGACTTTCTCTAGTTTCAGGCCGGCGGCAGTGCTATTCCGAACCAATCAGGTGAAACCAAGGCAGTAATCGAACGTTACTCACGTGAGTGTCAGGAAGTCTTGTAATGTTCGCTCCTTTGCGTTGTGTACAAACAACATAGTCATGTCTTGCTGGTATGAACGCATGCTTCCAACACCAAAGTTTGCAAGAAGAGGTTCAGGAGCCTAGGTACGGGGATGAACAAAAATAAACATAGATCAGTAGACGTAACATACCGAAACAACTCCGAGCTTTGAATCTTCTATTGCTGTCTGCTTGCGGCTGACCTGGCGAAGCACATAGTCATCTGAAATTTGTCAGATTGCGGAATGATTGAGCTATATTTAACATACGAATGAGGACACGACTGTGTGGACCGAGCGCCTTGCGAACGTTTGAAAGAATGATCGTAGATTCGTGATCAGGCCAGTCGTGGATGATATTCCTGAGCTGCGGTCACTTTTAACTTCGCAGCTTGTCGCTTACAGAGCTTAGCACCTACATAGTAGACATCTTTACCCTTGACGGGCACTTGCTCGAAGAAGTTCAAGTCCTCGAATTCGACTCTGTCTTCTGCCACGGCTTCAGGGCAATCTCTCGCCCAGATCTAGATCCCATCAATTTGGTGACAAGCACATTGTCCTACTGACTTACGTCTCTCGCTTGAACTAATGCTTCCGGAAGATCTTGGATTGTGATTTTGACGTTTTTGTGCGTTTTAGCCAAAGGTAGAGAAAATGCTCCGATACCTCCTCCGACATCAACGACTGTCGAGTACTTTCCGAATGGGAAATCTATTGTCAAGTTAGCACAAAATCACCCCTGTTGCGTGCTTGAATACTTACGAGCCAGGACAGCGAGGGAGCCCATAATGGTGTTCAGAGATCTCATCGAGACATGATAGGACTACTAAAGATGTCAGAGTAATTGTGCGAAGGGACCAGAATCCCTACCTCGCGTTGACCGTCCTGCAATGAAATCACATAAGCAAGGCTTTCTGATGAGTAATGTTTGAAAACATACATGCCGCGCCATCCAGTCGAAGACCGTTCCTTCGGTTCCATCTTTGTCGATGGAGTACATCACAGGTGCAATCGTTGGGTCATACGAGTAGGCGATCTTCGGATCTTTGAGCGTCTCATAGAAAACTGATGCTCCCTTGGAAATTAGTTCCACGTGAAGTAATATCATGTGTTTGACAGGATTCTCATCGAGTAGGATTAGGGACAGTCGGTTGTTGGCGAAAACGTCCGTGTCGACTGGCGGAGTCTGAGAAGAGATAAAACCAGGGAACGAGTGACTCCTCACCTTCGTTGTAGCAACCTTTCGTGGCTAGTAGGCGCATTATTCTGGCCAGTTTCTTTGGTTCGATGTTGATTTTTTTGGAGAGCTCATTGACATGAAGACCCTTGGGGTACTTCAAAAGAATATCCGAAACATTTTCCCGAGCAACTACTCGCACGCAAGCATAATCATATACTTGAACAAGCTGTGTGCAATCTGATGAGCAACAGTAAAGTGCATTACATCAGTTAAGTTCTCACATTGACAGCAGTATGGGAAGGTGGAGCAAGTGTCGCGCATATCTGAGCACTAGCACCTTCAAGAGTACGAACGGCACTCTTCAAAGCCACCTGGTCGACCGCATTGTCCAAGGGGTGGGGTCCTGCCTGGTCTATGGCGGGTACATCACCGTACTTCTCATACAACGCAATGGCATCTCGTGCAGATGTGTTGATCAGAGTCAGGAGTGCCTCGAGTTTTGCCTTGTTGGCCATCGTCGCAGTATTTGTGAAGTGTTTGCGGAAGAGGTGATGAAAGGGCTGAGCAAATAATTTGCAAGCCTTTATATTTTTCCATAAGACAGCGACTGAAAGCTGTACTTCTCAAAGCTTTCCCTTATGTGACATCTCCTTCTAACGGGAAGATGAGTAAGAGCCCGAAAGCTTCTGATGCTCCCAGGAGGTGACTACCCCGGTCATCTAGCCAAATAAGTTCCACACGTTCTAAGGCTTATCGCAAGATTTAAGGTGCAAACCTTCGCACAGTGTCTATCCCCATGAGGCGGCCGCGCATGGGGCTCGCAGATTTCGTTAGCGTACACCCCAAAAATTGATATGCGTGAATTGTTTCTATTTCTCCTGAGAATTGGTGAGATATCATCGGGACCCTGGGATCTCCAACAGTCTACCGCTGCAGTGCCATGGGTGGCTGTTCGATATGCATTATGCAAGCCTACGCCCTCGATATCTTAGCAAGTGAGTGGGGTTCTGAACGTGAATTGCCAACAGTACTTGAGTTTCCAGCGGTTGCTGGAATTGTAGCAGTTGATTGGAAGCTAGAGGCTGCGGCTACGCTACATGGTCAGACGTGGTTGAACGGCTCTGCATTAAGAAGACTCCCAATTGCCATCTAGAAATGTACGAACGATAACCTGTGAGCAAAGTGCTATGAATACTATCTGTTCTCACTGATTCGATGACGGAGATACCATTGTTGGTGTTAACTCTCTGACACACAGTGTGACTGTCCAACATCTCGATGATCGATAGTCTGCTGACTCTGTTAAGGTTGCAGTGTGTCCGAATGTCGGCTGGTTGAATTTCAGGCTAGCTCGGATGATAGGATATCAATTCCGACGGAGGCGGCTACTGCAAACCGGTTGGTCAGTGATCAACGATGAGTTTCGAATGAATTTAGAAATATACAACAAGCCTGTTGGAATACAAGAGCGAGATAACCAAGTATTACTGGAAGGACTACCATGAGTTCCTGCCATGGAGAGAGAGGCGCATGGTAACTTGTCAGGATGCCGTATGTAAACATGAAACACGACAAAGGACCTTATACGTGGCAACTAGATGCTGACTCAGTACTGGAAAAACTCGAAGCGGTTTAATCGGTCACGGTGAGAAGAACATGCCTATGATCCTTCCCACCCGCTTTGATTGTTATTAAAACAAGCGATTGAGCTGCTGGACAGCTCTCGCTAGGTAGGTCTCACTGGCAAGCCCCTCATATCATGTATGTATACGCCAAGTCAACCGCCGTGACACTGATTGATATTGATTTATGTCTACCCGAGTCGTTCGAATCCATGAAAAGCCAAAGGCCGTCAGCCACTGCTAAAATAAAAATTATTCCAGAAAGGTAGCAAGTGACTTTCAGCCTCTCAGTCAGCTCGCCTCATTTGCAAACTGATCAGTCATATCTGTGATGCCACCGATAACCTGAGTAATTTGGGAGCATGGATAGGCTGCAACTGAACCCTCCGAGTCAATTTATTATGGCATTGCTGACCTGGACATCCGTCACAGGCTCCCAGTTGGGCATTGCACAGATAAGTATCTGTTGTGGATGCCGTCAGACGTGCGCTTATTCACGTCCAGGATTCAAATCCGCCTTCCCCGGACGTTTCCCGCTTCCTAGATTGAGAGTACATGCTCCAACACCGGTTTCCCCGAGCGATAGTTACGGTTAGACCATCTTTTTGAGTTCATTTGCTCTGACGGCGTTGAAATTGCATTTCAGTCAACTATGTATAGTCCTTGGACATGCGAGGCGGTAGGCATTGTCAGTGGTCACATATTTCATTGATGTAAAATCCCTGGAAATTGATTTGACCTTCTGGATCTGGTCATGCTTTCAACTCGTCCACGAAAATATTTCGTAAAAGAGTCACCCATCCATCTCGTTTCATGCACGTACTGGATCTCGTACAAAGAAGCATCATTATGTGAGTTGTCTAACGTCGGGGGCCGCACTCAGGGCCTACGTAGCCTAGTACTCATCGGGACAGTCATCATTGTATGGCTAGATGGCCGAGCGGTCTAAGGCGCTGGAATCAGGATCCAGTCCGAAAGGGCGTGAGTTCGAATCTCACTCTAGTCAAATAATTTTGTTCCATGATGGAGCTACAAGTCGTGTAACTAGAGCACACCAAAGTAACCGTGTTAAAAATGGACATGAATACATAAATGTGAGCCAAAAACATTGTATGGTGAGTAGTCGGAGTAGTATTCTAGTTGTGGTATATACAAAATTATCAAAGGTCCGAAGTGGTGTCAGAGTCTGGAGGCCCTTCCTTCCATTTCTCCCACATCTTCCTGCAAACCGTGCTCGCAAGGACAAAGGGATCGGGCGTCCTTGCCTTTTCCCACATGCGGACAGCGAGTTCAGCATGGGCGCCTGATTCAAAACTTCGGTGCAAAGTGGTCAGAACCTTGAAGGATGGTGAAAGAAGGTCGTGGATTGGTTCCAACAAAGGGGTAAGGGGAGGCGGTAGTTTTACTAGAGTAGACTCTTGCCTGGAACAAACTTGATTAAATTCGATTTGCTACTAATGCCGTAAGTGACTCACCACGGATGCTTGGTCTCTTGCTTAGGGAACAGCTGCCCATCGACCGGATATGGCGTACCCTCGAGCTGGATGTTGTCTCCATCTGTGGGCGTGCTGTTAAACTGCTCCCCTGACTGTCTCTGATGCTCTGCCCAATAATCGTCCCATTGCTTCTGCACCTCGTCTTTGTGACGCTGCCAATGATCCTGGTGATCCAAGTCCCACATCATGAGGTCCAATCTCTCCTGCGTTGCCCACCGACTCCTACTCGTCCAGAGGTACCAGCCCTCCTCCCAATATCGTATGTCATCAGACTTGGGCGATGATAAGCTGTCCGTATTAGGCTGGCCCTCAGGTGGAAGGGGGTAACCGTACTCCTTTTGAGCAGCTTTCTCCTTTAGCGCATCATCATGTGCGATCGCTGTTCTGACTTCATGAGCGAAGACCCTCCGGAAGCACAACGAACGACACGTCGGTTCACGGCCTTCAGTGCGTCCGCGGGTAGTCTGAGAACAGTACGAAAAGCAGCGCTCATCGGTCTGTGGTGAGAACTTTCCTGTAAAAGCACGGATTATGTTAAACTCGAATCTGAGAAATAGAGAAGATTGGCAGCTTGCCAGAGGGGTGCCGAGTCACTGAAATAGAGGGAAGTGGCCACATACTTGAGCGGCTTTGTTGTTCTTTGCGCGTGGTGGATTGAGCGGCAGCATTATGAGGCAGCTCCTTTCCAGTAGAATCCTTATTTTCTGCGTCTGAAGAGTCCATCGGGTTACTCATAGGAGAACAGGGTGAAAGTCGGTTAACAAGGGCTTTTGGTGCTTGCCCCGCGTCGGCGTCTCGGCGAGGTTAGGTTCGGAGTTTCAATTATGCCCATAATAGTAGCTGTCACAAAATTTTGTCCCTTCGACCGCATCGTCTGAAGATTCGCTGTCGCAGCATACGCACGGAAAGGTTTTTCTTTCTTCTTTGGCTGCGGGGAAAGTCCCCGGAGAAACAGGGTTATGCCTTCTCGTTCGCAATGGAAATCTCCCAGCTCCAAGAGCGCTGCGGGGAACGAGACTGGTCGGGAAGGTCGATTTACTGGACCTGTTGCCATCAGGCTCAGGACCAGTTCCGCTTGCCTGCCCTGATGCTTTCTTGACTCCGAGTACTCTTCCAACTGCACGGCTATGCGAAGATACGAGCCTGGTCGTGTTTGAGTATCTTGGAAGACGGTTGGCGCTTCGTTGCTCATAGACATAGTTATGCGATTGTCGACACTGCTTCTGGCATGTCATCAACTCAATGGGGCTCACTCTCATTCGATGCGGTTTCCTGCCTTTGGGCATTATTTTTCGAGCTTCTGAACGTTCGCCGTTCGACCCATTGGATTTTGTGCATGGGTTTTGAATCTTATGGTGAGTAACTGCTTCGTTTTGATTGATTTATGATGTTTGGTTTTTTTTCGTTGAATTTCTTCAGGGAGTTGACCTCTTTAGGGCGTGCTCCACAACTTGACATCCCCTGACATTCTTTGTGCTCTTGGAAACTTGGTTCTGATTCATCCTTTGTTAGATGCATGGCCTTTCATCGTACAGTGGAGTCGTGGACAACGTGTTGTAGGTTTGGCTCGTATTTTGTCGTCTGTAAATTTTAGAGTTTCAGTGAAAACTTTGCAACTTCAGAAAATTGATCTTCTCAGAGTGACCAAACGGAGTAAAATTTTTGGTATCGTTGATCTGCAGTAAGTATTGTAGTGTTGTCCAGTGCAAACGTGCTCCTTATCTACCATGCTCAATGGTTCTTTGATTCACAATGACATGAGGCAACGAGTATAAATCGATATGAATCAGCCATTCCCTCTTGCTCTATAAAATCTCTCGATAACAGATCCATTGGCGTCGAGTACTGATGTTCGACGCTAGTCTCCAGGAAACTCTTGCGCGCTACTCTGATCCATCTCAAAACCCGTATGTGCAAGTCCGATCACAGGTGCGTGGTGTGGTGTACCTCTGAATGACACTAACACCCTTGACTTTTCAGACGCCCGAGCCGCTACATCATCCTGGACTTGACGTATTCTTAGACACTCCTTCCGCCAGCCAGTGGAAACCAAGATGGAAACTAGATGTCAAAGTGGTCAGTAACGCATTATTTTGGTGGCCCCTTGTGCTAAAGCGCCACATCGTAGTTTGAGCAATTCCCACAGGTGCTGGACTCTAGAGGATGTTATATCCAGTCACCTACTTTGAGGTTGGTCTATCATGATGAAAGGTCCTTATGAGTTCTGATTAGGCCTGCAGGACCCATCCCCAGTCATGCGTGCAGCAGGTTCTGCCAGAGCATGCCAATTTTGTGAAGTCTTCGTGCTATACAGATGAGAATTTAGGTGCCATGCCAGCTCCTAAACACGATGCTGCAACTGTGGATCACAAACGATCAGGACCCGATGTTCCACAAATACTCTCTTCCCGGTAGGCATTGTTATTCATGTGGATCATGATATAGTCAAACTGACAGCAGTTCTAGATCCTGTGTTCTCCGAAAGTTCTGGTTCAAGTAGGTGCCATTATTCACGCGCATACTTAATCTGACAACAGTTCTAGACACTCTAGCTCTGGAGCTACAAACGACGAAACCATGAGTGTCCTTGCTCCTGCCAACCTTGATGAGCAGCCTTCCGCGTCTGGAACTCATGTAGACCCTATCGTCACTGCCGATGAATCAGACGCGTCGTTTATGTTTGATTCTGATGTATCTAGATCGGCAATGATAGACGCGACAGCGGAGGAAGAGGAAACGGCAATAGATGAAGGAAAGGCAGACTCAAGAAGGGAAGCAGGGAACAGGGAGGTAGAAAATTCGGAGATGGAAGGAATGGAAATACAGAACATGGAATTACCAACCAAGGAAGCAGAAACCAGGAAAATCGAACGAATAGAAATAGAGAAATCGGAAATAGAGAGACAGGAGTCGGTGGCAAAGACACTGAAGAAAGAGCCACGCGTTTCTCCAGCCACGAATACCTCGAAACTTCTTCGAATAGAGCGCAAGCTTAACAACAAGGATCTCTTCATGGGCTGGTACAAGTCCACGGACTCATCAGAGCTTCGGTACCCACGCGAGTGTATAGCACCCAAGACCGGCGATGTCTATGTCCACTCCTGCAAGAAAGAGGGAAATCCAAAGTTCCAGCTATGGGTGCGACAGATTAGCCGTGGGATGACTATCTGGGTCAAAGCTCACATTTTCCACATACACCCCAAATTACTCGATCGCAGATTGACGCTGGCAACGACAGGAGAGCCTTACTGGTCGACGAGACAATCGCTTTTGGCTTCGGGAAGTCGGGAGAGAGCTAGCAAGATGGCAGACATGATTTTGTATTGACTAGCCTGGACCAGGTAGCTTGGTTTTGTACGCAGTACTACTTACACTAATACTGACCCAAACGATAATACCATACTACAACACTACTATCCTCGGGTAGTCCAGGAACTTTGTACGATTACTTTAACGATCTTCACTCGATTTCCTAGGTGCAGTTATGTCGGAATACAGCATTATTCAAACCCCTCCACTCGTCTCTATATCTTTCAATAAAATATTACTCCTCTCACACATTCTGCGGAAAAGTCCACCCTCCACCTTGAAGAGATTGGATGGTGTGTCAAATTCCTTCGAGAGGATGTGAGTTGATGACGGCTGAAATGCGTTTAAACATCAACCCACTACAACAAGGCCAGCATCAAGGACCAGAATCCGGTCATATGAAATGATAGTTCGAAGTCGGTCTGAAGTATCATCCATTAATGACAGTACTGTGCCGAGTGCAAAAATGATATAACGCACGGGCAATACAAAGTAGCGTGCGATCCCGAAATTCGGTTTGGATTGTGTGCTGGATCTTGTTATCAGTATCAAGATCGACAGAGGCTCTGAAAAAATCAACATCACATGTTCAGGAGAAGAGCATATGACTAACGTGGCCTCATCAAGCACAACAACCTTGGAGTCTTTCACCAGTGCACGAGCTAGACTGAGTAGAGATCTCTCCCCAACACTGAGATTCGCTCCCTCGCTGTCAATGGTGCTGTCAAGACTGTAGCGATTGGCGCCATCGATGAAGGATGACTGTTCCGAAGTGATGCTAGGATCAAACAGACAAGATCGTTGCAGCGCACCCCACAGTTCCGCGTCGCTGTGTTGGGAAAATGGATCCAGGTTGGAGCGCATGGTCCCTGGTAATCTTTAAGCACTTCAAACAAGAATATGTAGAATTACGGCACTAACCGCTAAATAAAAGAGGCTATTGAGTTTGTACATTAGTCCTTCCTGTGTTAGTTAGTGCATGGTAACTTTACAAACATCTTGTGGGATAATAGAAATCTTGGAGCGGAGATCTTTAAGACCAATTGTAGATATATCGACGCTAGAGGGGGTGAAACCCAATATTCGTCAATAGTGATTACCAACGTACCCATCAATGGTGATTGAACCGCCAGACAACTCAACAATTCGAAACAATGCGAGCATCAACGAAGATTTGCCAGCACCAGTCCTAATGAAACATCACATTAGCATGCGTGTGTAGCTCCGACAAACCAGCTGACCTTCCCACAACACCTATCTTTTCGCCTCCCCTGACCTTGAACGAGATTCCCCTCAATACACTGGGAAGGCCTGGCCGATATGCCATTTTAACGTTGTTGAATTCGACCGCACCATGTTCAGGCCATTGCGCTAGGGGCTTTCGTTCTTCAATCTCATGCGGAGCTTCTTGAGGCATCGTGTCGCTTGCGACATACTGCACCACTGCGAGGTGTGAGCAAAATATCATGAAATTAGTGACTCACATCGTTCCACTGAATTCATATAGTTCTGAGGCAAATGACGATTGAATAGCCTGTGTAAAAAGATAAGGAACGCCTCACCTCAACATCTGCTGCTAGTTTGGTTAACTGACTACACGTTTGTGACAGGAAGGCTGTGATACAAGATTTATCACGTGTACTTTAGTGGCGACATCGAGAGACCCACTGGTATATGTTAGCATCAACCCTATCTGGGCTGCGTTTATCCCGGAGATGTCCATCACCGCGAGAAGAGCAACCTAGCATTCGTTGAATATGAGGTCACAGTTTTTGTCATCGAATAGATTCCTACAATGAAAACTAATATGCTTCCCATGATGTCCAACCTTACTGCAAGCCATCTGAGAGAAGCTAATGAACCAACGACCGCTAAGATATGTATAAGGACACTTACCTCTGGTTTGTAATCGTGAGGTATAGAGCTCTGTCCTCCAGATCAACGTAGTATCTATTGGCGGCAATAAATCGCTTCATTTCTCCGTAGCTTCGGATAGTAGGAAGTCCTGTCAAAGTCTCCGAAAAATGGGCATATAGAAGAGAGCGAAGCATAGCGCCTCATCATCATCATCATCATCAGCAGTGGATTTCTAGGTCAGGAACACAATAACAAACCCAGGCGTTTAACCTCACGAGCACTGGCTCGATAGAACGCGGCGAAGTAGCTATAACCAAGAACGATGAAGAACACCACAATAACTAGACAAGAATGAGCCATATCCTTGCAAATGATGTCTATTTACGGACCAAAGTATGGTTCAAGGACAGAGATGATCATGATAGAGGCCATAAAGCTGGACAGCATATAGACAACTGGATCTCCATAGTCAGTTTCCGTAAGCAAAGTATGCGGTTAACATACGCCATCTCATTGAATCTAGACCATACATCAGTGGCATCTCACCGTGCGGTAACAAATGACTCACATGGTAATTGATTATCAATACCTGAGCGAAAGTTTTAGTAAAGCATAGAAGAGCACAAATTAATGAGATGCCGACTATCAACATCTTTGCCAAAAATGCTCAAGATTCGGCCTATAGGCTACATGAAAATATTATGCATCTGTTTGCGCGCTCCTATACAAAACTACTCACTGTAGTGTCGAAGAAGGACAATGGTGCATGAAAGACCTTAAATATGGACTTGTGGTGCAGGTTTTGAGACACATAATGAGAAATGATGTCCATTCCGATACAACTACATTGAATGAGCATGCCGTGATCTGCGGTGTGAACCGGCTTACAGGAAGAATGTGAAGATCGCTTGAGCAACCCCTAGACACCCATATAGCGTCTGATAGAACGAGTTTGGTCGCTCAAATTTACTGCGCCAGGATTTTAGAAAGGAATCAAGTCGATAAAAAGACACTGACTTGCTCTGCCACCAAACCAGCACGTACGAGTTCAAGATAAGGCTTCCTTGCATCGCAACCACGAAGAAAAGAAGTAGGGGACCTGTTATTGAAGCGCGTCCTGCAACCAAATAGGTCCAGTACACTGAAACTGTCTCAATCCAGGGAAACTCTTCAGATGAGCTTGATCGTACCTCCCCAGGGCACAGAGCCTGTCGACCGCCTCTCTTTGGCGATCAAGCGACCTTCGAGTTTGCCGTTGCCAGTAACCTTTTCTCTGACTTGTTCCGACTTCAACTTCACATCCTCGATAGTAATGCTTGTTTGCAGAGTGGCTTCCTCCGCCTGACCTTCATCATTCTGCTCCGACACATGACCACCGAACTCCAAGTCCAAACGCGCAAAGTCTCCACCGCGAGAGATTAATTCTTCGTAGGTCCCGCGCTCTGCAATTTCGCCGTTTTTAAGGGTATAGATATAATCTGCCTCAGAGAGGAAATGAATCGCATGTGTGACCAGAATGACGGTGATGCCACGATTTCGCAGGGCACCCACGATGGCATCATGAAATAAAGATTTTCCAACGTGGGCATCCACTGAAGCATTCGTCAGTATGAGACATAAGATCAACAACATTGCTAACCTGCTGAGAGCGGATCATCAAGGATAGCAACTTCAGGGTCAAAGTACAGAGCACGGGCAAGGTTGACCTATGTGGAAGATCAAATACGAGTTCTATCACGGGGAGATATCACAAACTCACTCTCTGCTTTTGGCCACCACTGAGATTGATCCCCTTTTCTCCGATCTGAGATAGAGCATAAACAGTGTAATCAAGTTGGATTCATCCACCATACCTCAGTCAAATCTCCATCTGGGAGCATTTGGAGATCAGGAAGTAGACAAGCCACTTCAACAACGCGCCAGTATCTGTCTTCTTCGAAACGCTGGCCAAAAGTGATATTATCACGCTGGGGGAAAATGTCAGATTGGACTCGCTCTTCAAGAGCGACGCCATGCTAACCAATGTAGCATTTTGAATCCACGCGGTCTGCGGACAATAACCAATGCGCCCGCCAAACGAGACATGCCCGGAGACCTTCTTCATCTCTCCTATTAGACCTTGCAATAAACTGGACTGTTCATGAGTCAGTAGTCGCTTCAGGTACTTTTCATTCGAAAAGATTACCTTGCCGCTTCCGACAGGCCCAACAATAGCGACGAGCTGGCCTCGTTGGATGGTCATAGTCACATTATTTATCTTAAAGAGAGGTGCTTCCTTTCCAGGAGCGGGCTTTACCTTCGCCACGTCCTCCTTCACGCCTTTGTCCTTGCCCTTCGGTGGACTGTCGTCGCCGGGTGCGCGATTCTTCGAGCCCAAAGCACCATCAGAATTTTTCGCGGACGACTCCCATTCAAACGTCGCATCCTTTACCAGAAGCGCAGGTTCTTGGTCCTTGTCGATTACAAATGTATCTCTAGAAAGAAGCTCTGCACGGAACACGTGCGTAAGCCGCTGAATCGCGCTGGATGCATCAGGGATAACCGATAGAGCGCGAGGCATGAGGAGCATTGGTTGCCGGAGAAGCTGTTTATCAGTCAATTAAATGCATGGCCATGTACGCTGTGGGACATGATCTCACCTGGAACACGCTCAACGAGCTGAATATGATGGCAACGTTAAAGTCATGTGCTGTAAGGGTATACGTGACGAAAGCTAGCGTAGCAGCGAGGACTGGGACAGAAGAAGCGAGCGCCAAGCTGGATGGATTGTATCACTAGGCATTGCCATGCTATCACGATCTGAGCTTACTTCGCCGAATTCGCATGAAGAATCCACCGGATGCCATGCAATTCCTTCTTTCGAAGCTCAAGTATTTCTAAGCAGCGTTCGTGAGCATGCCGTTGCCGTTGATATTCCTCAACTCAGTATGCTTACTTTCAAGGAATGGGATCTCGTATGAAAAGTACTTGACAACGCGTATAGCCCCTGCGCATCTCTTCAACATCATTGCATGTCCCAAGAGCTTCAAGGTTACGTACCGAGTACCTCTAGGAAGACCTTGGCTCGTTGATCGGTCCATTTCATTGACCCTAAGCGCATACGGTGCTGCAGTGCCATTGTCCACCGTTGAAGGGGAATCATGAGGGCAAATAGCAAGAAACCAGCGAGCGCAGACGGCCCGAGCTAGTTTTGATGCGTCGTTAGAACAAACTGAAGTCTTGGTACCGTACAACAAACCTGGATTAAGAGAATGGTTAAACAAGCTATTGTTTGGATAGGCGTGGTCCAGGCTTAACAACAGTAAGTCATCCCTAAATATGAATGTCACTAGTCCCATATACTAACACATGTGCTAGTAGCAAGGGAGGAATAAGTCAACGACATGCGCGAATGCTTCAGTATGTGACTCACAACCCACTGAGCAGCCTCATGAATCCTGCTCACGTCTGTCGAGATATGATTGAGCAGCGCGGCATTGGTAAGTTTGACACGCGCTTTGCCTGTGAGGTTCACTCCGCGCTCGTAAATACATGTTATCAGTGCGGCTCTAGCCAGTACGCCTGTTGACATTGAACGCCAAAAGTACTTGAAATGCGTAGGCTGAGCTGAGCTTATCTTCAACCCGCAAGGGTTTTACTAACCTGGTGGTTGCAGATGCTGGCCGTCAAGGTAAGCGCAAAGAGCCCAGCAGCCATGGCGATCCCGCGACCGATATTAGGGACAGGTTCTCCTGCAATGATTGCAGCGGAACGCTCTTCCGCAAAAACGATGATTTGCTGCAGGGGAAGAATAAACATTAGAGGTTGCGACGTCCAAACACAGGTTGCTATTTACCCGAAGGACAATGGGACACATAAGTTGTGTCATATCGCTAAATATCTGATAGTGTTGTAAAATTATTACGATAGCGATAATTCAGGAAGAAGAAACATGCCTTGAATGCACCTCCTATCCAGAACATCCTGAGAAAGACTTCGTTCAAGGACCAAGTAAGGCTAGCCTCTTTCCGCCCTGCGGATTCTTGCCAGTGTTTTTGAAACGCTGCACGTCGCTCAGACCAATTCGTGCCTTTTCCCCCAGAAACTGCACTCAAGGCCCAGCCGATACGCTTGAAGAGAGATGGCCTGAGTTCTCCACTCTCGAGACGTGCGTTCCAGTCGGCTGCTGCCCTAACACGCCACTGCCATGCAGCTTCAAGTTTGGCAGCAAGGACGGCTGACTCTTTGGATATGTCCAGTTTGTATAGATCAGACGCTTGTAATGTGCGTTGATATCCAAGAACCTAAAACTATGCTTCAGAACGGTATAGGTTAGGATCGGGGTTCAAATGGACCATTATATCGGTTACCCAAGAATATGTGAGCTGAGAAAAAATGGACGCATTGACTAAAGGCGTCAGCTGTATATCACTTTGTTGTTAAGAGAAAAAATCAGCATAGAGGATTTGCGCACTGCTGCATCCTCCAGAGACGGGGGAGCTGGTGATGGCGGGTCCTGAGGTAACCTGACCGCGGCTCGATGAAGGATCATATCACTTGCAAAATAGCTTCGCTTACCACAACTGCCACCATTGTTGACGAAATTTGGTATACGTCTTACCAGTATCGAGCTGAAGGTGGAAAGGTGGGAGATCAGCTGCGCTAACCCCTTCGACGTCCTCCTTTTCGCCCTGTATAGATTCTTCTGACCGTTGAGAAATCATACGGAAAGAGAATGTAATAGCATATCATCTGGGCCAGATGAATTGCGGCTGCTTAAGAGTGGCTGAGAAATCGATCCTGCATGACCCTGCATTGCCAATATTACCTGAGATGTGCGTGACCTGAAAAGGAGTCAAAGAGTCTCGTCACCTTCCAGTTGTTAATCATATTTGGTTATGGTAGATATCTCGCATCATATGCTCAGATCAAGTTAAGCCTTGGATCTACTGTATGATCAGAGTTCTACGTTGCGATAGCCCCATTATCATATCACCAGAAAAAGGTTGATTTGATACGCATGCGCTGGTGACGATCCCAATTGCCAGCAGGGCATAGGCTCGCAAACTGGCTTGGCGAAAGGCGAAAGAGGTCGTGTTTAATGGTTTTGCCTTGATTTTGATTTAGGAACGTCATACGTCGAGAGAGAACCATCGATATGACCGAGAGAATTTCCAAATGTTGGTTTTAGGTTTTGAAATTGTCCACCCTCCCTTGGTGACAGTAGGCCATGAACAATATTAGTGGGGAATGGTCTGTCGTCATCTCTCCCAAGGTTTCTCCGCAGTTGAATATATAGGTCATCTTGCGATCAGCGAGTACATTCTCTTTGAGTCCACCCTTGACGTGGCGCGCCGATAGACAACGTGTTGATGATGAAACATGCTGAAGATGAACAACGATGGAATTGGTGAACGGGATGTCAATAATCTCCATAATTGGCATTAGCAATGGAACGACCTGAGTTGTCGCCGGGCTGCAGAAAATTATACACAAGTAACACTGGTGACTGAAAGTTGCCAACGAAGTGAATTACAGTTCATGCTTATTTGTTCGTATTGAAAACGAAAGGCGTTGCCAACTTTAAAACTCATCCGAATTGCATCCGAAACCTTTTCAAGTTCAGCTATCCGGCGTCCAAGCGTTTCTCGGATTCGTCCTCATGGGCACTTTTTATACACGAATCACTCCACTGTGGAATGGCCTCCATCCTCAAACAATTCGTCGAGGCTTTAGGCGGACCTTACGCGTAGCATCGTACGTCCACCAATGTGAACGCTCGCTTACTAGTAATACACAGGGCTCACGAAAGCTTCAACGTAAATGGAGGCCTCACTCCGAGTGTGACAGCTCATACTTGTGGGCAACGACGAAAATGGCAGGGGCCGCAGGGCGTCCCATTCTCCTCAACGCCAAAGCTTAATACCGATGTCGTGTCAAGTGATATCGTGTACTGGGATAATACATCATCATCATCATCATCATCGTCATCATCGATTCATCAGCCAGCTTTGTAAAAGTCTTCGGAAGCTTTTGGACAAACGCTCCATACGCCAGCATCAAGCTTCCGGAGCGGATGCATTTGTGGTACCTTGGCAAAACGTGTCACCTCAAGGCTCGTCATAGATTTCCCCAGTGCTCCTCATCAGATAGAGAAACATGTCGAAACGTTTGTCAGGCCTCCGTGATCGGGCCTCTTATGTCACATGCTTCGCTTGTCATGGTCTCAGCGCATGGATACGGAACTCTACCAGGAGACCGCCGTTTAGCGCCTTTTTCTTCGGGTCTTAAACTTATTTGGGAAGTACCTTTCGAAATTGCAAAGGAACGACTTGTGCATAACTCGGATCTTTTTATTGACATATTGACTGGACGCAGAGCCACAATAATGACTAGACGGATTTGGACGACCACCCCTACGTATCACAGTGAAGCTCCTGAACAGGAATTTTTAATGGATTCGGATTCGCTGATGCATGATGAATAAAATCTAACATCACATTGGTGAAGCAGAGACAGCAAGGTTTATTTATAGCCCAAGTTTACACGTCGAAATCTTGTTCCCGTTATACATCCCAAGTTCGCCTTGGCAAGCCTTCCTACTTACCATGATACTTCGCCCACCTAAACGTGCCATCTTGCGCCTGCTAAAATCGATGCTGTCTCCGGAGATACAGTCCCAGGGTTTACCACCCGACGTTAAATCTTTTCATCGAGATAGCTGCCTATCGTACCGCTAAGTCTGCGATGTTGCGTTCTGGTTAGTCTGATCGATGCAGTATTGGTTGCTACATTCAGCATCTTGAAATGATAGTTGCAACCCCGAAAGGCGCGTAACATGTCTCTTTGTTCACTCAGCACTGCCCAAATCACGAAAAACAAGGATGGATACGGTCATCCTGGAGTATATTTCCTGCTAATGTCCTCGCTTTGTTTTGCTTTCACTGATACTTATGATCTGGGGTTTTAACCTGAAAGGGACAGTCGACCGAACCATTTACTTCCAATGTGCTACATGAGTATAAATTCTCAAGGATAGCAATGTCTTGCCAGTACACAGATTACAATTACCAGAACCTTCCTACAGCAGAATATTCATGCATTCCATATCAATTATATACAGCCGTTCAATTCGTGAAACGTGATCATGATCAGTTTGCAGTGCCACACAGCAAACAACAACACACAGCTTAAGTTGAGCGAAACGGTACTTTAGTTTACACGCAACTCAAGAGTCTTATTCTTACATACCCTACCTATCCTCCAAGCCATTCATTGCAAAGACATTAACTCGACGCTGAGATGTCCCTCCTAGAACGCCTAAATGTCCCCATAGACCACGGAGCCGGAGCCCCCTCCATAGGCCCTGTCCGCACAAAATCAGGCAGTCGTTCATCCCCATACGTGCGTACACCTTTCTATAGCCTACACGTCAAAAGAATAATCCCCTCTCCCGCACCCATCTTTTTTTCGTTCTTATCACGCCCACCCACCCCACTCCAATCATCGTGTTATCTCACAAAGACCCGCCCAAACCGCACCCCCAAAGGCGACCCAGATGCACAATGGAGCCACGACCTCTATGAAGACCCAGAAAAACCCAGCCTATCATCAAGACTCACACTAAGCGCTGCGCAGCCTCGCAAACCTGATTCGCGCCTCGCCCAGCGTGCGCTCAGGGACGCAGCAGGGGACAGTAAAGCCTCGGGACAGGGCTTGAGCATCAAAGGTGCGAGTGCGGTGCCGTTGGGAAATGTGGTAGAAATCAGGGGACTTGTCAGGGGTACGACTGCTGCTGATGTTGAGGTGCGCGTTTTCGTGCCTTTCTTTTTTTGAGGAGACTGAGATTGGGGGTTCTTTTTTTGGTTGTTTTGATAGGCTATTTTCAAACGATGTGGTACGATAGTTTCGTCTGAAACAGCATCCCCGAAAGCCTCTGAGAACGTCATCGTCCGCATCACGTTCAAACTACCCGCACAGGCAGATGCGGCTGTGAATAAGTTCAACGGGCAGCCTGCAGACGGCAAAATTTTGCAAGTGAGCATCGTAGGGACGAAAGCAGTGGGATTGTCGGGGAGGCTTGCGGGTATGGATGTTATGGATGATAGTGTGGACGTGCTTATGGATGGTGGGGAGGAGGGGAGTTCATCGTAAGTGGTCTTGAGTTGTTTTGGTTTTGGGAGTTTTATCTTCATGCTATTTGCGTTTGTGCAGAAAAATGCGGTCAGATTCGATCATTGCTTCGGATCCGAGAGCGAGTGTGTTGGTTGCGCCGCCGGGTACGGATCCGAAGCTATATACTCAACACTCGCACTCGAATGCTCGTCCGGATGGGCAGAAGTGGCATCGTGGAGGAAGGGGTCGTGGACGGGGAGGTCGTGGAAGGAGAGCTGGGGACCGAGGAGCAGGGATGGATATTGATAATTGATATGGGATATGGGTATAATAGTATGATATGGTTGAAAGAGTCTGAGGCTTGGCCAGCCTGCATGATCTTGGGTCGCAAATTATCTTAGCATATGTATTTTCCCTTGTGCTGATTACACCTCTCATCTCAATGTATTTCACGCAAGAGTCAAAGCACAGGCAAATACTTATGTTTGCTTGAAATGGGCATGAAATGACGTGAACTCAAGCATAATAAGTGATAGTGAAGAAAATAGATCATGATAGCCAACCAAACAACAGCAAGAGTCTTGTACGTTACGTGCACTGGCTTTACCCTCAAGCATCCGGAAAGGTATTCGTCATCAAGCCACCACCTGGCAATCATTCACTCTCAGAGATAAGAGCAACGATCATCCTAGAATCTTGTCAGTTACCATGGGATACTTGTGAAAGAATGACCCACCGGTAGAGATAATAGAAGAATGAAAGAAGGTAAAAACCTAGTTTCATGAAGCTCTCTTTCTTATGACCGCTAAGAGTTCTAAAAATCTCTGTGGCGTCGTACATATGATTCTTGTTGCGTATTCTGCGGGACGCGTCAGCTCCGACTGCAAAAAACACCTTAGATAAGGTTTGGGCGTACTTGTTGACGTTATACAAGACGAGAGGGAGGTTGAGGAGGAACGCAAACCATTGCCCAGAGAGGAGGAAGAGGACTGTTAGGAAAGCGTGTGCAATGTTTTCTGGTAGGACGAACTGAGTGTGTCAGTAGGTGTATATTATAGGTAGGGGTAGAGCGAGGTACTTGGTTGAGTTTGTTGCAAAGATCTATGGGATTGATATAATCGCATTCAAGGTCTGAGAACATGATGATCTGGCAAACGAAATGAGTGTTTGAATGAGTGAGAATAAAAGGGAAGACTGACGAAGAAAACCATCGTGAAGAGCAAACCAGCTGCCATTAGTACAGAGAACAAGAACAACCAGCCTACAGCAAGCCGTCAGCCAGGAGACTTGCGTCAGCGAAACAACGCACCAGCACCACCCATTTTGTCAGAAAACGTTAAGGTAAAGCAATGAAATAGAACTTGTTGACTGAGCAGCTACGACTTTAAAAGAATTGTTAGCAGAACCCACAGACGGTGAATTTACAAGTAAAATACCTTGATGAAGTCAAACACCAGGAAGAACAACCCTCAATAACGTCACACACAGTCACACGTCACATGTCAAGAACTTAGCCATGGGAGAGTTAACGTCATCGGCTCAGTTGAAGATTCGAAAATATTCACTCAAGCTTCAAGTTGCAGTTGTACATAGTCCAAGGTACAACCAGCTCGGGCCTCAGGCTCCAACCATCAACTTCCCGCACCAACCATCAATCATATCTGCATCAGTCACCATCATCATGATCATCATGATCAGGCAAACCTCTGCAAGATGCCCCCGCGCATGTTATCGTTTGAATATTCGAACGATGTCCCCCCAATGGAAAGCTTCGATACGAGTATTTTAGCTTTAGCGAACTCATGCTTCTACTTTACTAATACTTTCCAATTCCATTTTGTCTCACATATCACTGGTCGAGATTGCCGCTTTATCCGACACTTTGTTGGCATATAGTCATAACTCGCGAGGCGAGTGTTCCATGTCATCACTAACTACTAGTCATCAACGTACTCCTGCATTTGATAGCATCAGCCAGAGCGTCTCTGAAGGAATCACTCAGTTGCAGGGGAATTTAGTCGACATATTGATCACAACCCAATTCCTCACTAGCGTCAATACAGCACAGTCAAAATAATCTTTCTACTGGTTATTCTAACAAACACCACTAAGTAACGGCAAGAGGCAAGCATCTAGTACGTCAAGTTTTACTTTCATTTCATGGATAACACATCTTATCGTCATGTGAGACTGATTCGGACTAT
Source organism: Suillus bovinus (assembly GCF_016758785.1). Lineage (NCBI taxonomy): Eukaryota > Fungi > Basidiomycota > Agaricomycetes > Boletales > Suillaceae > Suillus > Suillus bovinus. Next base: position 17,461 of record NW_024542101.1, on the reverse strand, counting down.
ACAGTCGTGATCGTGCACGATCCATAGAGTATGCTCTCAATAGGACAGAAATTGGACACAAAAAACGTGCATGATATAACTGTACCTATGCGGTTCGTTGCGTGCAGTCATATTGTCTCGTCCGCACTGCTCGTCCTTTCGTGTTCTCATGCCCACCTGCTGCTTCGTACACCATCATTCTGTCCCTTTATGGTCATGTCATGGTATCCACGCATGGACCCGCCAGTTTGCGAAGTAGTAAGCAGTGCATCCTACTCTTTCAAAGTTGAATCGAGACCGCTTGATGAAATTGTATAATCGCTCGACAATTGTTAACAGCACATCCAGATCTATAGTAAGTACCCCATCCTTTCCTGATTACTTTTCGCTAAGCAAGCTAATAGAGAACCGACTCTCTAAAACTCCTAGCTTACAAGGGCTCTGAAACCACGAACGAGGCTCCATGCGTCGTGCCATCAACCATACTGCACCAGTACGAAAGCAGAAACACGACTCACTACCATACTAGTAGCATATAAAGAAGCTCTGTGATCACGCCAGTGAGTCATGTGGTTGATTCCAGGATACAAATGACTACTCACGCAAAACCCTCCTTCGCAGTGTGAGCATGTACTATCCTTCACGCAAAAAAAAGGACAACTCGCACTGGCGTCACTGGCAGCATCGCTGGCAGATATAGATGCTGTCAAAGCAGCAACAACGGTGAGAACAACAGAGAAACGCATTGTTGAGGATGGATATGGAATCGAATAAATTTGGAGGGGCAGTAGGTAGGCGCTTTGCTTTTATGCGCTTGATAAAGTGGATGGCCACAGCATTTAGAACGTTGTTCTAAATCTTAATCTATGTATGTCCTCATGCCAACGTGCCGCGATCAAATGTCAGTGTTTTGCAGGTCCGCATATCAAGAATGCTGCCCAGTTCTAATTTTTCTAAAGTGATGATTCCTAGAAAGTGGTAGGCCCAACCCCCTCTTTTAATAAGTTCATTGGAATAGAGTTCAAACTTTAACTTGAAACCAAGCCGTTTCTGATTCCGCGAGTATATTTCAACCGTTGCTTACTACATGCCTTCAGGCCTAAACATTACAATCAGAATCTAGATACAACTGGTCTGTGGTTGGGAAAGCATTTATAAACTGCGACGAGGTGCGAGGCGACACTCCGACTTTTGTGGTTTGAATCAAAATCTAGGGATCTAAAAGTCGATGGTGGAGCAGGAACACCTTACCGTTGAACCCTTGGTAAATTACCTTTTGAGAGATGCAATTAACAGCAGATTGCCGCCTAGGAACTCCTAGGTACATTGTGAAGGAAGGCCTATTGGCGTGGAAATAATATAATCTTGCGAAGCAAAGGCAATATTACTACTAAAGCTTATCGTCAATTTTGACGTGGAACATATACTTATCATCTTGCGAAACATTGCGCCTTACGCACACGTCATATACGTGCCGTAGCACCATTCGCAGATTAACAGCACAAAATAATTCACATCATAACTACTCGTGATGGATGATTAGGAAGATGGTACTACGCAACTCTTCTTGTGCCTCTTCCAGTCCCCGCGTTGACAACCCTGTGAACAATACCGCGCAACCTTGCACCGGCTACAAGTCAACAACGACACAGAAGCACCACCTTCCTTTCCACAAGCGGCACACACATTACGCACCACTGCTGCCGGTGTAGGCGTCGGTGGAGTCCCTGAAGCGATGATATCTTCCAGATTGCCAACCCTTTCAAGGTACGACAGCGCGAACAGAGGACTGATCACTGCCCTCGTCACCCACGGCGCAAGCGGTCGAAGCATCGGGTATTTCTTCACAAACGATTCTGTCCCTACCCCGGCACCGCACGAGCAAATAGGACTCTCGCCTGGCTCCAACGTCAGAGGGATGGTGCCTTGTACGCGGTACTCGCAGTTGGCCTTGTGCTCCCAGGTACGGCACCGCTCCGTCGCAGCCACGAGGAGGTGCATCCAAGCCTTCCTCTCCTCAACACCCATTCCAACCATCTTCATATTGCTGTTCAGTCTCAAATGACTAGAAACCTTGCTGAAAGCCTCGAACTTCTCAAACGATGGAGAAGATGGCATCACCCAAGCATCAGCGACTATGGTGTGCGAGCCGACGTCTAAGCGGAGATCTGTGATGTAAAACATAACAAAGATCTCCGATTCATCTGTCACTTGCAAGGCGTAGCATAGAGGGGGTTTGCCTTCTGCGAGACCGCTTGCGTGCCCAAAGATGAAATAAAGTGAACGCTTAACGTCAAGCAGCGTTGACCCTGTAGTCACTCCGCTGGAGATGCGTCTTTCACGATCAGACATCATGAGAGAGACGTGAGGGTTGACCCAGCCAAGAGCTTTCTCATTAGCAATGCTGAAAGGTATGCATTGATCGAGGTTGACGCGGTGCATGTTCCAGAGTGCAAGATCGCCTCCGTGCGGAATGACAGGGAACATGTCTGAGTCGGTGTCTCCAAGAACAAGTTTCAGGGGCAAGATGACCTGTGCCGAGTCCTACATGAGTTTGTAGAGAGATAGAGACAGAGAAAACGTACTTCGATGTATAGTGACTTTCGTGCAATGCGAAGCTTGGCTTTCTTGGCATCAATAGGAAGTGGGAAAGGGAATCGCAAAGCCTTGTCTCCAAGAACGATGGCGATTGAATGCATAGAAACTTGGTTCACAATGGGAGTAGCACCGCTAGTCAGGGAATCTTTCATCTCCGGTTCGACGATGTCCACACGAGTGGTGAATGAAAGAGGTGTCTTGCATTCTTTGTCTAACGTGACAGATGTGCATGCACCAGATGTCTTCATGGGACAGCCGCTGATTCGCGCATTTTTCTCAGGACTCTCTGGGACAGCATTAGGATGTTGTCGTAGAATGTGTACAAGTCTCTCATCTCCAAGGTCTGCCCGGAATATGGAAAGGTCGAGCCCCCGCTTCGCGGCGAGCGTGTAAGTTGCTGGGGTGGAGAGAACAGCCAATACGACCGATAAATGACGCTCATTCACCAGCGCAATAGATGGTACCCAGAACCACACCACTAGAGGAGAAGTTCCATAACGCCCAGTGGCGTCCTCTTTGAAAGCTGCAGTTTTGCCATCACCTTGGCCGCTGGTCGTAATGGTACCGAAAACTGCGTTGATGGCAGTGAAGATATTCTGGGTTGCTACGCCCCACAGGCCACACTGCAACACAGGTGTTCCGGTCTCGTCAATATCGGGTAAGAGCGGCTGGAGGTGATCCCGAGGAACGACCAGAACGACACAGAGGGTTTGCGGGAGCACCTTCCAATTACGAAAGACAAAGGGTCTTTCGACACGATGCATCTCTTGCACCTTTTGTAGAGACAGCCAATCCACATCAAAAACACCAAGAAGGTGCAGCTGGCAGCAGAGATCTTGGTAAGAGTTCATTCCGGTCAAGAGGGTCCTGTCATTTTGAATCTTGCCGTGAAGCATGTTCATGGTCGAATCCCAGTCTGTGATCACCCTCCGCCTGACAACACTCAAAATCTCCACAAACGAACGACGATGGTAATGTACGATCCCAGGCAGTTTTTTTGTGGCCAACCTTCCTAACACGTTCTCATGAGAAAACATGTTGAGATATATATTGAAGAAAACGCCTGCGAGCTGCTCCGCGGCGATGCCAATGGGACAGTCGAGATCAGTCAGGAGTTTTTCAGCACCGCCGATCAGTCTCCAGACAAGACGCTCGTGATTCTGGATTGCATTTGGCGATAAACGAACAATGTGCTCATGCAAGTTTGATCGATTGGTGAATTGCGATACGAAGCACGTGGGGATCAAGCCGAGCAGCAGACCCATAGTCGCAATATCTCCACAAAAATGTTCGGCCAACGTGTCTTCTGGGCTGCCCGAAGCGAGACCTTCCGTGTACAACGTAGCTGATGGAGTTCGCTGAAGAATGACAGAAGTAACAGGGACAATATTCAACACGCCGACGTGATCAAGAAGGTTGGAAGTATCGATGACGTTGAATGTGGTCGGCGCGGGTGACTGCGTGCTAGTTCCGTAGGCATTAGGATCAAAAGTGATACAAGAGGTCTTCCAAGGAGCAATGAGGAATGGCGTGGATGTCGATTTCGCGGTGCGGGAGTAGTAAAGAGCTTGACACAAGCTCAGAGCATCTCCCACACAGTAACGTATGATGAGCGGGATCGGAGAAGACGGATTTTGACTGCCCAAAACTTTGGACACGGAAGCACACCACCTAGAAAATTGCGTCTTGCAGACATTTACCATGTCTTTCAGAGTGCATTGGTCTGGGTGGCGAGTGCTTCCGACAGCTGGCGCAAGCGCTTCTGCCAAATGAAAGCAAGAGAGAGGATCCGTTCCATAGTGGACAGCAAATTTGTCCCCGACCATGGAGAAGGCCAATGTCGGATTTGGATGTGACACCTCCGAGGGTCTCTTAGGGACGGCAGAGCATATGCCTGTATCCCAATAAATGTTGTAGTGATTACCCGCCGTCTTGAGCGCATACATCGACAGCGGCCCGGCTGCCCGACTTGCTGTCAACACGGATTCGAACTTCGCCTTAGAAGCCTTGACGTCAGCAGCATATGCGGATTCAAATGCTTTTGCCTCGCTAGGAGAGCAAGTCGTCGTCTTGACGTAGAGCTGCCAAAGGCGCCGCAACTCGGCGAGAGTATCTCCAGTACACATACGAAGGAAACGACCATAAGGGCCGTTGTGCCAGCTATCGAGATCGTTGGATAGCTCCACCAACTTCTTGCAGTGTGATATGAGCAGGTCATGGGAGGCTTTGTCGAGGAAAAAGTGGAAAAAAATGTTCCAGATTTGGGGCACTCTCTTCACAGCACCTTCGTCGGCAAGAAGGGTGAACAAGATAACATTACGGGCTATTTGATTAATTCGTTCAATAATACGGATCGAGAGCTGAATTTGGGCTCACCGATGACTGCACTCTCAAGATCGCAGCAAGTGAAGTCCAGTTTTCGTGACGCTGGGCACGGAACATTAGTGCGCCACTCTGTCAAAATGTTCCTATGAACGTGCTAATTTACCTTGCAGCGAGTCAGTACTGTTTGTATGTACTGTGTAAAGGATATGCCTCGGGTCGCCGCATCCAAGAAGTAGTACGTCTGCTTTTTCAGTTGGACAAAGATCTTGTGTGAGGCAAACTGCAGATGTATTGCCAATAGGATAGAAGAACGTCTTTCCTCTCCATATGAGGGGGTGTGCCATGATCTTGATATTGGTTTCGAGCTGGCACCAACGAACGCGATGGTAGTCAAACAAATGGGTCACTGAGAATGAATTGAGGGTACGGGGTACAGTTTAATTCGTCCGAAAGCTCTGTAGAAGGTTTGTGATCCTCGTGGAGATCGGTTCTAGGTTGGGCTCGCTTCCGGCCTGATTGATCATCGGTCATTCATGAGAAAGAGTAATAGCGCGCGCACGCTGGTAACACGCGTGTAAGATGCCGTCGACTCCAGCTTGAAAATTTGCAGATAACTAGTGCACGCACAGCTCAAGATCTAGCTTCCGAGTCAGAACACTGCAGCATGTGACAGAACTTCGGGTGTAAAAGTCATGCATCTTAATTACGTACCTGATACATATGTTTTTTATGTATACTTCGCCGCGTGTGGCGTATAATAATACGTTCACACGAGAGAGTCGAGGATTCGAATAGACTTAAGTTTCAGACAGGATAACTGTACAAACCAAAGTGTTATTCGGGGGAATAAGATCAACTGCCCTACAACTAAGTAAACTACGTGCTTAAATACTGTAGGGCATAGAATGTCAGAGAATCTAAAAGAACGAAGGTAACTATGAAGAAATGACTGTGATGACGAGGAAATTGGTGGCCATCATCGCGTAGCCGACGATGGCTTTTGACGAGCGTTACACCGCGTGAAGCATGGGTATACAAATTAGTGTACAAAATCCAATCAAGTTACAGGAGTCCAAGTTGCTCTATCTATGGTACATGACTCAAGCGTCTCTTAAAGTATCCTAGTATCAATGCATTACCAGTCAGTCTCTTCCCCCGATAGAATCCAGCTAACAAAAAGAAAGCTCAGGCTTATGACGAGTTAAAATCCAACATAGCGTCAATGACCCTAAGAAACTGATCTGAAGCAAAAAAGATCAATACAGATACCTGAAGCCCTTCCTTCTCTTCACAGCCTCCTCGAATGTAATCCCTTCCAATCTAGCAGCCTCTTCGATACGTTCGCGGCCAGGGCCCTCCATCATATTTTTCTCCTCCATGTCCATGTTCTTATTCTCTTTGATTAATATCCACCGCATCACTATCAACAGGTGAGTACAACAGAGCGGTCAAATTGTAATTTTGCTCACGGAACCCCAGGGCTGTGGACAAAACGAGACTGCACAATGCTATGATCATGGATTGATGGTATTCAGGACCCCACGAAGCGTTCCAGACATACGACCCAATCCTATGAAATCTTGTAAGCAATTCGACATTACACTGATCATAGAGGCCTCACAAATTGCCCAGGTTTCCAAATCCATTGACAAGACCAATGGCCGCGGAGCGTTTTGCCGGTGGACGAGGAATGGCATTTGCAACCCAGGCCAACGTCAAGGCAAATCCTTTCGAAACCGTGTCAAGCTTGCATTCAGCGTTCTAATCAGAACTTACCACAATATCCCGTGGTCATGAGGAACAAAGAAAAGTATCGCCCGCCCGTAGCCATGGTGGATAGAGAGATGATATATCCAAGAATGACCACCCACCACCAGCCGGCGATATGGAAGAATCGCTCTCCAGCCCTATCTATCCATTCTGTCAAAATGATTGTGTGGTGCGTTATCAGGAATCAGATGTACCTGCATGCCATGCACTGATTACGCAGCAAGCTGACGTGAATATCCACGGAGGACTAACGATCAGATGACAGTGAGCCATAACTGTGAATGTAACAACGGGATGTCGTGCTTACGCCGCCATCAAAAGTGTGATAGTAGTGTTGAAACCAAGCGTGCCAGTCAAGCTATCCCGCTCGATATTAGCGCAATAGTTGCAAGACTGCTTATATACTTACGTGGGGAAAAAGTTTGTGAAACTCAGGCCTAGAAGTTGCGCGCAGGTCATGAACATGAAAATGATGGTCTTTGGATCCTTGATAGCTAGCCATAAGCCGTCGTAAATGCTGTGACGTTACGAACGATGCGTCAATAACAAAAGTGATATGAAGTGACACCTTGTCAGTAATATGAAAGGATGGTACTCGAACTGGACTTACGTGAGGTTGTCGGAATCCTTGTCGGCCTCCCCTGCATCTTCTGCAAGGCGAACTTGAGCCAAGCGGCGTTCCGCTGCGTTAAGCCATCGAGTGTTATGGGGCTATGTGATGCGATGTCAGACCCGCCGAAACTCGTTCTAAAAATATTCTGCTTACAAAGTCTGGAAGAAGCCACCTGAACAAACCGTGGCTATCAACTTTGAGTAAGAATAGAAATTCGCACAAACGCACATGGTCAAGAAGCCAAAAAACATGGTGATGGCGCCCTATGCCGAGAAAGCGACCTATTAGCATAAAAGATCCAGGGGTGGTGTAACATATACCTCTATGTAGAACAACCTGCGATACGGAACTCCGGTTAGGGCACTGCCTCTGAGAATAAAGACTTTGTCTTACCATCTCCAGGCCGCAAGTCCCAGTACGCCTTGCATTTTTGCGAGAATTCCAGCTGCAATTAACTAAAAAAGATCGCTATGAAGGCGTCATAAGTCCCTGTGAAGACAGCAAGCTCACGCTTCCGAATGCATTCGAGATTAAAGAACCACAATAGAATGCGGCGGATCGCAGGGCGAGCTCCTGAATGTGTTGCATGAGTGACGACTTATGATTCTAAGCACGTGATGATTACCTTCCTGGTATACCATCGCGAAAGCAGGTACATGATACCAGGATAGAACGCAGCCTGTGGAGAACCGCATTCGTTCAGCGCACACATGGTTATCAGAGAGGAATTCTTTACCTCAGGAACACCAATGAATACACGGCAAGCCATGATGCCCGAAAAATTAGTTGTGACCTGTGCGGCGGTTAGCCAGCACGAGTCGCAGTTGCAACTTCCCAACAAAGCTTACCCCAGTCAAAGCACTTGTAAGGCCCCATCCAACAACACAGGCCCCAATATAAATTGATGGTCTGAGTCGCGCTTTCTTAGTATCGACCAGATCGAAATATTTACAATCACAACCAACCGTGTAATATAGCCCAAAATCTGTTGACAATCAAAATTAGTCTTGCATTCATAAAAAAAATAGCACACAAACAAACCATGTTCGAGGGTATCTAGTCGCAGATGAGATGTTGCGAGTAAGATCGCATAGTTTTGTGCAGAAAATTCCTCACTTGTGCCGGGCAATAAGTAGCATAAAGGATAGCCAGAATGGTTTCATACTGAACGGCTAGTAGAACAATTAAGCATGAATACTACAGTAGTCCACTTTACTCACTGGTCAATCCGAGATCTTGCTCTAAACCTTGCAGCCGCGCAGTAGTAACAGCGACACGCTATGCATAGTACAGGTGAGCACGCTGAGGTTCGTAAATGGATGTTTGCATACATCAATGTAGTTCAAGATGAATATGACCACAGCAGTGGGCATCAGCCGGCGGTCCAGTTTGCGTACCAGTGCCCGTTCTCCCGCCTTCCTGGCGTCTGCAGTCAACAGCCTGAAGTCATCATCTTCATTCGACACTGCGACCACATTTTCTGCATAGGATTCAGACTTCTTCTCTTCCTGGATGGACATGTGGGGCAAGGATGATCGACGTCACCTTAACGCGGTAATTCAGTCGCCTAAACGAATGCCTTTTATACCATGAACCAAGGTCACTGGAAACATCATCGCGATACCTGACCCCAATCAATCCAGAAATGGAAGGCGACCATCACCTGCCAAACGGGAGTAAGTATATTTTAGCGAACGCTGAATGCGTCCTGTATTTATGTCCCTCACGCAATAGCCTCCGAGTCCACCAATACCTTCTGTTGCGCTCCACTTCTCTTCACTGGACTCCTCTTCACTGGGAATCTTGAACCTTCCGGAGCGTCCGCCGAGTACCTTCAAGTTTGCCTTTGGAGTCAACCGTGAGTGCTTTAGTGTTTGAGTCTTCAGCGACTGACGCATCTCATACACTAAAAAAGTAAGCCGTCATCTGACACTACTGAAGTAGAGCCTCATCACGCAGAAGCGATCGCAGACACACGAACCGAGCCAAGAAAAGTAACACCATCCCAGGAGGGGTTTGTATTTAGAGAACGAGGGGTGCGGCACTGACTCTGAGCGACAGCCTGCGGCAGGGCTCGGCAGGTGCAATTATCAATTATGTAAGCATTAAATCGAGCTGACGTAGCCAATTCGTTTATCATTTCTTGTTTTTACGGCGGTATTCAGTCCATTGACCTTTCCGCACATTTTCTGTCTGTACTTTGGACCGCGCAGTCGTGTTAAAAGGCCATCATCGAATTCATGAATCGCCAAAGATATTAAGGAGCTGTCGCTTGCACAGAGAAAGAGCAAAGGATATATCAAACACCCAGAGAGGCCAATATGTCTATATACGGTAATTGTTCATTCAAAAGTTCTCAGCTTACATAAATTGGCACACGGCACATGCCGCAAACGAGAAGGGGCCGGGATTTCTGGACCGGTGTCAGCAGACTACTTGGGATTCGAGACCCAGTTGTGAGACGCGGCCGCTGTCGCTGTCACACTATCCATCATCGAGATAGTATTGATAGCACTTTGCTGACAGGCCGCCGTTCACACATTTCTAGGCAATTGTGGCACGTCTTGTGCTGCAAGAACTATTCAATCATGTCGGACCATGTGACTACATCAGCCAATATCAACTACTGCAATTTCGGAAACCACTCGAAACTCGCCGTTGTTCAGTGGCACTTGACGTTCAAGACTCTATTCATTTGCTAAATATCGAGTGCAGTACAGCCAACCCATGGCACTGAGGCCGTAGACCATTTGGGATTCCAGGCTTCCGATGTCAGCTTATCAATTCTCAGGAGAACTAGAACCAATTCACGCACATCAATTTTTCGGGCGTACGCTAAGGAAATCTGTGGATCTCATGTCCGGCAGCCTGATAGGGATCTGCACCGTTAACCTTGTGATACGCCATTGAGCGTGTGGGACTAACCCGACTAGATGACTGGGGTAGGGCACCTCCTGGGATCATTAGAAGCTTCCGGGCCCTTAGCCGTCTTCCTACTAGAAGAAAATGTTAAAAGAGGGAAGGCTTCAAGGAGTAAAGCTCTCAGTCACTTTCCTGTGGAAAAATATAAAGACTTGCTAATTATTTTCTCAGTCTTCCCATCACCCGTTTCACTTGTCCACAAGCTCCCTACAAATATACGACGATGGCCAACAAGGCAAAACTCGAGGCACTCCTGACTCTGATCAACACATCCGCACGAGATGCCATTGCGTTGTACGAGCAGTACGGTGATGTACCCGCCATCGACCAGGCGGAAGCCCACCCTTTGGACAATGCGGTCGACCAAGTGGCTTTGAAGAGTGCCGTTCGTACGCTTGAAGGTGCTTGTGCTCAGATATGCGCGACACTTGCTCCACCTTCCCATACTGCCGTTAACGTGAGAACTTGTTGATATAATGCACTTAACTTTTGCTCATCAGATTGCACGCAGCTTGTCCAAGTGTATGATCATGCTTGCGTGCGAGTAGTTGCTCGGGAACGTGTTTCGGACATTCTTTTGAAGTACCCCAAGGGTCTTCACATCAATGAGCTCTCCAAAAAAATCAACATCGAGCCAAAGAAACTGGCCAGGATAATGCGCCTCCTAGCCACGAGAGGTTGCTACAACGAAGGTAAGGAGCCATTTCATGTTTAGTTTTATTTCTTCTCAGACTCCGCTAGTCGACACGGACGTTTTTGCCAACAACCGATTGTCTCTAATTTTACTCGACGAGAATCCTGTCAAAAACATTATGTTGTTCCACGTGGAAGCAACTGCCAAGGGAGCAGCAGTTTTCTATGAGACACTCAAAGATCCCAAGATTGCGTACTCGTATGAACCAACAGTTGCACCTGCGATGTACGCTATGAACAAAAATGGAACGGAAGGCACGATCTTCGATTGGATGGCGCGAAATGTATGTTTTAAAATATTGCTCGTCAGAAAGCCTTAATCATGAAATTTACTCTTAGGACGGCCTACGCGAGGTAGGGATCTTGTTTCCTTCGTGCGATCATTCTGACATCTTTATTAGTCTTATCATATCGCGATGAGAGCTCTGAACAGCATCATGGGCTCCCTCTCCGTCCTGACTCGTAGGTGTTTGAGCGTACAAAGACATAAGAATTTTGTACTGACCTGATAATAGAATTCCCATTCGAAAAGTACTCAACAGTCGTTGATGTTGGAGGAGGTATCGGAGCATTTTCTCTGCCTTTTGCTAAAATGCACAAAAACATTAAAATCACGATCCACGATCTTCCGGAAGCATTAGTTCAGGCGAGAGATGTAAGTCAGCAGGACAATGTGCTTGCTACCAAACTGACGAAATCTAGATCTGGGCGAGAGAATGCCCCGAAGCCTTGGCAGAAAACAGAGTCGAGTTCGAGGACTTGAACTTCTTCGAACAAGTACCCGTGAAGGGTAAGGACGTCTACTATGTAAGTGTTAAATTCTGTAGGCGACAACCTGCGAAGTTAACAGTGACCGCAGCTCAGGAATATCATCCACGACTGGCCTGATCACGAATCTGCGCTTATTCTTTCAAACGTTCGCAAGGCGCTCGGTCCAAACAGCCGCGTTCTCATCCGTACGTGTTAAATATAGCGTAATCATCGTCCCACAGTCTGAGAAACCATAGATGACTATGTGCTCCGCCAGCTCAGCCGCAAGCAGGCAACAACAGAAGATTCAGAGCTCGGAATTGTTGCGGTATGTCATGTCCACTGATCCACATCCATCTTCATTGATCCCGCACCCAGGCTCCTGAACCTCTTCTTGCAAACTTTGGTGTTGGAAGTATGCGTTCATACCAGCAAGACATGAATATGTTGTTCTTGCACAACGCAAAGGAGCGAACATTGCAAGACTTCCTGACACTCACGTGAGTAATGCTCGATCGCTGCCTTTGGTTTCACCTGATTGGTTCGGAATAGCACTGCCGCCGGTCTGAAACTAGAGAAAGTCTGGGACCTTGCCGAAGCATGCGTCTTGGAGTATTCTGCTGCCTGATGTTTCGCGAGCTAATTTGATGTGTTCATCCACACAAGTATGTTGAAGATCGGGGACCTTACTGTTGGAGCTTCGCAATGTCGACTTATGTGTTCATCCACGTAAGCACAGCCTGCATGTGCTCCTACACAACATAATATTTGTGGGTTCTGTAATGAGCCTAGAAGCTAATTACTAGGATGTGTGTCAGATAAAATAAACTTTTGCATTTCCAAAACAGGCTCGATATGATATAATCACCGAGTGGTAGTCCATAGCTTCTCAACGAGCTTCCACACTTTGAGAACACCAGTGCCGATGCTGAACGAAATCACAGCATCATTAGCAATGACAAGTACAACACGCGGGAATGCCTACTTTGCGTCCTCTACTTGGGTGAGCGGTACCCACCGAGCACTCGATGTCTGTGGAATTGTATTAAGCTCCACTTCGGATACCTCGGACCTTTTTTGCTTCTTTCCCTTGAGATTTTTCTTGCCGCAATCACCATTTTCCCTGCCGCCTTGATCTAGGGAAACAACTGTGCGAAGTCGTGGAAGCTCATCTCCCTCCAGCAGTACCCACTGAACACGATAGGTCTTCTTGATGTGCGAAAATATATGGACTACATCACCCGCAGACGTCACTTGTATTACCTTTGGAACCTTATTTGATGAGTCAGAGTTCGATAACGTCTTTAAGGACACGTTGTCGTTCGGGGATGGTGGGTGCATGAGGAGTTCCTGGAGGAATGTGTACGGTATCTTAGCCATGTTGGATGCAGAAACCTTTGCTCCTGATAAATTCGGTAGTGTAGGAAATTCGTGTAAACCGGCTAAAAGTCCTGTACCCAGAGTCAGGAGGAAGCATGACTCGGCTAAGATTTTACTCACCTCCTTGGGGTCGGCGGACCAGTAGAAACCAGCGATCTCCACTGTCCCTGCTTCGCCACTCAATGACATTCACAGAATCAAGTTCTTCTCTGGGCTTTTTGCGCTCAGCTTTCATTGGATATATAGTCACAGATCCATTGTTTTCATCGGATGGTATAGGATCGCAAACGAGACAGAGTTCCTCGATATCAGCTTCTACGATACCTGTATGTGATGCCTATGAAATGAACTCGTTAGGAGGTGACTCAGACCCTTGAACTAGAAAGCTAACTGTGGGCTGTGTCCTCTGATATGCCTTGCACCGTGGACGCAGAGGGCAATCCGAACACGCAGGATCTCGGACTGTACAGACGGTACTTCCTAGTTCTATCAAAGCTTGATTTATGTCACCTGGGCGCTTTGACTGTGTTATGAATGATTCGGCGCCTGCCCATAGGATATCTAGGGTTCGTTTAGACTTGGGCTGTGCATGCAACGCTGTGAAACGACTAAGCAGTCGGTGTACATTGCCATCAAGCTAAGAACTATTGAGACACCGAAGTGAGGTGATTCTGGAGAAAGATAACCTACCACAGGTACACAGTGATTATACGCAATAGAAGATATTGCGCCTGCGCTGTATCTACCTATACCTGGTATCTTTGCCTCCATATCTTTTGCATTATCAGGTAAGCGACCATGTAATTCTTTGACAGCTTTCTGGGCACCGCTCAGCAGGCGCGCCGCACGCGAGTAGTAGCCCAGCCCTTTCCACAATGAGTTGACGGTCTCGATATCAGATGCTGCAAGGTCCTTGATGGTAGGGAATCTAGAGGGATTAGGCCAGATGACTCGGAAAATCGAGTGTGGCAACGTACTTCGTCATCCACTTGTTATAATATGGTATTACTGTCGCGACTTGAGTCTGCTGTAACATAATTTCCGAAACCCAGACCTAAGAATCTACTTCAGTCAACGCTGAGCAACTGTTTGCAAGTTCAAAGATGAATAATTACCTCGTATGCTCTTTGCGCGCGTCCCTCAACGTCGAGCGAAGGGTCAAACTTCTTGCGCCAGGGCATTTTTCGAGCATCGTGGACTCTGTCATACCACTCCAGAAGGGCGATTCGCATCGGCCCAACAGCGCTTATGATATGCATGGACACTGGATGACCTGAAATACTATTGACCAAGGTAGAATCATCATTCTCGTGACCCTTCTTACGCGCCTTCCTAGTCTTCGTGGTTTCGTCGTAGGAACTGTCAGAGTTGTCAGCGTAATCTTTTTCTGATTCAGAAGCTAGAAGTTGAGCGCGTTTTCTTTTAGACATCTGCAAAAGTGGCTGCAATAACAAAAGCTAAAGTGTCTATAGTGAGTGCAAGGTGAATGCCAGTCCATTTCAAACTCAGACTAGGCTTAGTACGTACTGGCGTTCCAAACTCAAACACGAAGTTTTGAACGTGTATATGGGTGAGTAGGATGGCGCGCACTCGAATTGCTGGGAGGCAGGACCTCCGCCTGTTCCATAATGACATTTGGCCCGGGCAAAATCTGGTGCTGAATCTTCGCCGACTGCTCGGCCTCCTCGTGCGGGCTGTTGCGTCCTGGATGTTTTGATAATGAAAACAGTTTATATTACTTATACTCTGGCAGCTCGCAATACATATTTAAGATTACCGCGCAGTAGCCAATATATACGCATAAGTTGCATATACTGTGACACGAGATGTAACTTAATAGTATATAAACACGAAACAGCTAAGGCGCGACTTGCTGCGTACTCCATTCACTGCGGAAACATCAGGAAAACAACCTGAAATTGATATGACCAGGTGGAGCTGACAAATGAAGATACACCTAGATTCAGAATTACATTGCATAACATGTGTATGAAAGAACATAAGGCTATGCTGGTATGGACATGTCGTTTTGATATGCATCTTACAAGTATGCACCATATGTATGAAAGAATATATAGCTATGCTAGCAAACCACATAGCCTTTAGCGAAATACTGTAGAGATACGCACTTAGCTTCGACATCATCTGGGCGTGACCAACTGAACCTTAGCTTCGAAGATTCCAAGACGGGTATGACCTGTGACACGTCAGCAATAGCTTCGAATCAGCACCACTACCAGCTGCTGTCAGCAAGAGCTCACAGTTGATGGCGATGAAGAGAATTTTGGTCATGTAAAGCGAGATGCATGGCAAATACTCAGTACAGTAGACTTGCTCATAATGCATACGGTCGGGACCGCCAAAAGTTCATGCATTATGAGAAATATGCAACACTATGTATGTCACATTTCGTGACACAATGTGACCTCCGCCAAAAGTGTGACATCAAATTACCTAGAGCTAAGAGTATCTGCTAATTATATGGCGAAAAATTGTTCTAGAGAGGTCTGTCTAGCATTAAGTATTTCTTCTCGTTATAGTTGAGCATGAAATTTACGAAGTTGTGATGATAAGTTGAGTGAAAACTAGTGATGTGCAAGGCCCGGCTTCAGGCCGTGGGCCGGGCCCAGCCCAGCCGACTTAGGCCGAGCCTAGCCGGGCCTTAGGGTGCGGCCTATGTAGGCTCAAGGCTTGGCCTCAGGTTTGTTCAAGCCTGGGCCGGGCCTTTGAGCCCTGGCTTTCAGCCAACCAAATCTAGTATCTATGACCTGCGGTGATATCCGAGAAACTGCATAGTTTCTTCAGTCCATACTACAGGATCACCCCTCCTTTTTTGCTGATCGCCCGGCTAACCTTATTTTCCAATGGTGCCACGCATCAACTCCGACACTGAGGAAGCACCTGCACCACGTCCTAAACGGGTTGCTGTGCCATCAGCAAAGGTGATTAGTGCGGACAATGCAGCTGATCAAGAGCTTCTTTCCCACAGAATAGCTCATATCGCAAACCGCGCTGCTGTTATCTTGGACCCTACTGACTTAGATGGGGCCAACAACGACAAAATCCAGCTGGTGAGCCCCCATACCAACAAACGGCTCATCAAAGGTAAGTTTTTTTTTAGTTTTATGTGCTTTACTAACTGCAACCCATTGACAATTCCTACAGGACGAAAACAGGTTGCACAAAGTCCTGATGCCGAGGATGTCGACCTTGCACAGCCTCCTGCTTCTGACGAGGACGACTTGGAAGAAGGAGACCCCCCGGTGTCAGTGAAACCACCGAAAAAACAGCAAAAGAAAGGTACATTTATGTTGTCCTCTTATCACGCTAACTCACTAATAAATGATTGTATTACACGAAGTCCGCAGGTTCAGATGCTCACATCATGGCTATGCGTGAGTGTGCTCACGTCCAATTTACTTCTACACCGACTTATTTGAGTATCTCAGTTCTTGACCCAACACAAAAGGCTGCTCATATCCGTCGTTATTGGGGGGATGATCTACTGCATGAGGCACTTGAGAATGCTGAAGCAATGGTTCGTTTGTCTATATCTCTGACTTAAGAAATGTTGTTGACTTTCTTCTTGCAGTATAAGGAACGATATCGTGAGATGTATGGTGATGATGTGGCGAAGTCCTCAGCATCTATGGAGCTTCGCACCAGCACTGGCAACTACAAATTAGATGTTTTGCTTAATGAGCTTTCCGACGGTGATGAAGATGCACTTGACGCACCAAGCCAGGATCCACCGACTCTGTCTTGCACATCCTCGGCTTCACTTTTTGACTTCGCGGATCCATCAAAGCCGTGGTTGCATGACTTTCACGCATACTTGAACTCAAAGGACCATCTCGGAGGGATGTCCATTATTCAATGGTGGGGTATCAACTCCCCACGCTACCCTGTGTGGGCATCACTTGCCCGCGACTTCCTTTCCATAATGGCAACCTCTGTATCGAGCGAGCGAGCTTTCTCGTCCGCAGGGATCACAATTAGTAAGCGACGTAACCGTCTGAAACCTGATATTGTTGAGGCACTTCAGTGCCTCAAATGCATGATCAGACGAGGGTTGTTGTTTCGCGAGGATCCTTCCATTGTTACTGAGGGTGATGGAGACTTGGACCAGCCTGAGCCTCAGATGGGTGACTTACTGGATGTATTGGGCGAAGAATTGGATGATGAAGAAGTGCAGCGAGATTCTGATGACAAAGATGTATTTGTTCAATCATTAGACATGTTGTAGCACTATTGTGATATGAAGCCGAGCCGGGCCTTGCACATCACTAGTGAAAACTGTGGATCACCATATTGCATGCATCCAACTTTGAGTTACCAGCACAAATAGAGAAGATTTGTCCATGTGATTGATGTGGCCGCTGAATCCCAGTGAAAACCGGTCAGTGCGGGAACATGTGAGAGCATGCCACA